>NC_089590.1:76088289-76416001 GCF_019320115.1 Miscanthus floridulus
TCCTCAACTGTGTCCTCTATGGTCATCTCGGTGGAAGCTGGAACAGAAGGTAGGGTGGTGCTAGCTGGGAACTCGACTGAGGTGACAACTGGTCCTTTGATTCCTCCTTCCTAAGTTGGTTTCCCGGTGCAGGTGACCATGACAAGCTCATCGGGGACTCCTAACGTGACGAGAACTCGGCAGAGGGTCTATGCAAAACCCCTGAGCTCACGTAGGTCAAAGGTAAGCTTGACGTGGTCCAGAGGTAGTGGTCCTAGAGGCGGCCAATCGACGTTTATTGCCATCTGCATGTTTCAAGGGGACAGGTGTTAGCAGGTCAATAAATAGATAAGCCTTGCATAAAAGTAAATGTAGGGTCAGTATATAACTGAAAGGAGGGTTGTCCACGTCCTATTCTATCGTCCATTTCTGAGGGTTTCGTCCTATGGTCAAGTCTGGCTCTGATACCAACTAAAATAACCCCAATTTCTACGAAGGGAAATCCACAGAGTTGAAGTGTAATAAGACTGTGGTAGATCATATTACCCAAATTCCAGTCGAATATCACATCCATACAATGATAATATCAGAGTACAAATAGTGCGGAATTATATAAATTATTACATCGCCGCATTGGCGGAATCAAAAGTAGCATTCATTCAGAACAGCTTGATGATAAGATCGCCAAACTCGAGCGTAGGCACAAACCCCTCAACCGTCAAACTCCTCGGAGCTATACTCCTCAGCAGAACTTGTATGCCAAAATTTATCAGTACGATTTGTACTGGCCACTCCCAACCCTATGAGCATTGCTTTGTGGAAATTGGATGCAAGTTGGATGTAATCAAAAGAAACCTATAAGGCTGGGGTTTCCTATGTATCAGCATATCAGTATTTATTAACAGTTGGTCAAGTTTTAACACCATTCACACACCCATCCCACCCCATTTCCCTTCCAAGCCAGGTTTCGATCCTGGGAATCGACATACCACCATCTCCACACCGTCACCATACCATACCATACCATCGCTCAGTCGACAGGCCAACTCCCTCTTGGCACTATCTCAAGGCCCGTAGCCCCTGGCTACGACCAAACACTCACTTCTAGGGGGAAAGAAAAGAAGGACTCATCTCACTATCTAGTTTAAGCGAAACCCAGGAAAGGTCCATAGCCGACAAGTCGGCACATGTATCGATCGATCAACCATACACTCTGCAGAGGTTTTACATAACCATAAGATCTGCCTTCCTCACTGACCGTCATCAACTGGGCTGATTACGGCCGCTTGCTAGCCTAGGATAATGCCACTCTACCATTCAGCCCTGGTACACCCCAAGTCTAGTCTGGGGTGGCTGAAACTGTGAGTCATGAGCCGGGTCCACAAGGTCTCCATGAAATCTCGGAAGGGTGTGGGGGAAATCCTCCATGCCCCATACCTCCTTACACTGTCTGCTATCAACCTAGCAGTAGTGGCAATATCCTACCAAGTAGTCCGGCCGTCCCGCACCATATAGGGCGAGTGGTATGTAAGGCTTCCCGGTGAATCTGAGTACTAGTAAGTCCTTAGGGGTGACCAAGCTAGAATGTCTCCATCAGGGTTTCCATTTACCATGTCACCACAGCACCTCCACCCTGGGCTCCTCCCATCATAGGTTCACACCTAGGGCCACCTCATATACCATTTACCCACCATAGGTATCCATTCCAAGGGTGCCCAGGTAGCACCACACGGCATGACTTGCCCTAGGCTCGTCGTATACTCCAACTTGGTCGACACAACCCTCACCCTCCACACACCCAAGTCACACACGCAGCACTCTCCCCGTAGTCCAGAATACACCACGCATTAATGTAGTATAAGCGTAGTAGAAGTACAAGTAATTAAAATATAGCAGTAAGCGTGTGTCTAACCTAATAGCAGGGTATGCAGGGGTAAGGTTGCGTCAAGGTAAAGGCCATCAAGAAAGCATACTACCATACAAGTCCTATCATAGTATGATTATAACCGTAAAGTAAAGCAATAGCAGTTCTACATTAGCCATGCGTAATAGGTGCTACGAGATTGGATGGGATGTGGCACCTTTAGTGTAGTCGTCTCCGTACTCCTCACGGTACTCATGATCCTCGTCGGTCTGGTGCTCCTCCGAGTCTGCAAACGATCGCATTATAGTCACGTTAGCCACGTCTATAGAATAGCACAAAGGAGCAATGAAAATTCAAAAGAGCCAAATGCACTCAAACATGGGTTCATTGCGTAGGGCTCGATTTTAGATGAATTTTGGTCCTGGTTTCGTATTTTTCTGAGGTCATATGAATTAGTTATGAATTTCCAAAGTTTAAATCTATTTCTGAAAATAGAAAAAGGCTGAATTAATCCTGGGCTGACACGTGTCATGCTGTGGTTGGTCCACATGGCTTGATGACATCAGCATCACGGTTCCGAGCTGACAGGTGGGGTCCCGCTGACGTCAGCATGACGTCAGCATGACGTCATTAACGTCGTCCACACCGATAGGTGGGGCCAAAGGCCATTGGGTCACTGACAGGTGGGTCCGATCAAGGTCAACGTCGGTCAACAGCGAGTCAATGGTCAACGGTCAACAATCAGGGTCACTGACATGTGGGGCCTAGGCTGCTGACGTCAGCAGCTGATGTCAACGTGACGTCACCCCTGGCTGCGTGGGCTGCTGACATGTGGGTCCCGTGTGACATCACATGACATCATTGTCTATCGTGTGGGTCCAAAGTGTCCATGTCACTGACATGTGGGGCCAGGTCAACGATCAACATTGACCAGTCAACGGTCAACACGGCCGGGTCTCAAACGGGCTTCGGGTTGGGCCGGGCCGGGCCGAACACGTGGCATGCTATGGCGCAGCCACGTCACGGTCATGGGCTCTTATTGGGCTTCATCCACAGCGCGGCTCACACCGTGTGGCTCACGGTGGACCAGCGCTCATGGTCCATGGACTTACGGCAGGGCGCATGGTGGACCAAGTCCACCGTCTCTTCTCCTTGGCTCGGCTCACGTGCACCGAGCTCATGCATGGGTGGTCGACGAGGGGGTGTTCCCCTGTTTTCTTCCGCGGCGGTGCTCCCATCGGCGGCAAGTGCCCGGTGAGCCTCTGTGGCAGTGCTGGTGTCTGATTGGGGAGGGGGAAAGCTTCCCCGGGCCACGACGGTCATGATCCTGAGGTCTAAGTGGTGGTCGAGGTCCTCCAGTGCGTTGGCCATGGCGGCCGGCGGCTCGGCAGTGCTCGCCGGTGGCGAGGCCGTGCACGCAGGCCCTCCAATGGCTAGTGCTGGGCAGATGAGGCTTCTACGGCTTCGTGTGGACGCGGCGAGGGCATCCCAAGCTCAAGGCGGGGCTTTGATTTCCCGGTGGCCGGTGGGGGCTCCAGCGGCCATGGCGACAGGGTGACGACGGCGATGCGCACGGGTGATCAAGGGGGCTCCCGCGGGGTGTGCGTGGGTGCGTGTGTTCCTAGTGGCTGGAGACAAGGCGCTGGCCTACGCGCTCTAGGTGTGCAGCACCATGGCCGACGGTGAGGTTCGGCAACAGAGAGAGACCGGAAGGGGGGGCTCACCGTGGGTGGCATGGAAGAATGGATGGTGATGCCGTGTCGATTCGAGGCCGTGTAGCTCCGGTAGCCGTGCAGTGCCGTGCCAAACCGCATCGGTGATGTAGACGACGGCATCGCTCTCGGCTCCGGCGGTCTCCTCCCCCACAGCGGCTTCGGCGTTTCCCCCTCTTCTTCCTCTTCTCCCTCTTGGCTTAGGTGGGCTGTGGACAGCCACCAAGGTGGCGGTGGGGCATCGGGACGAGCGCTAGGGCTTCGGGGCTAGGGCTTTTATAGCCGGAGCTCTGAGCTCCATCTTCGGCGGACGGGCGGACGGTTGGTGATGCACCGTGGGCATCAAACGGCATTGCGGCGTGGGGTGGTTGGCGCGGAGGTCGCATGGGTGATGCGCCAAGGGGGAGATAGGACCATGCCCTGGGCATGACCCCTGGCCCACCCCTGCCACCGCTGTCGACTCTTGGTCGCGCGGCGGTTGAGCACGGCGTGGAGAAGAAGAACAGGAGGGCTGACATACGGGGTCCAGCGGCAGCGGCTGCAAGTGAGACGGGGAAACGCGCGGGCGTGGGCGACGTGTGGCTGACGCGTGGGGCCAAGTGGCAGCGGCAGCTGGCGAAGGCAGCAGGGCGCGCGGGCTGGGCTGTTGCACGCGAGTTGGGGCTGGCCTGCTACTGCGCACGCGCGGGCCAGCGGAGGGGGAGAAGTGGAGGGCTGGGCCGGTAGTTGGTCGCGCGGGTTGGGCCGAGCAGCTGGCTGGGAGGCCTTCTTCTCCTTTTCTTTTTCTGTTTTTCATTTCTTTTCCATTGTTTGAATTCAAATCTGGTTTAGAATTTGAATTTAAAACTAAGGTAACTTGTTCATTGGAGTTTAGGGAATTTTGTTTAATAATAACTTTATGGTTTATTACTTTAATGGAATTGTTAAGCATAACATAAAGCAAATGAGAATCCAAATCACAATTTAAGTTAACATTGTATGCAACATTTTATTTTGTTAGAAATTAAATAATCATAATCAACAAATGACATGCCATGCTTATGTGTTGTCTTGGTTGGGTCAGACCTAATGCATTTCTTAGGTTGGGTTTCTATACATGACACTCATCATCACATGGGAGTTCAAAAAAAATTTGTAGTTGGTATTTTTGGGTGTACGGATTTTTGGGTTGTTACAGTGGGTACTTGGATGTGATCACCGGCTTGACGTAGCGATAGCGCGGATTAAGGCCGCGAAGAAGATTGAGCACTTGGCTCGGCTCGGAGATGGGATGGCCGATGTCGCGCAGCTGGTCGGCGAGACGCTTTAGTTTGGTGCAGTACTCATTCATGGACATGTCTCCCTGCTGCAGAGAGCGGAACTCGGCTTCCAGGTACACGGCGCGCTGCAGCTCGTTGTCCTGGAAGAGACCTTCGACGACGTGCCAGAGGGAGAAGGTGTCGTTGCGGTCGCGGCGGATGATGTCGAAGACGCCCTTGGAGACGGTGGCGAGGATCCAGTTGACGACGCACGAGTCGATCATGCGCCACTCACCATCGCGCTCGTCGGACGGGGTAGTCGATTTCACGTGGCTGTGCAACCCGAACTTGCCGAGGGTGGACTCGAAGAAGAGCCGCCACTGGCCATAGTTTCCTTCATCCATGTCAAGGACGACGGGAACATGGTGACGGATGGAGATGCTCTGGATTTGTGAGGCAGAAGCAGGAGCGACAGAGAAGCCGTCATCAGAGGAAGACTCAGAGTGCACAGAGGAGGGCGCCATGGGAGCGGAAGGTGTGGTGAAGGGATTTTCGAGAACACTGGACGATGATACCATGTAGAAGGGAATAGACCAACTGGACGGTTTGTATTGATCATCAATGTGTACATATATAGAGTACAATCAGTGGCATTTGGTCACGCATGTGCATGCAGTTGTATAAGCTAGCGATCTATGCGGTAGCGAGGGCGCCGTGGTGACCGAGCGTGCATGCAGCGGAGGAGCGCGCTCAGCGGATCAGGGCGCGACGAGTGCACGACGTGCGCGGGAGGTTGCAGGCGCTGAAGACTTGGACTGCTCTAGCCGTTGGCGAGCACGTTCCGCTGACACTCACAATGCTAACCATTTTTGTTTGTTTTGGTAAAACCGATTATGTGGCATCACGATTCACGACTAATACAACAAAAGAACACTCACGAAAGACAACATCCGCCCAAGCGATTTCTAGACAAAATAAGAAGCTTGGCAAATGCTACCTTGCCCCTAAGTAATTAGGATGGACTAATGGAGGGAATAGTTCAGTAATTATTTTCTTTAGTTACTGGTTGGCTGTCTCTTTTGGATGACGGCAAGTCTAAAAGTGATCTCAATATTTCCTAAAGAAAAGGCAAAGGAGAGAGAGAGAGAGAGGAGGTTGAGAACCTATAATACCATGTATTTTGGTATACACTACATCAAGGACAGAGGGAGTGCAGCTGAAAACGTAAACTTAATGCTAATTTCAGTTACAGTTTATCAATGATACTATTAACTTGGACAAAAATACCGGAACGTTACCACAGAGCACTCAACAATAGACCACAGCAAGCGATGTAGGGGCGCCAAAGCTAGATGTCATGGCATCGATGGAGGTGATGGGGTTGGATTTGATTTTTATAACCCGACATTCCGATTCTGGAACGAATTTCTAATGCGTGTCATTAAATCATGTCTAGATTGTACATAATTTTTACAGACTTCACAGGTTCCTAAAATTTCATCCTAACCGAAATTTTCAAGAATTGTCTATCTAGCACAATAACAACTAGTTTTGGAAGGTTGGGTATTTATACACCCTCATGCTCTTCTCTTGCTGGTGCTCTTCCACCATTGAAAAACGCATTTGTAGAGGCCAAAGAAACTCTTCCCACTTCCTCTTACTGAGAATTGATTTATTCTTGTGAGATATGGATAGATGGGTTGAAAGATTGGGTGATTGATAGTAAGAGAAAGCATTCCATCCTTAAGTATTTGTGGATTTCGTTAAGCTATTAGTGAAATGTTGGTTACTCTTGGGATGAAACCTCCTAGATGGCTAGGCATTACCCAGTGAGCTCTCAAGTTTGTGGTGAGACACGAGAAGTTTGTGAAGGTTTCGATTTCGCCTCCGCAAGGGAAGAAATTAAAGTGAAGGGCAAGATTGATCTTTGGGGTCTCTTTGGTGAGGGTAAATGGTTGATAGGTTGAGAGGAACACAACACCTTTGGGAGCTCCTCAACAAAGAATTCACAAAGGTGAATCTTGATTTTGGTAAACAAATCGTATGTCATCTCTACTTGTTTTTGTGTTCTTATTGTTCAAATTGACTTCTAGATGATTGGCTTTGATCTATTTATTCTTGTGTTTTTTTAGGAATCAACTCACGATATGTCTAGCAACCCTTAGTAACAAAGTAGAACCAATTAAATATGTGTAATCTTTGTCGACCTATGATTTCACGTTACCCAGTCCAAGAAATTTTGGTCAAGACCAGAGATATTTTGGTCTAAAAGTGTTAGTCCTTTAATCAGCTACAATGTTATATTTTCCAAGAATGTCTATCCAACCTCCCTCTACACGGCATCTCAATCTTTTCAGTGGTGCTGCCATCTTTGGCATCCTAGATCCTCTTAACCACCACCGACAGCGACCACTCCATGCAAGGGCTAGTGTCCCTCCTCACCGGTCCATTTGGGCTCCACAACCTCCTCTCACTTGAACCTAGATGTGCGCTTGGGGAGGCCACGGAGGCAACTATGAGAGTAGTGCATGCGTCGTACAATGAATGCCTATCAAGCTATGGCGGATGGCGATGAGAAGATCTTGGGGGGGCTGTTATAATCGACGGTGCACAACCCATACAGGTGGCCATCATTGCGTTGATGGTAGGTGAATGTGGGGACATGGTGCGGCGATACTCGTGGAGAACGAGCCAGCAATAGTGCCCCAGGAAGTCGTGGTCAGGGAGGGGATGGGGTGGCATGCAATTGGGGATGAGGGGGTGACACACATAGCTAGGGAGGAAAGAGTGACACCGCCACATGGGAGGCGCGCCACATGGCTAGGGAGGAAGGAGCGGTGCCGCAGCATTGGGCCAACGCGGCACGTCTAGCTATGTCACGAGAAAGAGGCCTCGATGGCGAGGATAAGAGCCTAAGGGTAGATAGTCATGTCATGTTCGTATTAGCAAATAGGTAAAAGTAAGTCTTTAATGTAAGATAACTAAACCTACTAATGGGCTGCAAACTGCACTGAAACTGGATCAAACCATTTAACCCAAGCTCCTCAATCCACCCCGCCGGGAGCGAGACTCGTCTCGACTGGCTAGGCGGAGCCGGCCGACCGGAGTTCGAGCCCCAGTGGGGGCAAAATTTCCGGTACTCACCCAAAAAAATCCTCCTCCTCCTCGCTGTGCTCGCTGGTGCGGTTGCGTCCAGGCAACGGTGTACCTGCGCCGGCCTGTGATTGATCTGTTGGCACTCAGTTCGGCCCGCGAGCATGAGCCAGGGTTCCGGGGGTTTCTGGGCCGGGTCGTTGATCCCTCTTTCTACTTGAAAGCCGTGGGGGCGGTTCTTCCCCAACGGTCCAGTTTTTTTTTCAATCCACCCCGCCTCCACGCTGCATCTCCCCCCCCCCCCCCCCCAAAAAAAAAAAAAACCAAACTAAACCAAACTGGAGTAACATTTAACACCAAACCAATCTGACTCACCAGTGCAAACCATGACTTGAAACCATTTCAAATCTATTAGCTGTAGCTTGTTCGGCTGATCAATTGCCAGCTTGTTTCAGCTTATTCTCTCTCACAAAACACTATTGAATCAGCCGAAATCAGCCAAAATCGGCCAAAAACTGATCAGCCGAAATCAGTCGACATGAGCAAACTAGCTAGCAGAATTATCTAGCTGCAGAGCTGCTACATGCTTGACCTACTGCTCTGCTTCTCCTTGCCAACAAGCAAAGGCAAACACAAGGTCACATTAGCTCCTCTGGTTCGAGCCTGTATCAAAACCAAAGAAATACATAGCAGACCAAACCAAACCAGTCCATCTTATGCGCTAACCCAAACCAATCCAGGCCCCTACAATTTTCAGCCTATTTCCCCCCAAACTAGGTTAGCCCAAAACAGAAACCAAACCACATAAACCGGGTTGAACCCAGAGCTTTAGCAGCTTTAAATAACAACTATATCTTTTGATTGTATTTATAGGATTGAGTTCCTTTTAATGGTATTTTTTATACTACACAATTAATTCTCTTTTGTTTTTAGTTCCCACGTTGCCTGAGCAACCCTAACGTGTCAAAAAAACTTCATAAGCATTAAAGTATTTCTTATAATCTATCTAAAGTATAGGGTGAGCAATCCATACCGAGTTGCTGAGCCAATAGCAAAAGTTACCGATAACACCATAGCCGAACAATAAACTATTGATCTTTCTCTCTGCCCTCTCCGCAACCTAGAGCCATTGTAGAGTCAAGTTTATTTTTGGGTAAATATTGTGAGGTTTACCTTTTTTTTATATAGATGGTGCATTGTGGGATTTGCTATAACTGGTGTTGACTGTTTATATAGACTATTGCCTCGATTCCATTTCTAAGAGCAAGCGCAATGTATACTGCTAGACTTGGTAGTAGGGTGGGTAAGGAATGGGCTAAAGTAGTGATCGACCCCGCGCACAATGTCTATCCTGTATAAAGTGGGGCCTGCAAAGAAAAAAATCGTCTCCTGCGACTCTTCCCGTGAGACGGAGAGAAGTTCTCACATGCATGTGACCAGAAACACTGTGCAAGACTAGTGTTTCTTAGCCCTTCCCTGCTTCCATTGCGGGTGCCCTAAGAGCAAGTATTATAGTGCCTAGTCAGCTGGTTGAGAAGATATCCACGTCATAAAAATCTGATGTGGCAGAGAGATAGAGGAGAGAGAGGGCTGGGCGGGCGCTTCGCTCTTCGCTGGCTGAAACGCAAGAAACGAGGCCAAAAAGCCCGTATCCAGCCTGGTGCCGCGGCAAAACCGACGCTTCATCCTGCCATGGACCACCTCATGATCCTGTGCGCCGGCCACACCGGCAAGGCTGCACAGCTGCCTGCAAGCCATCCCGTTCAAGTTTACAATGAATCCCAATTGATAATATACACATTCAAACATCAAATATTAAAATATTACTATATAGCTAACTTAACAGCCCGTTCACTATATGTGTTACTGGCTTAAGTGACGTGGCTTAGTCTTACCGTCGGTTGCCGGTGAAATTATTATCCATGCTCTAATACCGACCCGGCGGCCCACATTAATTGTGGTAGCCCAAAACTCCCAAACTGACGCTGACGTGGAAAGTCAAAAAAGTCGTCGTCATTTCGTTTTCCCTCGCAGGCCCGCACGTCAGTACACCAGTCCAACGCCATCCCGGTACGCGATTGTGGCGCCCCACTAAAAATCAAGCTTTTAAACCCATCGCTATAATCCTCCAAGTCCCCTCACCAATAGCGCAACCTTCACTTTTCACTGGACTAGCGGCCCCACGCTTGGCTGGCCCCACACGACAGTGGCTTGAACAGGTCGCAACGCCTGCGCCAGCGCCTGACGGAAAATATCATGCTAGTTGCTCTCGTTCCCCGGTTAGTTGAGCTCTTTCCCTTCCTCGCATCGAATCGGAGCGGCGGAGCAAAACGATCCCTCGCCTCGCTTCCCTTCGATTCAGCTCGACCAGGGCACTAATCGGGAAGCTAATGCCACGCAAGTCGCGAGATCTGTAGCGCCACTCGTCTTCACCGGCGGCGCGGCGGGCATGGAATCGCAGAACGGCTCCGGCGGAGGGGCGCCCGTGGTGCTCAACGTGTACGACCTGACGCCCATGAACAACTACCTCTACTGGTTCGGCCTCGGTATCTTCCACTCCGGAATCGAAGGTGCTAATGTTTCCACTCCCTCTTGCCTCGGATTGCCGGAATTTGGTTTCGTTGATTGTGTACAGTTGAAGTTGTACATATTCTCGTGTTCGTACAATACCTGTTGAAGTTGTACATATTCTCGTGTTCGTACAATACCTGTTTGAAGGGGCTGCTGTGACTAGGAGTTACCCAAAATCGTAGTCTAGTGATTGAAGAGGGGAAAGCGATAGTTCATAGATGAAGAGAAGGGGGCGGAATATTGCGATAGGTTTGTTTTGAATTCCCAGGATGTTACGAGCTTCTGCTGCTGTTCATAAGCAAGAAAAGGAATTCGATTAGTATGTTCTGGGCACGGAGGAAAACTGCTAAATCGGGGGTCACCCTGTTCGATTGAACTTATCAGCCGACTTATCATGTATATTTTTCCCTCGTAACAAAACAACTTCAGCCGACTTATCAGTCAGCTTTAATACCAGCCTAACAATTGAAGTTTGAAGCTTCAAGGGCTGTAACGTGCTCAAATAGGCCAGGTGAACTGTGGCTTAGGGATGGACACTTAAAAAGTTTTGAGTAGTAAGGGTGAATATTGTCTCTAAATAGGCGTATCATGTTATGCATTGGCAATGGCTGGAATAATAGTTCGCGGGGGTTGGTAGACGTGTGTGGCTTATATTAGCTGTTCTAAAACTGAAGAATCTGTCCTTCACTTTTCTGTGGTACACTTGTTTGTAGTGCTGTACTTTACCCTATTTGTAAGGTTGTACCATTAGTTCCCGGTCAAAAAAAAAAGTTGTACCATTAGCAGTTGTCATTACCTTTGTAAGGTTGTACCATTAGTTCCCGGTGTAAAAGAAAAGTTGTACCATCAGCAGTTGTCATTACCTCTTGACTTACATTTGGTAGCTTGCATTGTGCTAGCTAACTGATTTTTATGAGCTTAAACTCAAACACTGGTGTATGGTTTACTCAAATAAACAGTTCATGGAATGGAGTACGGATTTGGAGCACACGAGTTTCCAACAAGTGGGGTATTTGAGGTGGAACCGAAAAGCTGTCCTGGTTTCATCTACAGAAGATCTGTGTGGATGGGCACAACTGACTTGTCTAGAGCAGAGTTCCGCTCTTTCATTGAAAATCTTGCAGGAAAGTACAATGGGAACACGTATCATTTGATTTCAAAGAATTGCAACCATTTTACAGATGATGTCTGTAAGAACTTGACCAGGAAATCAATCCCTGGGTGGGTGAATCGGCTAGCAAGAGTGGGTTGGTATCACCAGCTTAATATGTCTTCGTCCTGATGTGCTTCAGACTTTTTAGGTATCTGATTGTTTTTCCCCATATATTTAGGTTCATTTTTCAACTATCTTCTACCAGAAGGCATCCAAGTTTCCACAGTAAGACACGTCCCTACTCATCCTGCATTTTCTGGTGAGTTTGTGCCCGAAAGTTCTTATACGGATTTGTGCAGTTGACCTGAGTTTTTTTAATGAACTGCTACCTAAATGCCTAGACCTTGTTGTTAAACTTTACATTTTTAACTGTCCTATATACATCAACTGATCAATATATGGAACCTCCATTTGACTGGTATTCCTTGGTGTAATGAGTGATTGACCATCCTGAGTATTTTACTAGTAAGTAATCTGGTAGCCTTTTGGTCATATTCAAAATAACCACCAGGAGATCAAACTTTTTCTCTCTCCATTTGACCTAGCATACTTTTGTCTTCATGGAACATTAATCTGATTTGCTTGATGGTTATGTCATGCATGACTCATAATATACCTAGTAAAAAAGAGGTAATGATAATGTCTAGCTAGCAAGTTAGATAGGGTTGAGTTATCAACACTACAGATTATTGATTTTCTTCAGCTCAATATCATGCAACCTTCTATAAGCCACTCCAGATTCTAACTGAGATTTGCAAACAGTAGTAGATAGTTTATATATGCTGTGTCATCTTGTTCATTTGCTAGTTATCTTCTATTTTGTTCACATTTTTGCTGCCCTATTTTCTCACTTTCTTAGATGATGATATGGATTCGGTATCTTCATCGATTATTGGAGATAGTGATCTGGAAGAGTTGGACCAACACCTTCTGCCATCAACTGCTGACGTCCATTCTATAGACGTGCCACCAAAGCTAGCCAAAGATCTTCTCTGAATTATTCAAGCCTTTGGGTTGCACATAGCAAGGATAACTTCGGCTGCTGCAGTTGATGTCCACTGAGTGCTTCTCCAGGTGGCGCAGGACTGAGGAAGTGTAGATGAATGCTGCTGATTGTATTGATTCTTTGCCACTGAGTTTGTTACATACACACATAGCTCTCGATAGAAATGGCATGGTTTCTAATTCTTTGCCTGTTATGACTTGTGAGTTGTGACTTCATCCTAAGTATCTTGTGTTCGAGTGATACTGTACGCCCTAGAGACGTGAGTTGTGGCACTGCCGAACTGGCCTGTCCGAAAGTGGCACCAGGCTGTGGATCGTGATAGGGATAATACTGAAAGTCTGAAACCACCTGTGTGCCAATCCTTACCTAGCGGCCTTAGCCAGCACATGTTGTAACATATAAGTACCATAGAAGTATTTATGTTTATAATGGCAGTTCCGTGGCTGATTGATTTTTTGTGTGCTATTTGTGTTTGGACTGGATCATAATCTAAAGTCCCATTTGGAAGATGAGAAATGTTCTAGGGTTTTTCAGGATCTAATACATATTTTTACTAAGTTCTAGGGATGTACTCTTTCTATTTCAAAATATGGGTCGTATTAGGATTTGGAAAGTCAAACTTTGTAAGTCTTGACAAAGAAAAAGACAAATTATATGTATGCTTAGTAGAGTAAAGATTATGTCAACAGATTTACATAACATATATATCTCTTAGGCCCTGTTTGGATTCTTAGAATTGAATTTATTTTAACAATCATAATTTAGACACATTAATTAAGCTAATATGGTTGTATATGGATTATATTTGTATATTATTGTTGACTATACGAGAGAGATACTTATGTTTTGTATTTCTACCGTAGGGGAGTCAGTTGAAGAGCGTATTATAAGTTGCAAAGTAGAAACATAAAATGATGATCTATAGATTCAATTTTCATCTTTCACCCTATGAATTTGAGATAGGCTTATATGTGAATTTTGAAAAGTAATGGAATGTCAAATTTTAAGCCAAATAGCCTAATTTATTAAGTAGATTTCAATTCCTCTAAATGAAAGGATCCAAAGGTGTTTGGTCGCTTCAAAAAACAATAGTAGATGTGATGGTGTTTGTGACCCGCTCAAGTCCATGGTGCCATGGAGTTTAGAGTTAGAGCAGTTCTAAGCAGTAAGCAGACCCTTTAGGTTTCAAAGCGGTGATGCAGATGCTTATGCTCTCCTGTTGAGTTTCTATGCGGCCTTTGCTAAGTCTCACATACTACAAACGTCTGTATTGAGTTCGGTAAAGAAAATTTTCCTTCATGCGTACTGTAGGCGTGTAATATATCAACAATTTACACCAACTAATTTTGTCTCCATCAAACTGTATGCAATGCAACTGCAGCTTTGTGTTCCTAGAAGCATGCGTCAGCGTCATAACTTTGGTCAGGGTCACTGAGTTCTCAGGTCGATGGGGTTGGAGAACGTAATTGAGGAACATTGTACGTTAATTAAGAAATGTTTTGACAGGGTCGGGACGATTGTTCCTGCGTTCCAGAACGGGAACGACGCTCCTAGTGACCTAGTCCTAGGACGAGGAACGTAGCATGATTTCACATTCCCTCTGTAACTAGTAACCCACAGGCCACAGGGTCTCAGCGAAACGGCTGTCAATGGCAATCCATCGGAATTTTCCTTCAAATTTTGCTTAGTTAATTCAGACCTTTTGATTGTGTCATTTTGACAATGATCACACTAGCAGCAGGCAAAAAGGTTCATTTCATTAGGGGGGAAAAAGGATCTTGGTCCTGCACTCTGCACCTGTTATGTTCGGCATGCAAAGAGAGAGTATTTCATTATCAGATATGCTGCTGTGTCCACCACTCCACCCCAACGATTACTGACGCATAAATATCTGCGCCAAAATTTGATAGGGCTTTATTCTAGAAAAAGGGACAACATGAGTCAATGACCCATTGGTGATACGCCATTGCTTCAAAAATAGATATAAATCAACTAGTGTTTACAAAAAGACTATACAGTGTGCACTCGATCATATGCATGATCAGAGCAGGACACAAATATATAGAAACAGACAAATATGCATGATCATAGGACTCCTTTCAATGCGTTTATCAGGAACAGAACTAGTTAACAGCTGAAGAGATCTGTGCTAGGCATATCGTTGTAATATGTCTGCCATATTGGTTGGTTCTTGGTTGCCATAATGAAATGATTGACTATAGCAGTTGCCAACTTGCCATGCCATATATCTGCAAGAATTTGAATTGATCCACATGCTTCACCCACGATTATCGCTGAATTCAGATCCAGGAGATTTCAAATGGTATAGCATTGATCTTTGAATGTTCTATTTTTATAAAGCGCACAAGTTGATGTGAACTTTTTTCTCCAACAACCCATTATGCATATGGAGGACCTTGACAATTGTCATGTGCAAAGCATCTTGATGTTTTCCCTCTGATTCATGCCCCTTAAATATCTGTTCTGTAAGCTCAATTGGCATTTCAGAAAGCTCCAGGTTCTTGAGATGCACAAGGTTCTCAATGCCTTGGGGTATTTTAGTTAGCTCAAAACATTGGCTAAGCATCAATTTATCTAGATTTACAAGGCTCCCCTTTTGAAACTCTAGGTGAGAAAGGTTAGCTAAGTCATCTAACCTTAGTTTTCGTAGCACAGGAAAAACACCCGCTGCAAAGATCAAGCTCTTCTCTTCATATGCATCCACGAGGCTAAGATCAAACAACCTAGGGAGCGATGCCAGCAATCCAATTGAATCTTCCTTGAGTTTAGAAGAATACAACTGCAACTGCATCAGACTACTAAGGTGATCAAACCATGAAGGTAGCTTATTCCCTATTAACCTTCCTGTTAGGGTGAATTTTTGTAGCTTCAACGGTGGTGGTGAAAAAGACTCGAGGTCCAGTTGTACATCAGCATCCCGACTTACAATTCCCAGGCATTGAAGGTAGCTCATTTTAGAGATGGATGATGGCAAATGGATAAGATTGCCCTCGTGCACACCACATAGTTCCAAGCTCCTCATCTGTTTCAAGCTTCCTAAGGATCTGACCGTCTCCTCATTAGCTTCGATGTATTTCAGAGTCTGCAGACAGGTCAGATTTCTCATCCCATCTGGAAGAACAACTGCTTTACCAGGATATAGAAACCTAAAATCTGCAGCGTAGCGTCTAAACAATATCAGGTGGCGCAGACCTTTGAGTTTTGTTATGCTGCTTGGCAACCTCTGGACCATGGACCACTTGGCATCTAAAGTTTGCAACTTACGTAGTCGTCCCAATTCATGTGGTAGCTCTTTGATTAGAGTGGAACGGATGCCAAGATAGCACAGATTGAGGAGATTGGTCACTGAACTAGGCAGTTTATTTATTGGAACGTACCATAAGTGTAGAACAGTTAGTAATCTGAAGCTAGACAGTAGAGAAGCATCCAAATCTGTTTTGAATCCATGGAGGGACCGAAGTGATGCCATTTGTGGAGCTGGAAGGTCACTACTTCCGCATCGATCAATTATGAGATGACGGAAATTACTATTTGACTCAAATGTTGGTGTGCACTTTGAGAATACGAAGTGTCCCTCCTTTGCCGACCTACTCAGAATCAACTCTCTGATCAAATCATGTATTTGGAACCGCTTGGCGCGTCCAAACTCATTTTTCATCACGACCTGCAGCAGGCTTCGTTGCACTAGCTGGTTCAGGTAATCATCAGCGACATCCTCCATTGTGGCATGGTTTTTTTCCTCAACAAAGCCTTCAGCAATCCACTTCCTTATGAGAATCTTCCTTTTGACAAAGAAATCCTCTGGGTATATACTACAATAAAGAAAACATCTCTTCAGATGGTATGGTAGATCATCAATACTCAGATTCAGTATGCTTGACACTCGCCCAATTCCATGATCAGTGCTTTCATCCCACACAAGACTGTCATGGACGCTCTTCCAAGCAAACTCACTTTTCTCCTTCAAAGCAAGGACATTGCCAACTGACACAATCGCCAATGGTAGACCACTACATTTGTTCAGTATCTTCAAAGCCCAGTGCTCCAAATGCTGCGGGCACTCTCGATCAGCATCCTCCCTGAATGTTGTATTACAAAATAAACACCACGCTTCCTTCTCAGGAAGCGGCTTCAGCAGGATGGTCCTGGTGGATTTTGCCAGATTAGCCACGTCTTGACTGCGTGTAGTGATGATTATCCGGCTCCGGGTTCCATCGTCAACAAATGCACTGCGGATCTCATACCACGCATCCGCGTCCCAGACGTCATCCAGCAACACCAAGTACCGTTTCTTGGACAGAATGCCTTGCAAAGCCTCGACCAGCGATCGGTAACTCGTCTCTTCAACGTCCTTTGGCACGCCGGCGCGAACGTCCCGCTGAAGTTCTTTCAAGACTCTCTTCAAGAGGTCTTCCCTCGTGAAGTTCTTAGAGACGGACACCCATGCGGCGCAATCGAAGTGGAAGCTAGCGGCGACTTCCCTGAAGACGTTGGTCACTAGAGTGGTCTTGCCAACACCACCCATCCCCCCGACGGCGACCAGCGTCCGCCGGGGCTCCATGTCCTCGGTCAGCCATTCCATCAGTAAGCTCCTCTGCGCCGCAAAGCCAACTATATCCTCTTCTCCGAGAAAGTGCGCCGTATCTGCTACCTTCCGGCTGATGAAGCTCGCGCTGCCGCCAACTGCATACGATCTCTCCGCGCCCGCGGAGGAAATCGCCGGCAAGATGCCGTATTGCTCCTTGGCGCCCGACAGTTCGCGGAGTCTGTCCCGCGCCTTCCGCAGTCGCCTAGAGAGCGCGAACCAGGCGCCTAAATTGGCGCAGCCGCGGATGAAGCCTCTACCGGATAGGTAGGAGTACTCGTCCACAACGTCCTCGAGCTCAAAGGCAGCGTTGCGAACCTGATTGGTCCAGGCGACGGAGAGATCGTTGGTGCCGCGGCGAGAATCGGCGAAGCGGAGGAAGGCACGGAGGAGCTCGAGCTCGCGCACGGCGGCAGCGACCCCGGAGCGAATGGCGAAGAGGGAGGACAACTCCACGGCTGCCGGCTCGGACAAGGACGCGGCCGCCTTTGCCGAGAGGGATACGGCGATCATCTCCGCCATGGGGAGAGCAAGAGCTTAGGAGGGGGGCTAAAAGTCAACGGACTGAAAAGATCTTTGACCAGTTGAGAAGTGTTAGGTGGCCGAAGTGAGCTGGAGATGAAGAAATATGAGTGGCTGGGTATGTGGGCCACGCGCGCGCCTGTGTGGTCCGCTACTCTCACCAATTCCATCGATTCTCTCCCGACCATGTCACCGCCGGGTCAGGTCCGTCAGCAGCGGCGGCACCAACTCTTTCCAAACGAGGCCACCGGCCACCGCTAACGAGCCGAGGTGTCAGCGACGGCGATTTCGTCTATCGCATCGCAGCTGCTGAAGGCCATCGAGTCGGCGCTCGGCGCTGCGCCGGAGCCGGCCCGGCGGCCCGTCACCCGGCCATCTGTGCTACGCAAAGGAGGCCGCCGACATCGATCTCCGCCATCCTGCCCATCGCCACCTGATTGATTCGAGCATGCTGTTGCTTTATTTGCTCTGCTCTTCTAGACTAGCCAGCATTTCATGAGTAACAGCTTGGTGGCATTTTCGCTAATCCGAGCGTTCTAGGATTTTGTTTGGTTCTTATGTGAGCTCCCATAATACTCCAATCAGCTTTCTCCGAATTCCCTCTGCAGTTTAGCTGCTATTTCCAGGTTGATCCCATCCAAGTACAAGAGTACACCTGTTGTTTATGCTTGTGCAGTTATTATTTTCGGAAACTTTACTAATTCTCTCAATCGAACCAAGGTTTGAAAAAGAAAATCAATTGAGTTTCATGATGTACACATTTGGTGTCAATAAATGTTAATAATCTTCTCTATAGACTTGGTGAAACTTGAAATAGTTTTGACTTCAAAGCTAAATGTCGTTCTTTTGGGATGGAGGTAGCATATGGCTAGCTAGCTAAATTTATTATGCTATTTTCAGGACCTTGGGAAATGAAGATAGTTTGAGTACTGTGATCATGCATCTGTTACATTCATTGGTTGAGCGGATTTCACTCTTTTTCTGAACGTCAGTGGCGCCATTATAGATTGGGTATGTCACAGGAGTCGGAGTATGGATTGGCAGTCAATGTGACCGATCAATATTCCTATAAATTATGGTTTCCTTGTTTGAGTAAGCTACTAAAAGAAATCAGGCTGCATGAGATTAAAGATCTACATCTCATGCTACATTTGGCAATGAGGCTTATTCTAAGTTGCAAGATACAGAATTGATTTTTTAGATTGAATCTGAGGAAGCTGCTACTTTTATCCAGGTAGCTCATTTGGTTGAACTATTGCTCTATTAGTGTTTTTCTCTATTCCATGTTCTATTTTGCTCAATGAGTCTAATTAGCATCTACTCCCTCTATTCCAAATTATAAGTCATTTTGGCTCTTCTAGGTGCATAGCTTTTGCTATACACCCAGATATACACTTGTTAGTGTTGATCTCCTCCGACTCGGCCCAACGGTCGAGTCGGGCTCTGATCCGCGCCCTAATCAGGGGCGTCTAACCATATCATGGGTGGTGGGCCCCCGTCGTGCAGCGCCATATAAAGGAGGTCGGGGGCTGGGGCTCGTGGTATGAGGTTCATCGCCGCCCAAAGAACACTACCGACAAACCCTAATCCGATCTAGAGGGTGCGCTGACAGCGACGGGAAACGCCACCGCCTTCGCCGCCGCCGAGACACCGCCGCTACTGGACCGTCGTCACTAGACTTCACCGCCGGGACGCCGCCGTCACCGGACACCATCGCCATGGCCACCTCCTCCACCAAGCCGATGGTCTGCCTATCTACATCCCTCTCTCCTTTTAGTTCTCTCTCTAGGACGATCTACTTGTTTATTCCGAATGTAAGAGAAATCATCCACTGATCTACGCCTAGTTGATCCTTGTTTCCTAACAATGGTATCAAAGACAGGTTAGGGTGTAGATCTAGTTCGGGGAAGAACTTTAGAAGGAGATGATTCGATTTGATTCGGACTAAACCCTATCCCTAAACCTAGAAGAAAGGACAGAGAGGGGAGGGAACTACCCGGGTTCTCCTGCCGGCGTCGCCACCACTGTCGTGCGGGAAGAAGATCCCGCCACCACACAGGAGAACGAGCCAAGCCGCCGCATGACGCCGCATCGCCGGCGCGTGGGCTCGGCCTCAGAGCACCGCCGCAAGGCCACTCGACTGCGACGCGTTCACCCATGGGCGAACGGGTGCGCCGGTGAGGGGGCCTGCGGCGGCACCGCCACCTTCCTCCGGCCGCCATGGGCAGCCGCCGCTGTCGCTTGTAACACCCCCGGTGTTACGATCTTATTTAGTGCCGTGATTTAGGCCTAAGTAAAATTTTCGAAACGAGTTCCGCGGAATTTTTAATTTAAAACGTACTTGATGTGATAAGCGAATCATGTGTGACTTAGTTTCGCGGACTCAAGTAAACGCTCAAGTTAAACTACGCCGTGCGTAGGAATATTTATGAATGTCCGACGATGATTCTAGCAAGCGGTTTATTATATTAGATTAAGCATAAGAAGCAACTTTTATAAATAAAATAAAATTCATTAATAAATAAAAAGATATATATATATATATATATATATATATATATATATATATATATATATATATATATATATATATATATATATGTGTGTGTGTGTGTGTGTGTGTGTGTGCACTCCCGTGTTTATTTGGATAAGCACGCGTGGTTGAAAAGCTTTGGCCTAGTGACATAGTTACGTTCACATATAAACTCGTTTTAGTCCCTAGGATAAATTAGTAACGTATCCGTGAAAGCAGCCGTCCTGACCGCTTGACGCTTAAATCCGGTGGTCCGTTTTTCCTGCTCTGAAATAACCCGTCTTCCGAATTATTAACGTCGCGTCGTGTTATCGGATCCGTCGCCGCGTACGCGGGCTCGCTGGATATCGTCGATGGAGCAGTACCGCTATCTACCTCCATTGTCTCATCGTGTTATTGTCTTTGTCACAGCGTCGTTGTCTGCCTTCGCATTCCGCCAAGTTGAGTTGTCTCATATCTGCACGCACCTGCTTTGATCGGTTCATTTGTTGTTCATATATACATATATCAATTCTTCTTGATCATTGATATCATGCATGGCCGGTGTCGGTCCGATCCAGCTGCCAATATGTACGTGCGGAGAGAAAGATGATATTATAATATAAAGCAGGCGAAAACGCAAGGACAACTTAACTCATCCGCTCCCTGTCTGTACGTGCACCGGCACCGTTCACGCTGTGCCAAGCTATTGGCTGTCGTAGTTGACTTTGGAATAGCAAGCGAAATGATCGGCGGGACGTCTCCCTGCCTACCTTGCTTGCTTGTCTTGCCGGCCGTGGCCTGTCTCTGTCTGTCTCCGATTCCCTCGTGCTGCTTTTCTCCCCCTTTTTCTTCTCTGCTGTGCCGTGGAGGAAGCGCCCCAGCCTAGGAATGCCACTGCCGGAGACCGAGCGACTCCATTGCCATCCCCGCTTCCCCGCGAGCGTGCGCGAGTTCCTTGGGCATGCGTGGCTCTCCATTTCCTGTTCCCCGCGGCTCCTCCGTGCCTACGGCATTGCCCTGCTACTCGTCCCGTTGTCATGCGCCCCGCAGCGCCCTCACCTGCGGGTTCCGCCGCCGTCATGCCGAGCTCCTCCGCCGCAGCGCCTCGCCGGTGACGGCACCCGCACGATGTCTAGCTCCTCCTCGCATCCGAGCGAGCCCGCGCCCTCGGCTCTGCGCTGCCCGTGCCGCGTCCCGCAGCGCCCCGCCATGGCTCCAGTCTGCCATAGCCGCCCCTCCTTCCTCCCTCGCGAGTGCGCGCAAACCCACGGCCCGCGCTGGTTCGCTACTCCCCTGCGGCTCCACAATCACCGAGCCCAAGTCCCGCGCCGGAGTCACGCGCTGAGCCGCCTCGCCCCGCTGGACTGCTGCCCCTCGGCCCACGCTGGAGCGCAGTCGCCGGCGTCCTTGCTCTCCCTCCCATGCTTTCGGTCGCAGCACGTCACCTCCCGCCATTGTCTCTTCCTTCCTCGCTCTGGCCCAGCGCCATGCGACTTCCGTCCACCGGGCTCGCCTGCTGCTGATGTCCCCATAGCTCCACCTCACCGCGCAACCCACTGCATTGCTAGAGCCGTTGCCGCTCGCCTGGCCGGCGCCATCACAGTCGGCGGGCCACCACCTCGGCTCGCGTGGGCGAGCTACCGGGGCCCGGTTCGGCTTTTACCGCGGCCAACACGAGGCCACGCGGGTTCCCGTGCAGCTCGCCGGAGGGCTCTCCGCCGCCGCCATGTCTTCCCCGGCCCCTCAGCACCGTTGTCGCCACCGTCGGTCGTTGTCTTCGGTTGTGCTTTGCTTCTGAGGAAAGGAAAAGGTGAGGAAGGGTATAAATCCAAGCAAAAACGTTATACAGGGTCCTTACTGCAAATACATTACTTGTTTGAATAGTGCTCGTGGATCTCGGCGCGATTAGGGAAAGTGCAAGGGGCTGTTTCGCATTATTGCCGTCGCCACTACCGTCTGGGCCGCGCGCGTGCCTGTTGGGCCATGTCGCGCTGGGCCGCTCGTGCCCGTCCCCGCGATGGGCAGCGCGTGCCCCCGTCTGGGTCGTTGCTGCGCCGTCTGCCTGCCTAGGCCGTCCGCCCGCCTAGGCCGTCCGCCCGTGTTGGGCCGGCTTGCCGCCCGTGCTTGCTGCCGCTGCGCCTGGCCGGCCTAGTGTCTTATGGGCCGCGCACCCGTGTGTGGCTTGCTGGGCTGCTCGCGCACCGCACCCTGATGGGCCAGTTAGTGGCTGCTGGCCGTACCAGTGTTGAAATGTTTTTCAAAAATCGGTTTCTAGGTTTAACTTGTAAAAAATCGATATAAAATGGTATAGGAGTCCAAAAATTATGAAACTAGTTTTGTTAGTCTCCTAAAATTATGCTCTATCTGTTAATATATTTTGTTCACAAAGTTTGATAATATTTTTGGGAGCTATATAAGTATTTTAAAATACTTAATATTGTTAAAAGATGAACTTGTAGGAATTTCCGAGATAAATCGGTAATAGTGTTGACTCTAAAAATTTAACAGTAAACTACTAATATTATTATCTACTCACTGTAATTTTTATAGCTCAATAATAATTAGTTTGCTAGGTAGATAATGATGCTCTATTTCGAATAACGATTAAATCGATAGAATGAAATAAAGAAACAACTTGGGTTTGTATAACTAAAATAATTATTGGGAAATAACGTCTTATTCGATAACATGGATATGTAGCCTAAGTACGGCCGTCGTTAGAACTAGCCCATTAACTCGAGCGGCGTAAGTTGTATTTTATGAGTCACGATTGCAGTCGATTAATTTCATCTATGCATTTGCATCAATGCATATCATATAAGTACGAGGATGGATCAACGGATCAATCAAAGGATGATTGGAAATCCGAAGATGGTGTAATGGTATTCTCTCCAGGAGATGATGCGATGGGTTTTCTATCCAGATGATTGTGGAGGATCTGAAGATACAGATACTAACTTTTTAATATATATCTTACCCAGACAAGCCCCGGTGCATGACCCCTACTTTCCTGCAGTTTAAATTATATTTGTGCATTAAGTTTTAAGGAGTTGAATGAAACCCACTTGCATATATATCTTTATCCTATGAGTCTTACTGGTATGACAGGATCGTGTAGATTGCTATGCTACAGGACTCCGGTAGAAGTCGAGTGATTGCCTGTCACTCGCGAGATATAGGAAATATATTATTAGATTATCATCACTTGGAAAAATATAAAAATGGTGGAATGGAAAAATGATGACTGGGTAGGGATATGGTTTGGGTATTGGTGGGTGTAAGAAGTTGTGTCGCCGTAGACACGGGGCATAGCTTGGTTACACTGCTTTCCTTGTCTGGTCGATTAAAGACCGTTCGTTGCATAAGACTCTAGGCAGGTCACAGACTTATTATCCCGAGCACATACTTGTGTATGGGCTCTTTTCGGACCGATTGTTAGGGTTTTATTTTGGTGGAGGAGGTCCTTGTACCACACTGAGTCCGGGACTCAGGGGCGGGGGCTTGGAGTCCCAATTTAGACGGGGACCTGGAGACCCGGGACATGAGAGTGATGGGTTGATCCTGCTTGTGCCTGGGGTACAAGCGGGGCATGTGTTTTTGGGGTACCTAGCTGGAGGCATTGATTCGTGAATCACCGGGAGATCCAGTACGGCTTGTTTACGGTTTAGCATCGTAGTAAGAACTAAAAGATGAAGGATGGAAGATGGACAAAGGAAATCTGATTGCTTACCACCTTCTTGAAAGTAGCATAGGTGCTTACATAGAATGGTTAGTTAATGAACCCAATGCGGCTATTAATAAAAATCTAATATAAGGACGCACGCTTAGTAATGCTTCCTACAAATGCAATAAACCCACAAGCCAAATAGCCTTGCATATCCTTAGAGTATTTGCTTTTCTCCTATCGGATAAGTCTTGCTGAGTACAATTGAGTACTCAAGGTTTTATTCTCCCTGTTGCAAGTGACAGGTGGAGGCTTGAGCTGACCTTTGTGTGTGGATTCCTCCTGGTGGACTCAGCGAGGATTCCTTTACGCTGTGATCGTAGTTTTTATTTATAACTCTCACTAAATGCTTTTATAAACGAAAGTTTCATAATCTGTTATTGTAGTTTATATTTCTATACTTCATCATGTCATGTGTAGATATTTATTTCTACTGTAATTCTGATAACATGTTTATATTCCGCTGTTAAATTAAATTGTTCATAACTCTGATAATATGATTACATTCCACTGTTATAATGATAAATATTATACTCTGATGTTGTATTAAAAGTGGTGTAAGGAATGGTTAAGAATGATATAAGCTTTATTCTCTTATTTGTGATCCTGATGGCGAAAATGTGGATTTTTGAGTTCTCCCCTGGGGTGTGCCCGATGGAACCGAGTAATTTAGTGTTCTCCCCTGGGTGCTTAGTGTCTAATGGAAGACAAGCACTCCTGGGAGGCATTAGATTAGGCGGTTCTGCCACACCGCTCCTCCTCATGTTTGTGGCAATGAGAGAGAAGGGTAGGGAGAGAATGATCTAGGGTTCCGGGGGAAGAGGCCAGCGCCCTGGTTTTGTCCCGCTGAGATCGACGGATAGCCATCAAATGAGTTGGACGGCTCCAGGTGGCTGGGCCGTTTTTTGGCCCACGCGGGAAAGGAGAATCCCGGCCTAAGCCCAGGTTGCGGCCTGGGACGTGGGAGCGCGCAGCGCGAGAGTGGGCCTCGGGCTAAATGAATAGTAGGGTTTTGAATTTGTTTTATTCTTTTTAGAAGCAATTTTTTGATGAATTTAGCTTAGATTTCATCTCCATTCAATTTGAACCAACGGGATAAATTGTCTAGAGAGTAGATAAGTACATAGAAATGCTTATGATCAAGAATTATTATTTTTCAAGTCTTTTCATGTTTTCGCTGCTATGAATATGTTTATCCTCTAATTAAATTGGAACCAACAGGAAATTTTTAATTGGAGGAGTAGTCTGATTTGTTTAAGTCAAATTATGATATTGTTATTTTTCTGACCAATGTTGGTGATAACAATATTATAAGTTTATTTATGAGTTTTATGCATTAGTTCTATTTCTGCCCAACGGTGATGTAGAGTTAATGTAGAAGCACATTGTATGTTTTATTTTTGACCATCGTTAAATTAAGGCATGCAATTATTATGTCAATTGTTTCTCACTTTCTCTGATGTTGTTTTCAGGATACAACCCAATGATGTTTATCTCATCCATTCCGCCTCTCAATAGAAGCAACTATAACATATGGCAAGAGAAGCTTGCGATAGCACTTACGCTGTCCGACAATGATCTAGCACTAACCTCTCCCTGTTCTACTGAGCCTGAGGACCTGGTGAGGGCAGAAAATGAGACTGATGTAGCTTTCACTACTCGAGAGCATGACCATGCAACAATAAGAATGAAGTACGACCTTGATCGTGCGAAGTGGGATAGTTCAAACCGTAAGTGTTTGATGGTGATTAAGGGCTCCATTGAGGATCCAATAAGGGGATCAATCCTAGCATGTACCACCGCCACTGAGTATCTCAAGAAGGTGGAGAGTCAGTTTACTAACTCTTCAAAGGCTTATGCAAGCACTCTTATTAAGAAGTTAGTTAATGAGAAATACGCTGGTGGAGGGATTAGAGAACACATATTGAAGATGAGCAACACGGCATCCAAGCTCAAACCAATGGGCACGGGGCTCAAGGATGAGTTCCTAGTTCATTTGATTTTTGCATCTTTGCCCAAAGAGTATGAGACCTTTGTTGTTAATTACAACTTACAGCTAGATAAATGGGACATTGAGAAGCTCATTGCTATGTGTGTGTAAGAAGAGGAGAGGCTTAAGAGCTCACATGGTGACTCCATCAACCATGTGAAGGAAACTAAAATAAAAAAACTTTAAGAATGCTAAACCATAGGGGAAACCTTAGGGGACAGTAGCTCCCTTTCTAAGTCACAAGGAAAGGCCCCATAGATTGATCACCATCAGAAATTCAACAATGTTCAAATAGACAAGGATACCTGCAAATGGTGCAAGAAGGGACACTACCGGAAGGATTGTCCAGAGTTCCTAAAGCACCTGATGAGAAAAGGTGAGGACATTATTATATTTATAGATGAGTCCTTGTATTTAAGTTATGCAAAATCTACTTGGTGGATTGATTCAGGTGCAACTATTCATATTACAAATTCATTACAAGGATTCCATACGAGTAGGACCCTGCAAAGAGAAGAAAGACACATTAAAGTAGCAAATGGAGTCAAAGCTGAAGTTGAAGCCATTGAAGAACTCCCATTAGAATTAAATGATGACTTTATACTTAAGCTTACAGATGTCCTTTATGTATCCTCTTTGCATAGAAACTTAATAAGTGTTTCATGTTTAGACGATGATAGATTTGATTGCCATTTTGGTAATGGCCAATGTAAGATTATGTTTAATCATAAGTGTGTTGGTCTTGCCTTTCAACAAGACGAGCTTTATTTGTTATCACTTTTGTGAGAATGTGAATGTTGTGAGCAATAAAAATGAGAATGCCTCCTCATCTATGAATGTAAGTAATAAGCGGAAGAGAATTCATGTTGTATCATCGAAATTATGGCACTGTTATTTAGGCCATATTTCAAGGGAGAGGATAGAATGACTGATTAAGAAATCAATTCTTTCGCCATTAGAATTTTTAGATTTAGAACAATGCATTGATTGCATTAAAGGAAAGTATGTTAAAAATAAATAAAGACGCCAAACTAAGCGTAGGAATTTTAGAAATAATTCACACAGATATATGTGGTCCGTTTCCTGTTAAAAGTATGGATGGTTATGATTCATTTATAACATTCATAGATGATTATTCTCATTATGGCTATATTTATCTAATTAAAGAAAGATCTGAAGCATTGCATAAATTTAAGATATTTAAGGCTGAAGTAGAAAATCAACACAATTTAAAGATTGAGATAGTAAGATCCGACTGTGGGTGGGACTACTACGGTTGACATACCCCATATGGCCAAGTTCCTAGATCTTTTGCAAAGTTCTTACAGGAAAATGGCATAGTTGCCCAGTACTCTACACCGGGCGAGCCTCAGCAGAATGGAGTAGCTGAAAGACACAACCGTACATTGATGGATATGGTGAGAAATATGATAAGTTACTCCACTTTATCGATAAGTTTGTGGATGGAGGTGTTAAAACCGCCATTCATGTTCTCAATCGAGTACCAAGTAAATCGGTGCCCAATACACCATATGAGTTGTGGATAGGAAGAGAACCTTCACTTAACCATTTATGTGTGTGGGGTTGTCTAGCTGAGGCTAAAGTATTTAACCCAAACATTGGGAAGCTAGACTCTAAGACAGTCAGTTGTCATTTCATTGGCTATCCAGATAAATCAAAAGGTTATCATTTCTATTGTTCTGACAGATATACGAAGTTTGCAGAAACAAGACACGCTGTGTTCTTGGAGGATGAGATGGTCAGGGGGGCATGGTAGCGTGAGAAATTAACTTTGAGGAGAAGCGGGTATACATGCCCACTCCGATGGTTCAGGAGTCATTTTTCTCGCTATCTGTTGCTGTTGTGCCAATAGTGCTGGACACTATAGTGACATCACCTGTCTGTTAGTTCTCCTATGGCAACAATAAATGAATATGAGAAACCTGTCCTTCAGGATCCTATAGAGTCTGTTGTCACACATGAGGGAGAGCAACAATAGCCCCATATGGAACAAATGCCAACTAATGAGGCCCCTAGAAGGTCTCAAAGAGCTAGAAAATTAGTTATTCCTGATGACTACGAAGTCTATGTTAGTGAAGAACATGTTAGTGAAGAATTTCAAATAGAGGGTGATCCCACCTCATTTGAAGAAGCCATGAGAAGCGCTCACTCGTCGAAGTGGCTTGAAACCATGGAAGATGAAATGAGATCAATGAACACCAATGATGTTTGGGACTTAGAGAAAATTCCTAAAGGAACCAAGACAGTAGGCTGTAAATGGGTCTACAAAACTAAATACGACTCTAAAGGGAATATGGAAAGGTTTAAAGCGTGAATTGTGGTGAAAGGCTTCACACAAAGAGAAGGAATAGATTACAATGAGACATTTTTTCCAGTCTCATACAAGGATTCTTTTAGAATTATAATGGCGTTAGTGGCACATTACGATTTAGAATTACATCAGATGGATGTAAAGAGGGCTTTCCTTAACGAGGATTTGGTTGAAAATGTTTATATGGCACAACCAAAATATTTTGTCATGAAAGGAAAAGATCATATGGGATGCCGTCTAAGGAAATCCATTTATGGATTAAAACAAGCCTCTAGATAGTGGTATTTAAAGTTTGATGAAACAATAAGAAAGTTTGGGTTTAAAGAGAATGTAGAGGACAATTGCATTTATACAAAGTTCAAGAGTGGGAAATTCATTTTCCTAATCCTGTATGTGGATGACATCTTACTCGCTAGTAGTGATGTTAATCTACTACTGGAGACGAAGAAGTTCTTGTCCTCAAATTTTGATATGAAGGATCTCGGTGAAGCTTCATTCATTTTAGGAATAAAGATTCACCGAGATAGAAGAAAGGGGGTTTTAGGATTATCGCAAAAGACATACTTAGAAAAGGTTCTAAAAAATATAGTATGCATGCATGTAAGCCTTCACCTGCTCCCATAGTCAAGGGCGATAGTTTTGGGGAATTCCAATGTCCTAGAAATCAATATGAGATCGATCAAATAAAAGCGATTTCATATGCTTCAGCTGTCGAAAGCTTACAGTATGCTCAAGTATGTACACGCCCTGACTTAGCTTTTGATACCGGGATACTTGGTAGATATCAGAGTAATCCAAGAATAGAACACTGAAGAATGGTAAAGAAAGCTTTGCGTTATGTGCAAGGCACAAAAGGCCTCATGCTAACGTACAGAAGGTCTGATTTCCTACGTATAGAGGGGTATTCAGATTCAGATTTTGCGGGAGATGTAGATGATAGAAAATCCACATCAGGCTATGTATTTACTCTCGTAGGAGGAGCTATATCATGGAAAAGCTCCAAGCAAACCGTCACTGCATTGTCCACAATGTATGCCAGGTGAACTGGCTAAAAAATTTATGTCCGGGTTGAAAGTGCTCGACGACATTCAAAGGCCACTCAAATTGTACTACGACAATAAGACAACGGTGTGTTATACGTATAACAATAAGTCAAGTGGTGCTGCCAAACACATTGACATAAAGTTTTATGTTGTGAAAGACAAAGTCTGAGATCATTCTATTAGTCTCGAGCATGTAAGTACAAAAAAAATGCTTGCGGATCTGCTTATAAAAGGCTTACCGCCCAATGTGTTCAAAGAACACTTAGTCAGCATAGGTTTACGGGAAAACCTATGATCCCTTGACAATAAGGGCCTACTGTTTCAAAATAGAGAAGTGTATTCTAGCTGTTAATCTAATGGTACTAGCCGTTATGATGAGGTATGCTCTATGTACTAATCTGTGATAGAATGAAAAAAGATAAAGTGATCTAAGTTTAAGTCATAAGGTGAGATCAAGGGGGACATTGTTAGTGTTGATCTCCTCCAACTCGGCCCAACGATCGAGTCGGGCTCTAATCCGCGCCCTGATCGGGGGCTCCCAACCAAATCATGGTTGGTGGGCCCCCATCGTGCAGTGCCATATAAAGGAGGGGGCTCGTGGTATGAGGTTCACCGTCGCCTAAAGAACCCCACTGACAAACCCTAATCCCATCTAGAGAGTGAGCTAACAGCGACGGGAAGCGCCACCGCCTTCGTCGCCGCCGAGACACCGCCGCCACTCGATCGTCGTCACTGGACTTCACCGTCGGGACACTGCCATCACCGGACACCGTCGCCATGGCCACCTCCTCCACCAAGCCCGATGGTCTACCTCTCTACATCCCTCTCTCTCCTTTTAGTTCTCTCTCTAGGACGATCTACTTGTTTATTCTGAATGTAAGAGAAATCACCCACTGATCTACGCCTAGTTGATCCTTGTTTCCTAACAACACTATGTCTAGATATGTAACAAAAGCTATGTACCTAGAAAAGCCAAAACAACTTATAATTTGAAACATGGTGAGTATTATCTTATTCATTTACTGGCAAGTTAATAGTGAACTCCAGAAATTGTTTAGTCTTTATTTTTATGTGATGTCGTCTTTATTTGCCTCTCGTAGGGTTCTCTTAGAGCACTTATGGAGGAAGTTGTCTTGTGTGGTGTGTATACCAGAGATAAAAAAGGGGACATTCCTGGTGACATTATTAAGGAAGTCAAAGATTTTGCAAATGCAATACTCAAAATTATTACTGGATGGATGACTGCTTCAACATTTTTAGAGGAAATACTCAACTGTTAGATCATTCAGATAGTCATGTGAAAAGAAAGGTACTTGTTGGTTAGCAGATTTTTGTTCTATTGGTTTTGTTGAAATTGTTGCTAATTGATTTCCTTGGAAGCTCCTTTTTTCAATGTGATTGCAATTGATTTATACTTCTCTACAGACACTTGGGATGATGTCTGAAACAGCCAGACAAAACAGTTTGGTCCAAAAGCAAAGGAAAAGCACGAAAACTGAAGCATAACTCTGGTACTACTACAATTAAAGTAGACAAGAGCTCTGGTCCTTATTTCAGCAAATTGTGCTTAAAGATTCTAGAGTTCATTGACAGAGAAGTTGATTCGGAAAGTTCAGTGAAAATTTCTGCTATTTCTTTGCTTGAAACAATATCAAAAGAGTATCACTCTGATAATCTTGTTTATAGCAACTGCCTTGCAACAATCATTGATCATGTTGGCTCTGATGAGGTAGCTATGTCTTCTGTATTAATTCATACTGTGGGCTCTCTGATAAATGTGATTGGATCAGAAGCATTACCACAACTCAATATAATGCTAATATCACATCAGATTTCATGTTGCCCTAGTGGAAATTATGCTTAGGTACTACAAGTGCAGGTTTCGAGGCAGTTCATGGAGGTTTTGGGTATGGTAGTAGGAATTAGGAGGGGGAGAAAGTTCTAGACTTCATGGTAGCTTTTGACCTGATGATAGCCAACACTTCTTTAGAAAGAGAGAATCTCATCTAGTGACCTTTAGTAGCGGACAACACTCTAGCCAGATTGACTTTGTCCTCGCAAGAAGAAAGAACAAACGAGCATGCTTGGGTTGCAAGGTGATACCAGGGGAGTGTGTTGTTTCTCAACATAAGCTTTTGGTGGCAGACTTTTGTTTCTAGGTGCCTACCTATAGGGATAAATAAGCTAAGATTGAAAGAACAAAGTGGTGGAAACAGAAAGGGGAGACGTCAGAGGTATTTAGAGAAAAGGTTATCAAAGAGGGCTCTTAGAAGGAAGAAGAAGACATAAACAACATGTGGGAGAAGATGGCAACCAACATTCAGAAGGTGGCCTCAGAGGTGTGTGGAGTAACCAAAGGAAGTGGAGGCGAGGCTAATGATACTTGATAGTGGAACGAGGAAGTCCAAAGGGCTATTAAGGAAAAGAAAGAATGCTATAGATGCTTGTACCATGACAGGAATATGGACAACATAGAGAAATACAAGGTGGCAAAGAAGACTATAAAGCGAGCTGTAAGTGTGGCAAAGGGTAGAGCGCACGAGGATCTTTACCAATATTTGAGTATGAAGAAAGGAGAGAAGAATATTTATAGGATGGCTAGGGTTCGTGACAGAAAGACAAGGGACTTCAACCAAGTTAAGTGTATTAAGGATGAAAGGGGGCATCTCTTGGTGAAGGAGGATGAGATCCAACATCGATGGCAAGAGTATTTTGACAAATTATTCAATGATGAAAATACAGACACAACCTTTCAGTTGGATGACTCTTTTGATGACACCAATAGGAGCTTTGTGCGGAGAATCCAAGAATCTAAGGTCAGAGAGGCGTTGAAAATGATGAAAGGAGGTAAGGCGATGGGACCGGATGGTATCCTAATCGAGGTGTGGAGATGCCTCAGGGACATAGCTATAGTATGGCTAACCAAACTGTTCAACCATATTTTTCGATCGAACAAGATGTCTAACGAGTGGAAGAGAAGTATATTGGTACCGATCTACAAGAATAAAGGGGATAATCAAAGTTGTACTAATTACCGGGGAATTAAGTTGATGAGCCATACTATGAAGATATGGGAGAGAGTTATCGAGCACCGCTTGAGAGCAATAACACGGGTCTCTATGAACCAATTTAGTTTCATGTCCGGAAGATCAACCATGGAAGCCATTTTCTTAATAAGACAAGTTATGGAGCGGTATAGGGAGAAGAAGAAGGACCTACACATGGTTTTTATTGACTTGAAGAAGGCTTATGATAAAATACCAAGGAATGTTATGTGGTGGACTTTGGACAAACATAAAGTCCCAACGAAGTACGTCAGGCTCATTAAGGACATGTACAACAATGTTGTGGCTAGTGTTCGAACAAGTGATGGAGACACGGATGACTTCCTGATTAGGATAGGACTACATCAAGGGTCAACTTTGAGCCCTTATCTGTTTGCCTTAGTGATGGATGGGGTCATAAGGGATATATAAGGGGACATCTCTTGGTGTATGCTTTTCGTGGATGATGTAGTGCTAGTTGATGAAAGCTGGACATGAGTGAATCAGAAACTGAAGTTATGGCGGGAGACTTTGGAGTCCAAAGGTTTTAGACCCAGTAGAACTAAAACTGAGTATATAAGATGTGACTTCGGCACTGCTACTCGGGAGAAGGAAGATATTAGTTTGGAAGGTCAAGTAGTGCCTAGGAAGGATACATTTTGATATTTAGGATCAATACACAGAGAGACGGAGATATTGATGAAGATGTTAGCCATAGAATCAAAGCAGGGTGGATGAAGTGGCGCCAAGCATCTGGTGTCCTATGTGACAAAAGGGTACCACAGAAGCTAAAAGACAAGTTTTATAGGATGACGATTAGACCTGCTATGTTGTATGGTGCAGAATGTTGGCATACGAAAAGACGATATGTTCAACAGATAAGTATCACGGAAATGCGTATGTTGCGTTGGATTTACGGTCATACAAGAAGGAATCGAGTTCGGAACGATGATATACGTGATAGATTAGGGGTAGCACCAATTGAAGAAAAGCTTATCCAACACCGGTTGAGATGGTTTGGATATGTCCAACGGAGACCTTCAGAGACACCGGTGCGTAGTGGAATCCTAAGCCAGGATAGTAACATGAAGAGAGACAGATGAAGATCGAAGTTGACTTCGGCAGAGGCAATAAAAGGAGACTTGAAAGGATGGAATATATCCAAAGACTTGGCCTTAGATAGGAGTGCTTGAAAAATAGCTATTCACGTGCCTAATCTTTGATTGCTTCTGCTAGGTTTCAACTCTAGTCTACCTCAACTTGTTTAGGACTTAAAAGCTTTGTTGTTGTTGTTCCACTGGAACTGCTCGTGGACTTTCTAACCAAGACATAGCCGTGCTGCTATCTGCACTTACAACAATTGGGGGTGGTTGTGGAAAAGCTGGGTGAATTTGTTAATCCATATTTGAAGGAAATACTTGATCTGGTAGTATTGCATCCTGAATGTAGCGCTCAAATGAACGCTAAATTAGATGCAAAAGCAGCACATGTTCGAGAGCTACTGACCATTAAAGTCCCATTATGTCATCTAAATTTGTTCAATTTTTTTTCTTGGTCATATGATGAAATATGAACGTGCCTGTTTTTCCTTGGATCTCATCAAGTTATTGGCTGCAGGTCGCTTATCCTCCCACCTTTACTGAATATGTACTCCCTTGTTGCAAAATGTGGAGATGGTAGCCTTTCGTTTGGCATTCGATATGCTTGCTAGCCTAGTTGGTACAATGGACCGGCTGGCTGTAGAAACTTACCATCCGAAAATATATGAGCATTGTTTAGCAGCTCTTGATCTCCGTCGCCAACATCCTGACTTTTTGAAGAATAATATAAATATGGTGGAGCGAAGTATTATTTATGCCATAATCACTCTCACCATGAAGCTTACAGAGGGCACTTTAGTAGGCCACTTTTTCTTTGTACTTTGGAATGGGCCGAGTCCGAAGTTGATCAGTCCTCATCAAAGAAAAGTTTGGACCGTGCAATTGTTTTCTACAATGGTTTACAAACTTGCTGAACAACACAGGTACCTTCATAACTGCATTGAATACTGTATCCTAAGTTATGTTCAGATCATACTCAGAGCTTGATTTCACCTTTCTTTTAACTGTCAGTAATCGACGCTATTGGTCTGGTGTATTACGCTCATCATTCTTAACGACCCCAACTAAAGGCCCCGTTCGGCTGGCAGAATTTTGGCTGAATTGTTGTGAGAGAAAAATACTGTTCCGGCTGAAAAAAGAAGCCGAACAAACCGAATATGGGGTAAGCCGAACGGGACCAAAGCATGCTTTTTTTTCAACTACCTGCTGCCATATATTTTCTCTCTTGATTATTTAATTTGTCTTTGAAGGTCCTTGTTCACACCTTACTTCAAGTATCTACTGGAGGGATCTATCCAGTATCTGTCTAAAGACGATGCTTTAGCTGGTTGGAAACAAAATTGAAGATGTTCAAGTTGAACAGAAGGATAAATTTTGGAGGTTAAAAACTTAAAACTGTGGAATTTAAGAGCTCTAGTTTTGAAAGCCTTATACAAATGTTTCCTTTATGATAATGACCAGAAGATCCTCGATTCCTCTAATTTCCAGGTTGGTTGGTTCTTTGTACTACAAGTGTTTCCTTTTTGTATCTGGCGTGTGCTTTTTGTAAGGCACAGAAAAAAAAAGTGCATGGCAGTGCCTTTCATGTTCTGTTGTACTCCTGCTATCTCAAAATATAAGGCGCACACATATTTCAAAATACAAACTTCATAATCTTTGACCAACAATTAGTCTAATAATATAAAAAATATGTGGTACAAAACTACTTGCATTATATTTGTATTTACAAATACTCTGTAACGATTAAACTTTTGTTGATCTGTAAGAGGAATTAGCAGTCAATTCGTGCCTTTGGAGACGGCACCAACTCAAATCGGCGTCATGTTCTGTAATAATTCTTTGTTCCTATGATATTAGTACCATCCACCTTCAACCCGTGCAGTTTTTCCCAGTGATATCTTTGTATTTTAATATATTTGGTGTTTGCAGGTTCTTTTGAAGCCTATTGTCTCCCAATTTGTTGTGGAACCACCAGAATCTATTGAATCAGTTATGGATGCTCCATCAATTGAAGAAGTAGATGAAAATATTATTTTGTGCTTGGGCCAGGTGGCAGTCACTGCACGATCAGATGTTCTTTGGAAGCCTCTAAGCCATGAGGTGGGAATCTCTTAAGTTTTTAAGATTGTTTGCCTAACTAAACTAATTTCGTAACTCACAGGATTTAGGTTACCTAATATAAAGAATCGTAAAGACTAAAGACTATGAACAACAGTGTACAGGATTTATTGCTCACTCCCTCCGTCTTACCACTTCCTCGTAAAATTGCAGGTGCTGATGCAGACCAGGAGTGATAAAGTTCGCCCCAAAATGCTGGGTCTGAAGGTTATCAGGTACATGGTCCAACATTTGAAGGAGGAGTACGTCGTTCTCCTACCAGAGACCATTCCATTCCTAGGCGAATTGCTTGAGGATGTGGAGCTTCCTGTCAAGACACTGTCGCAGGAGATCTTGAAAGGGATGGAAACCCTCAGCGGCGAGAGCCTCGGGCAGTACCTGTGAGGCCTCAGCTCCTCGCGATGGTACCCTTTGGCTGATGAACTGTAGAACATCAGCCATCATGCTCATTATCTGTATATCACATCGGACGTATTTACCTTGTAATTTATGCAGGTTACACTTAAAAGATGTATGTAAAATAAATTTGAATCTATACAAATTTGGGCCAATAATCATAATTTGAACTTTTCGTGGGCATTTGAGTTGCTTGCTTGTCTTTTTTTTTGGATGAAGGAAGTTTTATTGGCCCCGCTTGCTTTTCCTGTATCGACAAAAATCAAATGTATACCAAGTGATTCACATCTCTGTTTTAATCTGGTGTGCGTTATAATTAGGCTGTTAAGATTGGCTGGCTGTGCTCGGTGACTTTTGGGTGATCCGCACCGCACCCTCCGCGTCAGGGTACCATCTACTAATCACGTGCCAGGAACAACAGCACATGGAGCAGATAATGCTTCTGAACTCCTTGACCTTTCTTGGGTGTAAACCAATGACCGTGATATAGTGAAGGGCACCCGCAATGGTTAGATTACCGGCTCTAAGCCAACTTCTTTAATAGTGCTAACTTTTAGCACATAGTTTTTAATATGGAAAGCCCCACATGATATTCTCACACAACTCTGAAATATGTGCAAGAGCTTAGCTTTTGATCAAGAGCTAGCTTTTCTCTCTCTTCTATTAAAATATAAAAAAAATGCTTAGAGCTAACATAAAAGCCAATTATTGAAGCTGCCCCGAGTGGATTTTCTTTGCTCGATGAGATTGCCGCTTGCCAGGATTGTTTGTATGAGTATGAGTATGACAGATGGGATTGGTTTCTGAATGCTGACCGTCACAGGGTATTAGGTCACATGGTTGTAGCAAGACTGCAAGAGAGTCTCGATCTGATCGAGTGTGACAAAGAATGACAGGTCCTTTTCATACTGAATTTGAAGCTCAGATTTGGCCGCATGCCGAGGGTGAAAATTTGAGATCTGGAAGTGAAGACCTTTACTTACAGGCTTACAGCCCTGATATTGAAGTTCACCCACTCTAGTGACACTAGTTGACAGATCGAGAGCACAATTGAAACTAACCAAGCTTTCTTGCGAAAGTAGCAGTGTAAGTGTTCTTGGAATTGATAGTTTTAAAAGGGTGCAGTCTTGTGCTTCTTCCAGGTAAAAAAAAAAAAAATCGATTCCTCGGGCAATTTTGGAAGATAGGGTTATAATTGACGTCGCATATTGTAATAATTGGCCTGATTCTATCTCATGGTAGATGAAGCAGGATATAAACTATTCTTTATCTTAAAAAAATTGACCCGTGCTAGTGATGTCGACATGCCTAGGACCACAGAGCAATGAAGTTTCGAGGCCAACACTAAAGAGACGCTGATATGATGTCACTAGCCTCATGTTTCTCGTGGAAAGATGAAGGATTGTTTGGAGTGTTCGGCTGCACTAAATTTCAGACTTGTTCGGTTTTTTTTTTCAGCTGGAGGCGTGTTTCTCTCTTATAACATTCCAACATAAACAGTATTTTCAACATGACCAATAAAAATTTCAGTCTAGCCGAACACTCTCGTTGATGACAAGGGATCAAGAGACCAACAAACCCTAGGCATAGAGGCATGGGCATCTTTTGACCAATCCTCCTCTTCAGTAGAGTACAGTACGAGTACTATGCATCATTGCTGTCACTAGCTTGCAATAGTAGTAGAGTACACAGGCCTTGTGGACAAAATTCCATCACCACTTCACTCAACAGATCAGCATAGTTGTCTGATGGCTGGAAACTGAAATCGCATACTGTCGTCTTCAGGCAAGACAAATGGCAATTAACATAACCTTCAAGAAAGACAAATGTAATTTAAGGAAATTTTATTGATTTCCACGTCGAAAGCACCCACATTTAGTTCTCGGATGAGTTCCTATGTAGCTACGTGGAAAGTATACTTTTCTATACATGCTTGTGGCTCCTAACTTACTTTACGATCTTTTTCCTCTCGAAATGCTCCGATACAATCTATGCAAGAAGTAACGAGCCCTGTTCGCTAGGCTTATAAGCTATCCTTTTTCAGTCAACGAGCAGTATTTTTCTCTCACAACAAACCAGTCAATAATACTTTCAGCCATGGCTTATCAGCCAAGCGAACGGGCAAATACAAGGGACGCCAAAGCTATCCTGTTGGCTGCTGCTATAACACCACTCTTTCTAAACAGGATTTGGAGCCTCACCGCCGCACGCATCTATTATTATCTTGCTATGTCTTCAAGCCTTTTTAGTAGTTTCTTCGTATCTGGTCTCAACGATGGTGATGGATTACAGCAAGCCGTTGCCAATTCGAAGTAGGCATTTAGATTGTCCTCCTTCCCAGAATTCTTGCTTTGTTTGATAAGCTCGGAACTGAAAGCTTCTGATATCTTCCTCTCGAGAACCAGGTCTTTGAAAGAGGCCGGCAAATGGATGTCGCGCGCATTTGGTGACTTATTATCATTTGCGACCTCCTTCTGAGCAAGCATCTCGAGCATAATCACTCCCAGACTGTAGATATCACTCTCCCTGGTGGCATCCCTCATCTTGATCAGCTCTGGAGCCTTATAACCCTGCATTGCAGATGTCTCAAGCATCTCTTGCGCAGCAGCAGGGTTCAGAAGAAGGTAGAGGCCAAAGTCTGATATCCTGGGCTGGAAATCAACGTCAAGCATAATGTTATTTGTTTTGAGATTGCCGTGAATGATTGGTTTGTGCGATGCTGTGTGAAGGTGGTCCAGTCCTTTGATAATGCCGATAGACAGCTTGCAAATTATTTCCCATCTCTGTGAATCATTGATTCCCTCTGCAGGCCAGAAGAACAGATAAAGATGAGAACTTGCAAACAAAAAGGAAAAACAGGGGGAAAATATTATTGACATTTCACGACTGAGTGAGACTAGCTTGTTAGTAATGGGTGAAATTCCTTTATAACTAAAAACTGTCCTTTTCAAGTCGTTGATATTCTGAAATGCAAACGGCCCAAAGTTCATCGCAACCAATCTGCACCAGTTGTTTTGTGCATGTAAGCAATAAAAACTATTATATTATGCAAGCCTTTCTCTACGAGACTAATCAAAGAATGTGATCCAACAACTCCCTGAAAACGAGAGCTGATAGATGCAGGAAACCACAAACAGTTCAGAAGGGCCACAATTCCACCAACATAAAGCCCAGAATAAGTCATGGAAACCGCTACAAATGCATTTCTCTGTTTGATAATAAAACAACCACCATGTCCGTCCTGAAAAAATTGGCTTTGCCCCCCAAAGCCTTGATTTGATAGAGGACTTGCATCGCCCAAATTGTAAAGGCAACAATTAAAAGCTTGAAAGCGTTATACTATTGAAAAGGAGTGAAGCTTGCCACATGTAAACCCAAGATCTTACGCAACAAGAAGAAGATGCTCAGATAACAACCAACTATGAAAATTTTACTAAGCACTTTATGAACTGTCCCTTTGTGTAGTTAAGGACAAGAGCATAAAGCGTAACAGTGAAGACACATGGCTAAAAGTAACAAAAACCACCCTGCAAGGCTGTAACATAGTACCCACCAGGCCACCACAGCAATCTGCTTAATCCGCGAAGCATCGTTGCTGCGACGCTTTTACCGCAGCGCGCAGGCATGGGATGACGAAAGTAGCTAATCATCTAAATCTGAGGTAAATTTCAAATTCTGCAGTAAATCCAAGCAATGGAACCTGAACCAGGAAACCTTACCGACACTTGAGCAAATCATTTCGCATGATTAGCCTTACTCCAAGCTACTAGCTTGCGTCTAAAGCAAATGACGTGAAGGGACACAGACCTTGCAGGAACCGGCGCAGCGAGCTGGCGGCGTAGAACGGGTGCACGAACAGCTTCTCCCCGCGCGGGCCGATGTAGAGCGCGCGGATCGGCACGAGGTTGGGGTGGCGCGCGGCGCCGAGCACCCGCGCGGCCGCCGCGGCCTCCTCGGCGGCCGCGGCCTCCTCGGCGGCCGCGGCGCAGGCCGGGCGCACGAACCGGAGCAGCGCGACGGCCTCCCCGGCGCTGAGCCCGGCGCGGTACAGCGTGCTGTGCGAGGACTTGGCCACCACCTCCCCGGGCGCCTCGAGGATCGCGGCCACCGTGAGCGCCTCGCCTCCCGGGAACCGCAGCAGCGCCTCCTCCCCGCCGGCGGCGTAGCCGCCCGAGGCGCCGGCCGCCTGGAACCGGTCCGCCCTCGCGCCGCCGCCGCCGTGGGAGGGCAGTACCGAGCGGCCGCGGCCACGACCCCGGCGGCGGCGGACGAAGTAGAAGATGACCAGAGCGACGACCACGGCGAGAGCCGGGAAGAGGACGGCGTTGATGAGCGCCTTGCGCATTGCTCCGTTCTAGACTTGGGCGCGCTCTAGATCGGCTTGGTTGCTCTTGCTGTTGCTGGGGTAAATGGGCAATGGGAAAAGGGTAGTGTGGTGGTAGCGTGCTGCTCTGGGGCTGCTCTGCTCTGCTCTGCTTCTGCTTTCCTCTGCCTTGCGCAGCCTCTGCTATTCTTGCCGTTGGGATGGGGGAGAAGGCTACTAGACAGGCCAGAGCCTGGGGCTTTGTTTATATCACCTCCAAATTCCAAATTTTTTCACTTTTTTTTCATCATATCAATTTTTAGACGTATGTATGGAGTATTAAATGTAGTTAAAAAAATAATTAATTGTACAGTTTAGTTGTAAATCACGAGACAAATCTTTTGATCTTAGTTAATCTATGATTGGACAAAGTTTGTCAAATACAAACGAAACGTGCTACAGTGTCCAGATTATAAAAATTTGCAATCTAAACAAGGGCTGCGTGGGATTCCTTTCCTTTCAGGAAGGCTCTGTCGAACTGAGAGGAAAGTTGTGTGTGAAAGAACGAGAATGTGGTATGGGACGATGACTACGACTGTGAGAAAGGGTGGAGGCGAGAGGCGACGATGTTCTTTTGTTTGTTTACTTCCGGTCTCGGCGGTGTGTCATGAGAATTTTACTAGTATTGAAGTTAATTACACTTTAGCTCCAGGGGGAAAAACCGCTATTTAACTTAGCCATTGAACATTTTTAGCGCCGCTAATCCTACTGAAGGCAATATTCATCTTCTACTTTAGATGACTATATCTATGCCTCACCATTATAGATGATTATTTCCTTCGTCTCTGATTAAATTAATTTCTATAGTTGTTTTTGAGTTCAACATGAAAAGGAAAAATGGTACACTCCAATCGTGGAAATGGCAGATTCGGATGACTCTTTCTCAAGCATTATTATTAGGATACGGCCCTTGCATTGCATTGCAATTGCATCTGTCTCTCGTATGCCGGCGTGTGATTGGAACAGGCATTGACTTTATATGCCGTTCTCTAATTTTCGTTACTATTAGTAAAGTGTGAAGCTGCCTGTGTCGTCCCAGCGGGTGTTGATACGACCATATACGATCGTGGGTTGTTACTGCTGACTGATTTGGTGTGAAGAAAAAATACTGTTTTGACTAAAAATTTACTATTGTTTACGACCAAGCGAACATGCTGCAAAACAATGCCGTGCAAAAAAGCTCTATGATTTAGGACAGAAATCTGTGTTCTGTTGAGAAAACGAATCTTCACTTGATTTTGCTGTTGCTCGGTCGAACGAACTGGAATGATTCTTCTTTCCATTCTGATCTTGTCGAATCGTATAAAACCAAGCAGATCCTTGTTCTTTGATACTACACATATATACTCTCTCGTTTTTTTAAGGATCCTACTTTTTTACCCCTGTTTTATTTTGAAATTATGATTTTACCTTTATTTTTTTACTTTGTGAATTTACCCCTATGATTTCAAAACGAAGCAGCACTTTGCTCCTATTCCATCATCCTCCTCTAACGGTGTTAAATTTTGTACAAAATGACAGAAATGCCCTTCTGATTTTGCCCATGTTTGTTAAGCATATTTGTGATTTTACCCCTAATTTAAGAATTAGACATTTATATTTACTCAAATATATTTGGCACAACTTACAATTATTTCAATTCAGATTTGATGTTGAAAAAATATTCAAATTTTTTGCAGCACCTTAGCAATATTTTGATAACATAATGACAACAATATGAAGCACATATAAAACACATGACAACAATCATGGAGAAACATGTCCATATCACATTTCGAAGTCTCCCATACACCATGTGAATATTTCCACAAAAGCTACAAGTCTACACCATGTCACCATGTCCACAAAAGCAACAAGTCTGCACCATGGCAATATGTCTACAAAAGCAACAAGTCCGCAACATATGAACATGTGCATAAAAAGCCACAAGCATCTCATTCAAAGACCACCTAGAGACCTAACAAAATAGCTAGCGTTCCTGTTGTTCCTCTTGTTCGGCGCCCTCCTTGTTCCCTTCTGTACCTCTGTTCATAGAACTTGGACTGAAGAGCCTTGGTTGGTCTGTAATAATTACAACAACAAATAAGTAGACTAATACAACCATAACTTACATTGGGTCATTGCTGCCCTCTCTTGATTCTCTTCCTCTTCCTCTTCCCTTTCCTCTTCCTCTCATCCTGCCCCTCCCGGTAGAACTTGCACTACAAGAGAGGAAACATGATTTCAAAATTAGCTATTATCAGACCATGTCATAAGTACAAGTGAGCACCAATACAATCATGACTTACATTGGGTCATTGTTGTCCTCTCCTGACTCTCTTCCCCTACCTATTCCTCTCATCCTCCCCCTCACAGTTTCATCTGCACTAAAAAGAGAAGAAACATGATCTGAAAATTAGCAATGGCTATAGATCGAGAAATAAGTAGTACACCATGACTTACTTTGGGTTGGTGTTGTCCTCTTGTGATCCATGTTGTGAAGAATTGAACCTTCTCTTTTAACTAGCAGTGAGACCTCCTTGGCAAGTCTTGGCTAGATGCCCTGGTTCATTGCACTCAGAACATAATCTTCTTTTCTTACTACTGCCTACTGCTAACCTCATCATATGTCTTGAACCTAGACTTTTTAGGTCTCCCAGGTTTCTTCTCAATTTAGGCTTATGGATTTTGTATCCTAAGTCAACACGTGGCCATAGGTCTTTGGGTGTCATTGGAATAAAAGTACCTGCATATGTCTTTCTCAACCTTTCAACAAAGAAGTATTCATGGACAAAGTCATCCATTTGTACCTCTCTAGTAAGCTTTGCAATGAAAGCTAGAGCATGGCTGCAAGGCTTTCCAGTCACTTGCCAAGCCCTACAAGTACATGTCTTCAATTCCATGTTAACCACATGCCTAAATCTATTGACTGTCACTTCTTATTTTCCAGGCCCACAAATTAAGACATCGTGGTCCTTAATGGCCTTGGATTTAGCATTCAAATCTTTGATGATATCTAGAATTATTTTTCCAGTCATCTTTCTAGCATTCTTTGATCTCAAGACAAATTTCTCGATGATCATTTGTCTTATCTTGTCATGCATTTCCACAATTTGATATTCCTTTGTTTTTGACACTCAACTATTGAAACTCTCAGAAAGATTATTGTTGATGTAATCTACCTTGCAGTCTTCTAAGAATTTGCTTCTACTCCATATGTATGGATGGTTCTCATCCAACCACTCAAGTGCCCTTGGATCTTTCTCTTCTATGTTCCTCATGAAGAAGTTGAACTTATCAGTTGTGAAGCTCTTGGCAGCTACCCACATATTCTTCCCATAAAGAGTGCCACTATAACTTTTCTTCATGTTCTTCCACAAGTGCCTCATACACTCTCTATGCTCAACTCCTGGATAGACATCTTCAACAGCAACTTCAATTCCCTTGCCCACATCTATACTAATGACCAAACCTATGTGACATATAATTGACATATGTTAGGTAACAACAATTTAAACTTAAAGGAAAATAGGCAAATAATAGTCATATGCACACACCTGGAGGAGTACCAAATGCTTTTTTCAAGTTTTTGACAAACCAAGTCCAACTTTCTTTAGACTCGGTCTCAATCACCCCATAAGCCACTAGGAACAAGCGATTGTGACCATCTATTGCAACAGCTACAGCCAACTGACCTCTTGACCTACCTATCAAGTGAGTTGCATCCATGGCAATATATGGTCTACATCCTTGTAAAAACTCATAATGCATGGCTTTAGAGCAACAAAGAATCTCATGAAACATACATGGCCATTGTGCTCCTCAGTCTCTAGTTCAACAACACTGCCAGGCACTGACCTCAGAAGCTCAGCTTGATAAGTAGGAATCAAGTCATAACAATCTTCCTACTTCCCATATATGATATCAAGTGCTCTCATCTTTCCTCTATAAACTCTATCATATGGAACATCCACCGAGTACTTCTTTTTTAACTCATCTTGTAATTCCTTTGGACCCATTTCAGGGTCATCTCGCTATAAGTCCACAACTCTATCACAAAACCATCTGTTTGAGGCCATGGACTAACCACACTTGTTGAAAGAACCGCATGTGTGCTTTGGTCCACTTGTCTTCACCTACAACACAATAATGACAATCCGACATCTTGTTAGCAAATTACATCTCAAGTCAACACACAACATGATGGAAAGAGGACCAAATTACCTTGCATTCAATGTACTTCTTGCTTGTAGATGCCAAAAAAGTCCACTTACAACCATTATCAGCTCTCTTGCATATAGCTCTAAACCTTTCTTGATCTTTTTTCACAATCTTAAAAGCATGGTCATGCAAGATAACATGATGTGTAGCTGCAGACTTGCACTGATCCACATCTGGGAATACCACATTTACATCAATGCATAGATCATCAGGATCATATGAAAACATGGGAGCATCATACTCATCAACATCATCAACTATTTGACCATCAGGATCAAACTCTAGGTCAGAGCAATCATCATCAGAGTCAGATGATGCAGCTAAATTAGTGTAATAGCTACTATCAGAGAATATGCCCTTATCATCGTCTCCTACCCCCTCATCATCATTTGTGGTGGCTCTCTCATTTGTGGTGCCTCCCTTATTTGTGCTGGCTCCCTCATTTGTGCTCCCCTCAATTAGGTGTACTCTACTCCTCACACTAGGATGACACCTACATTTGGTTGGTGAAAACTGCAATGGCCCATCAAAATTATTTATCTGGGCATTGATGCAAGCTACCCCCTTGTCTACATTGAGTACAAACCACTCTAAAAGAAGTTCATCAGTTTTGATCTCAAATGAGTCATTTTCTAGATCACACCATAAGGTTATGTATTGCTTAGAATCCCACATGCAATGCTCAGCTATGAAATCAATCAACTGAAGCAACCCAAAGCTATGTATGTCATTAACAACTTTAGTTGGCAAAGTTTTACCCTACTGCCATGACTTTGGCACACTGTCTGGCAAGCTAAAAAAAGATCAAAGTCTAACAACAAGCCGTATACCCCTATGATTTGGCCTACAAACCACAACAAGTAGTATGCAGTTAGCTAATCTGACTCAAACCATCAACAATGCAGTCACTCTAGCAACAAAAGAACAATACATAAGGGTTAGGGTTTGCTGAAACTACCTTTGCTCTTCCACGTTGATCGATTCGAGAGATCCAGTGTCTAGGAGGTGTCCTGAGCGTCGTGTGCTGAGCAGGATATCCGCAAGGCGTGGGGCTCTCCGTGCACACCCCTGCAGCCACAAAGCTAGGCGCCTAGAGGAAGAAGACGATCCATGGCTGAGCGCTATTGGGACCTGTGGGCGGACGCCGCCGGTGAGTCGCCGACCCAAGGGTGGGCGTCGTGGCCTCCCTGCGCCTAGAGGAAGGCCGTGCCCGCACCTTGGAGCCACATCTGGGAGGTAGCCCCATGCATTGGAAGCAGCCCCTCCCTGCGCTCAAACCTAGAGTCATGGCCTCCCCTCCCCTTGGGTGCTTCTACAGCCGCCGCTAGAAAAGCCACGCCCAAGCCCGATGCAAGCGACGATGCCCCATGCATTTGGGATGAGGAGATAAGGATAAGGGGCACTATGGTCATTTGGCCTTTGTTTTTCATATTTCAAATTTTTAATCTATTTAATCCATATCCAGCTGACGGATGTCAGAAGCAAGGGCAAACGGACCATTCCGTTCAAAATAACATGGGTAAAAACACAAAGTTGAAAAAGTAAGGGTAAAATCACAATTAGCTTACTGGACAGGGGTAAGAACATAATTTTTCCCCTTTTTTATAGAAAAACTGAAAAACTTGTATAGTCCGCACCTAACGAATGGTGTGAGTATTACATATAGCGTCGATGTGTACGACGTATTGGCAAGAAGGTGCGTCAGGACCGACACAAACAAGCTGCATGTGGCGTGCACTTGCTTGAGCCATGTTGCCGGTCAACGGATGGCTGGCACACCGACACTGTACCGTTGTGGGCGCAAGCCATGAGGTTCCCGGCGTGCCGGGCGTGGTATCCAACCATGCGGGTAACCGGGTGGCGCCTTCCCCTAGCTGTCTGGGCAGCATGCGTGGTGGGAGAACCGAACAACTAACTCTCGATGGGCTACAACTGCTCTTTCTATATTGGGGCTAGCCTAAAGGCCCAGCGGTACACTTTGGGCCGGATGCTGGATCCATGTCGCTAAAGTATGGGCCGAGCATTTGCTTTGTATTTGAAGAGAAGTCCATTTAACCTCTCCAATCTTACTATAGGAATCTTGCCTCCAAAAGACAGGCAACGGATCGGGCCACGTCATCCATTTACTCGCTAGCCGTTAGATCGAGCGTTCATGCGATCTGGTCTATTCGATTGCGGGTCGGTTCAGGCGTCGACCCATAAAGCCACGAACCTTCCCGAGGGTTGCCCGTCGTGCAGAGGATACAAAGATGCATGGCACAACCACGCTCGACCTGGCCATCCTCCGCCACCCCCGCACCTCCCTCATCCCGACGCCCCGCACCTTCCTTATCCCGACGCGGCCCGATGGGCAGTAGCCCTAGCATGGGTGGGGTGTAGGCGCATCGTTCTCGGTGACCTTGGTGTAGGTGAGGTATGGGCACAGCGACCTTGGCCTCTTCGGTCTCAGACATCCCGGCGTGGGCGGAAGCCCCAGCAGCACCTGCGACCCCGACGCGACCGACGTTGCGCGCGTGGCGAGCGCAAGCACGGTGGCTAAGGCCACCCTAGCACGGGCATGAAGCTTTAATGTTGCAGCCATGGTGGCCCCCTCCCACGGCAACCTCAGCGCGACGTCCCCGTCGGTGGAGCGCTCGACCCTCGCAATGAAGCTCGGTCCACGACTCAACTGCGCGGCACATCGGCGCCCTGCTCCGCTCCCTACTCGGCTACCCAAAAGGGAGCAGCAGCCAGCTCCTCAAGCAGGCCTTGCGTCTCCTTGGCCTATGGTGCAGACGCAGCGCACCAGTGAGGCGGCGAGGCGATGCGAGCACAGCCGCCCGATCGTGGCATGAGATGGCCACCGGCGAAGCCAGCATCCATGTGGGAGCCCTCCTAAGTAGGGCAAGTGCGCATGGGAGATTTCCTCCGACCTCCGTGTAAGCATAACATCGAACATCTCCCTTGCACTATTGATGTGCCTCTATCTCTTGGCCGTGCAGGAAAAGGCAGCTTCTCGCTAGCCTCTCGTCCGTAGGAAGACTTCACATCTTCCAATTTGGATTTGTACGGTGTGTCGTCATTGTACCTACAACTTTCTGAGCATCATTGCAGCATGGTGTTTCATGTGGAATTTGAGATTAGTACTATTTGTGTATAACGATCTCTTATATTCTACCCTGCTTGATATGCTACTGAAGAAATGCAATGGGGTATAATACAGAGCCTTGCAAACATTTTTATTCCATCCACCCTTTTCATATGTCTTATATACATGGCTAGATGTGAAAACAATTCAAATTTGACTTAGCAAACCAAGTTTGTAAAGCTGTGCTTATGGTTTTCTAAACTCATGATCATCCACAAATCACTTTCAGCCTATTTGCTTGGTCATATTTGGCTTATAAGCCATGGCTTATCAGCCAACGAACATTATTTTTCTCTCACACCAAACTAGTCAACATTACTTTCAGTGCCATGGCTTATAAGCCAAACTAGCCCAAACGAACAGGGCGTTTAAAGCTTATGACTCTTGTGTTTCAATCTCCCTGCAGCCTATTTGGCTAGGCTTATACGATCGTATACGATCGTGGATTATAAGCTGGAATAGTATTTTTCTCTCACACCAAACCAGCTAAATCAACCAGCAGTAAATAATCCACGGTCGTTTACGACGAAATGAACAGGCTGCTGATAAATGATACTATTTCATGTCCTGTGTGTGCTTCTTATATTTTATTCACTGAATGGAGACATCACTATTTATGCAGCCCTTTCTATCAGATAGACACTAGAGGGAAAGACAAAAATAAAATGTTGACTGCAAGAGGGTGCCATAGCTGCCCTGTTGTGTAAGCATCTTATCTATCACTAATGATAATGTAAGACATGGAAAGTGACACTGTACTATATTTTGTCATATATCTATCTTTTTAGTGATTTTTTTCCAGATTTGAAGTAATCCTTCTCATATGAATTCTTTTGAAATGTAAAAGAGGGAAGACAGTAATTAGCAAATCACAAACATGCAAGTGTGATCAAACTTCCTGAATTATAGTTAGGATACCTTCTTATGGCCATGGTGAACAAACAATGATGCATTAATTACGTATGGTGCAAATCTTTTATACTCCCGAAGTAATTATATTTTATTCTTCATAAAAAAAAAGATTATGGTAGAAACTTAGGAGCATATTCTTCTGCCTCTGACCAGAAATTTTAACTCTTTACCGGTGTCTACGCCTCACGCTCATAAATAATCCTATACATTTTTGTTATTTTAGAATTAACAATGAAAAGGTGTGTTCTATGCAACTCTAAGGATTTATATCCCATGTCAGAAGTTTCTGCTAAAAAGTTGCTTGAACAGGTCTTGATCGATCTTGTATATTTTTGCAGTGAAAATTTTGATTAAGATCATCCTAACTCCTACTCCATTGGCTGATACTTGAAAAAAGGTGAATGGTTAAAAACTGACCACTTAAGGTGGTATTCTGAAATTATATAGTGCAGGAAGCTGAAGAACTTTGTCAAAGTAGAACCGAAAACTAGAGATAGTTGTACTCAATTAGATTTGTAAATAGTAGTTGTGAAAACTTAACCACGCCTCCAAATAAAACTCTACAGATATCATACTTCAAAAATCAATAGTTATTGTCATTTGTTACTGAGTGCACACCTCTTCATTCACGTATGATTGAGAGTTGGAAGTGAATGGAGGGTCAAATGCTGACCGGACGCTGACTTCGGTTTGACTAGACGCTGGCGCAGAGTCCGGTCAGTTCATTTGATCAAGGTGAAGTCGTCTGGAAGTGACCGGACACTAAGAGGTGAAGTGACCGAACGTTGAGTCTCAGCGTCCGATCGACTACAGTAAGGTTCCAGAGAGGGAAAATCATGATAGGACGCGTCCGGTCAGTGTTGACCGGACGCCGAGTCCCAGTGTCCGGTCGACTTCAGTAAGGTTCTAGAGAGGGAAAATCACAACCAGACGCGTCCGGTCAATGTTGACCAGATGCTGTCCAGCGTCCGGTCACATTTTAAACACTAGAGTTTAGGGAGAACTGACCGGAGCATCTAGTCAACATGACCGGAGCATCTGGTCAACATGACCGGAGCGTCCAATCACCCCGCAGAGGCATATAACAGTTTGTTTTTTAGCCATGGTTATAAATACTTCCTCCATTCGTGTGTGGGGGTACTTTTGCTCATTCCAACAGCTGAGAAACACCTTTGAGAGTGCCAAGAAGAGCAAGGTCCTAGTGAAGTGATTGAGATTTAAGAATCATAAAAAGAGCCCTCATTAGTGAGATCAAGAGTAGCAAAGTGTGCATACACTATTCTCGTTAGGCTTGTCGTGGTCAAGTGAGAGTTCATTCTTGTTACTCTTAGTGATCGCCATCACCTAGACAGCTTGGTGGTGATTGGTAGTTTGGTGATCATCCGACGGAGCTTGTGGATGACCCAACTCAAGTTGTGAGCAGTTGTGGGTGATTTACCGCGATGGAGTGTCGAAGAATCAACCCATAGAGACCACTTGATCCTTGCACGGATCAAGGGGGAGCTACACCCTTGCACGGGTGCTCCAACGAGGACTAGTGGGGAGTGGCGACTCTCCGATACCTTGGCAAAACATCGCTGCGTTCCTCCTTCTCTATTTACTTTGAGCATTTACTTTGAGCAATTTAATTCTTGTCATTTACATTCATAGAATTGCCATGCTAGAGTAGGATTGGAACATAGGTTGCTAAACTTTTGTGCAGTAGATCAATAGATACACTTTCTAGGCACAAGGGGTTAATTGGGCTAACCATAGGACTTAATTATTGCAAAGAAATTTAGAATTAACCTAATTCACTCCCTCTTGGGCATCTTGATCCTTTCAATTGGTATCAGAGCCTCATGCTCACATATTTAAGCTTAACCACCTAGAGAAAATGTCTTACGGGAATGGACCTCCTCCTATCTTTGAGGGTGTATGATTTTCTATATTAGAAAATCCGTATAAAGGCGTGTTTAGAAGCTCTAGATGTTGGAATACTTAGAGCCGCCTCACAAGGCTTCCCAAAACCTCAGGATGCTACATACCTACAAGGCGATGAGGTGAATTACGAAAAATGGAATGTAAAGGCTCAAAACACCATCTTTAGAGGTCTTTGCAAAGATGTGTTCAACCGGGTGAGGAACCACAAATACACACATGCACTATGGTCGAATGTTTGTGCGCTCCATGAGAGAACAAAGAGTGAGCGTGAGGAACGCTATCATCCTGTCATGAAAAAGCTTAACTATTTTGAGATGCTTCCCAAAGAATGTGCTAATGAAATGTATTCACGCTTGAATGTTCTTGTAGAGGAAGCCAATGGGTTTGGACTCACTCAAATGCAACCATCCGATGTTGTAAGAAAGATCTTGAGTGTCCTCCCTATTGACAAATATGGGCATATTGTGACCGTGCTTCATCAAGGTGATATTTCCACCGCTACACCAACACAAATCTTGGGAAAGATCAATGCTCATGAGATGTACATACACATCACACCACAAGATGGCTCATCCTCTACTAAGAAGAAAGAAAAAGACTTAGCATTCAAAGCTAGCCAAGAGAAGGGCAAAGCAAGGCTTGAGTATAAGAGCTCAAGTGATGATGAAGTTGATGATGCAAGCCTTGCTGTCATGGTGAAAAGAACCGCCAAGATGCTAAAGAAGCTCAACAAGAGTGGCATCAAGTTCGATGGAAAGAAGAAGAAGTTCTTCACAAGCTCTAGAAGGAAGCCAATCTCTGAGATGGATTGCTACAATTGTGGAGAACTTGGTCATCTAGCACATTAATGCACAAAGCCTAATAAAGACAAGTACAAGAACAAGTACAAGGGCAAGAAAGATGACTCAAGCAATGAAGAAGAAGATAAGAAGAAGAAAAACAAGCCATACAAGAAGAGAGATGGCAAGAAGAAGGACTTCCACAAGAAGAAGAAAAGTGAAAAGGCATACATCGTCGGTGATTGGCTCATGGACATTGATTCATCTAGTGGCTCATCTAATGATGATAGTGACAATGAGAAGGTGGTCGCCATTGTTATTGACTCTTCATCATCTTCACCACCACCACCGCCATCACCCCCTACACACCTATGCCTTATGGCCAAGGGTGATCGCAAGGTATCAAATGATGATAGTAGTGGTGATAAACATGCTAGCAATAATGATAGCGATAGTGATGATGATGAATATGAATCATCTTCTTATGATGATTTTGTTAAATTGCTAAATCAATACACTAAGATCATTAGAAAGAGTAGAGCTAAGAATGAAAAACTAGAGGCTAAGAATTATTCACTTTTAGCAAAATGTGATATAGCTGAAAAGGCTAGTATTGAGCTTAGAGAAGCAAATGATGCTATATCATCCAAACTCAAGGAACTCAAATCTACTAAGAAAGAGCTTAAAGATAAGCATGATAAACTTGAGGGGATGCACAAAGAGCTCATCACTAGCCACAACAAGCTAAAAGAAGAATATACTACTCTTAAGATTAATCATGATAATCTTATCATTGCTCAAGAATTTCTATCCAATGAGCCACATGATGCTACTAACAATATTGTTAAGATTGATATAGCTACATCATGTGATGATTTGATCATTGAGAGCATTGAGCAAAGTTCTAGTAGTAAGGGCAAGCAAGTGGTTGAGGCTGATGATTATGATGAGTTTGTCAAGCTCAAGAATGACAATGAAAAGCTCAAGAAAGATCTTGAAGAGCTCAAGACCACCAACACCATGGTACTTGAAACTAGTGATCATGATGGTGACTTGATTCTTAAGAATGAAAAGCTCAAAGAAGAGAACAAGAAGCTCAAGCAAGAGAAAAATAATGATGCTCTCAAGGAAGAGAACAAGAAGCTCAAGTTAGAGAAAGAGCATCTCAAGATTGGATCGAGTAAGTTCACAAGAGGCAAGCATCTTCAAAGTGATCTACTAATGAACACCGTCATGAAGATGGATAGAAGTGGCATTGGGTACATAGCAAACAAAGAGAAGAAGGCTCAAGCTCAACAACAACAAAAGCCAAAGCCAAAGAAGTGTTTTGAGTGTGGACAAGAAGGCCACTTTGCCCATGAGTGCCAAACTCCACCACCATAACCCTTGCCCAAGCATGCTAGACCTTTTGCCTTCAATGCTCATTACATGCTTAGAAAGGATTCTAGTGGAAAGATGAAAGTCATATTCTTAGGACCTCCAAATAAGAATAGGCCTAAGAAAATTAGGGTTGCAAAGTCACTTGTTGAGAAGGTGAAGGGCCCTCAACAAGTTTGGGTTCCTAAAGCTTAATCTCTTGTGTGTAGGTGAACTACAAGACTGGTGGAAGTCATTAGGTTATTGATAATGGTTGCACACAACATATGACCGGTGATCCTCGTATATTTACCTCACTAGATGAAGTAGATGGACAAGAAAGAATCACATTTGAAGATAATTCTAAGGGCAAGGTTAAAGGATTGGGCAAAGTGGCAATATCAAATGAACATTCTCTCAAATGTGCTCTATGTTGCTTCATTGAGCTTCAACTTGCTATCCGTTGGATAATTATGTGATCTTGGCTTTCAATGCTTATTCACCAAGAAGGAAGTTGTTGTATCTAAGAAGGATGATGATTAAGTGATATTAAAAGGATTTAGATACAACAACCTATACTTAGTGGATTTTACCTCCGAAGATGCTAACTTGAAAACATGCCTATTCATCGAAATAACACTTGGGTGGCTATGGCATAGAAGACTTGCTCATGTTGGAATGAGCTCACTCAAGAAGCTAATAAAGAATAATTTGATGAGAGAGTTGAAGGATGTGAAGTTTGAGAAGGACAAGCTTTGTTGTGCATGTCAAGCCGGCAAGCAAGTTGCAAATACTCATCCAACAAAAGCTTTTATGTCAACCACAAGAGTGCTAGAACTCCTTCATATGGACTTATTTAAACCAACAACATACAAGAGTTTGGGAGAAAATCTTTATTGTCTTATGATTATTGATGACTATTTAAGATACACATGGGTATTCTTCCTTCATAACAAATCTGAAGTTGCATCTTGCTTCAAGAAGTTTGTCAAGAGAGCACAAAATGAATTTGAAGTGAAGCTCAAGAAGATTAGAAGTAACAATGGGAAAGAATTTAACAACACAAACATTAAAGCCTATTGTGATGAAGTTGGGATCAAGCATGAGGTCTATGCAACATATACTCCTCAACAAAATGGTATAGTTGAGAGAAAGAACCGGACATTGATCACTCTTACAAGAACAATGCTAGATGAGTACAACACCCCCGAAGCTCTATGGGCGGAAGCTATCAACATCGCATGCTATGCATCCAACTGCCTATTCCTTCAAAAGTTCCTTGGCAAGACACCTTATGAGTTGCTCAATGGGAAGAAGCGAGATGTCTCCTTCTTTAGGGTGTTTGGTTGTAAATGCTACATCTACAAGAAGCGGCAACACCTAGGGAAGTTTTAAAGACGTTGTGATATTGGTTTTCTTGTTGGTTACTCATTAAAGTCCAAAACATATAGAGTATTTAATCATGCCACTGGCTTAGTTGAAGAAACATATGATGTGGAATTTGATGAATCTAACATCTCCCAAGGAGCACATGAGAATCTTGATAATGTAGGTGATGAACCAGTGAGGAAGGCTATGAAGAACATTTCGGTTGGAGACATCAAGCCTAAAGATGATGAAGATGATATACAAGTAATTGATCCACCTTCTTCCTTAAATGTGCCATAAGATGGTGATAAAGATGGGAGAGTAGAAAATGAAGACACTCATGTCTCCTATGATCAAATGATGGTACAAGCATAAGATGTTGATGCTCCACATCCTCCTCCTCAAGTGGTCAATAGAAGAAACACACCTCTACTACAAGATCATCCACAAGATCTCATCATAGGGAGTCCATCAAAGGGTGTAACGACTCGCTCATAAAAACTCGCTTCATTTATTATACATCACTCTTATCTCTTGTTTTGAGCCTACTAAGGTAGAAAAAGCTCTTTGAGATTCGGATTGGATAAATGCCATGTATGAAGAGTTGAACAACTTCACCCGCAATGAAATTTGGACTCTTGAAGAGCGGCCAAAAGGTGCAAGAGTCATTGGAACAAAGTGTGTGTTCTGCAACAAGCAAGATGATCAAGGCATAGTTGTGAGGAACAAGGTAAGACTAGTTGCAAAGGGGTTCTCTCAAGTTGAAGGTTTGGATTTTAGAGAGACCTTTGCACCGGTTGCAAGACTAGAAGCCATTCATATCCTCCTTGCATATGCATCACATCATGACATGAAACTATATCAAATTGATGTGAAAAGTGTATTTTTAAATGGCTTTATTAGTGAACTAGTCTATGTTGATCAACCTCCTGAGTTTGAAGACCCTAGATATCCTAATCATATTTATAGGTTGTCCAAGGCGCTATATGGGCATAAGCAAGCCCCAAGAGCTTGATATGAGTGTCTTTAGGACTTCCTCATTGAGAAGGGCTTCATCATTGGGAAGGTCGACACCACACTATTCACCAAGAAGCTTGATGGGCACATCTTTATTTGTCAAGTGTATGTTGATGATATCATCTTTGAATCATCAAATGAAGATTCTTGCAAAGAGTTTGGGGAATTGATGTCAAAGGAGTTTGAGATGTCAATGATTGGAGAGCTTACACTCTTTCTTGGTTTTCAAGTCAAGCAAATGAGAGAAGTGATTTTCATCTCTCAAGAGAAATATACAAATGATCTTCTCAAGAGATTCAAGATGGATGAATGTAAGCCAATCAAGACATCAATACCAACTAATGGACATCTCGACCTAGATGAGGGAGATAACACAGTTGATCAAACTCTCTACCGCTCTATGATTTGTAGCTTGTTATATTTAACAACATCTAGGTCCGACATCATGTTTAGTGTGTGTATGTGTGCCAGATTTCAAGCTAATCCTAAGGAAACTTATTTGATTGCCATTAAAAGAATCCTTAGGTATCTTAAGCACACACCAAGCATTGGCCTTTAGTATCCCAAAGGAGCTATATTTGAATTAGTTGGCTATTCTGATTCAGATTATGCCAGTTGCAAAGTGGATAGAAAAAGCACATCCGGAGGGTGCTATTTGCTTGGTAGATCACTTGTGTCTTGTTTCTCCAAAAAACAAAATAGTGTGGTCTTGTCCACCACCGAAGCGGAATACATTACCGCGGGTGCTTGTTGTGCACAAATTCTTTACATGAAATAAACTTTGCTGGACCATGGTGTAGTTCTAGAAAAAGTACCTCTTTTGTGAGACAATGAAAGTGCGGTAAAACTTGCAAATAATCTGGTTCAACACTCTCGCACCAAGCATATTGATATCCGCCATCACTTTCTTAGAGATCATGTTGCAAAGAATGATATTTTATTAGAAGGTGTAAGGACCAAGGATCAATTGGTGGATATCTTCACTAAACCGCTAGATGAGGCGACTTTTTGTCGATTGCGAAATGAGCTCAATGTTCTTGATTTTAGTAACTTCACTAAAAAATAAGCTTGTGTTGTCCCTTGCATTACATTGTAATATACAACATGTTTACTTTTTATTGAAATGCATATAGGGCTTGTCTAACATGGTTAAGATAACCGCCAAAAAGCGTGTGAAGAAGCTTAACCTTGGATCAAACTTGACAAGTAACTAGATTTACTTTCAAGTATTGCATTGCATATGCATGAATGTTGCTTTGTCGTTTATCCTCAATTGCCGTCTTATTGCCTATTTTCTTAAAAAAAATTATAGCCTAAGGTAAAATATTTTAAAAAAATTGAGGGTTTGAAAGAGGTCACTCACATTAGTTCCAATTTGTGTTTATTTAGATCTTATTAAAGTTGGGACTTGATTGGGAACAGGCAACATGAAGGACTTTAAAGATTTGCTGGAAAAAGAGTGACCGGACGCTACACCGGACTCTGAAGTCCAGCGTTTGGTTAGTTCACAGGAGGTGAACTACTGCTAAGAAGGAGTGACCGGAAGCTGAAATAGAGCTTTCCCAGCGTCCGGTCAGATGGCAATCCAGCGTTCGATCGATCGAAGACGAAGGAGACTGCTTGCACCGAACTCTGGCTGTGTCTGGTTGGGGTTCACTGAACGCATCTGGTCATGATTGCAGGGGTTTTGGACCTCTCTAGAATCGATCGGATGCTAGGTGGCAACGTCCGGTCAGTAGGAAACATGCAGTTTCAGGACTTCTTCTTCGTTTCATTTTCTATCTCATCGGGGGCCACCCATATAATCCAACCGCCATGACCTAAGGCTGCATCTGTGCTATCTTCATCGTCCTAAGCCGCCATGCTGCGCCCTAGCCACCACATAGCCGCTCCTGCCTGCAGCCACGCCGCCGCTGCCCGTGCCTCTACTCCGCGCTGTCTGCCCGTAGCCATGCCACCGCTGCCCGTGCCTCTGCTTCACGCTTCCTACCCGTAGTCGCGCCGCTGCTCTCCCCGCGTGCCTTGCTCCCACGCCGCCGTGCCAGAGTTCCTCCATCCACCCGCAGCAAGTCGCACCACTGCACCAGCACCGCCTCCCGTGCCATAGCTCTAGTGCCGCCACCCATGCTTGTGCCCTCATTGTATTGCTCGGCCGTCAAATCTCGCCGCAACCCTAACCCTAGCCTTGAAGTGCTGACCCAGTGGTTCCCCAATTCATTCCTTTTCTCGTTGATTCGCCGGTTCATTAGGTAGCAAGCCCTCGTTTCCAATTTCATATCCATTACTTGTTTTCTTAGGGTTTCGTATCTCTAGATATATTGTATTTATTTGTATATCCTATCTATTCTATCGTGCAGCGAGTCGGTGCCGTTGTGGTCCCATTGGTAGTTGTCTGTTAACTTGGAGCCAAGCTCACGGGTACGGATTGAGGCCAAGCCTCGGGAGTGACAGTTGACAGTTGATTCTTGTTAGGACAGTTATCCTTTTGGGATCCATCAGATGACTTGTGTCAAGAATGGCGGAGGTGGTCCTGGTGATGAGAATCCGAGGCCCCCGCCTCGCCAGCCTATAGATGCAAAAGGCAAGGCAACAAAGAAGCTAGCATCAAGGAAGCGCAAGTACCCTAATACAGATACAGTGAGAGCAGCCATAGTTGTAGAGGCCATAGAGCGTGTAGAGAGAGGATGAACTCGGAGTGGTGTTGTTATTGCAGATCAGCTTTCTCCATCTACTAGGGCTGCACTTGAGCAGGTTGAGCACCATCATGGTGGTCCAGCTGGGACCCTCATCGTTGGAGTATGGCATGTCGCTATTGATGAGAGTCAGTCTCAAGGGGAGCCTCAGCAGTAGCCACAGCCAGTAGAGCAGACTCAGGAGGGAGAGCAGGTCGAGGAGATAGAGTAGGCACCTTAGCCATAGCTTCGCCGCTCTGGTCATACCTATGCACCAGTCACTCCGAGGTCAGAGACACAGTGGAGGGGTTCTCACCCACCGCCTAGACCACAGGGTCCACCTCTAGTGACTCACTTGGATTTGAGGGCCGCCATGGCCAAGCAGGTGCAGCAGCTTAGATTTGTGGACTTTGAGCAGTAGTTTCCATCGAGGCAAGATGAGCGTGCTTCAGAGGGTTTCTACACACCACTACAGGAAGACTCTTATAATGCATATCTTAATAGTGGGGCAATATTCAGATCTCAGAGGGTGTGTAATATTGAGACCATTGTAGCAGCAGCTAGAGAGCATATTTGCCCTTACCTATCTTACCTGCTAGGGCTGACAGATTTATTTGGACGAACATGCTTATATGTTCCATCTTGGGTCTGTTAGTTCTATGCTACACTCTGGATTGACCCGCAGCACAAATTTATACACTTTGCATTCAGAGGTAGAGATTACAGGCTGACGAGCACTAGGGTCAAAGAGATACTCAGGCTTTAGGAGCAGCCCGTCCGGCTACATGAGGTTTGCTATGGACAGACAGTGCCCCCCAAACGCCCTCATGGCGGTATGGTGCCCCCCTATAGATCTAGTCCGCCATTGCTTTACAGAGCCATTCGGCGAGGGGTCGAGCAGGACACCCAATGATCTCACTCCTACAGCTAGAGTGCTAGATGCTATTATGAGGAGGACACTGCTTTCGAGGATAGGGTGTCACGAGGCCCTGACTCACATACAGCTATGGCTACTGAACTCTCCGATGCAGCAGACTATGTTTGACATTTGGGATCTCCTTCTATCAGAGATGGAGGATACCATTGCAGAGGGGTTCAGGGGTCACAGGCAACTATCGTATGCTCACTGGGTTACATTCCTGATCCACAGGGCAGTTACTATGAGGCCACTAGAGATGTTGACATAGTATAGTGGTGCTACTACAGATTTTCCTGCATACAACATGACTCAGATGATCCGTCATAGTGCAGTGAGGACACCCAGCTAGCCGAGCTGATGTCCAGAGGTGCTAGAGACTGTAGCTTAGCAGGATAAGACCATTAGGAGCATAGCAGCTATAGAGAAAGAGCAACTTGATGCTCAGCAGGAGGGGATTGTCGTGAGCGACTCTAGTGATAGCTCAAATGATGACTATCAGCCTATTCCTTAGATGCCTCCACGTTGACATGACCATGAGGCTAGTAGTTCTAGTTTAGCTCCACCTGCACCGCAGACAGACCCCGCTCTACTTGCCATACTTGAGCGGATGAGGCAGGATCAGGCTCGCCAGGCTTAGGAGATAGCTACCACTTTTGCTTAGTTTTAGACTAGGCAGGATCAGTTCCAGCAACAGTAGCAGGCAATCCAGCAGTAGCAGCAGGCTATATAGCAGTAGCAGCAGGCTATACAGCAGTAGCAGCAGACCATGCATCAACAATAGCTTCTCATGCAACAACAGCTACTTGGGTTTATGTATCATGTTGTGACAGCTATTGGGGCTCCACCGCCACAGCCTGGTCAGCCTACCACCACCTCTATGACTCTAGCTTTACAGCCTAGTGGGCTTTAGAGTCAGGGACAACCATTGGCACAGTTTGCTTCACCTATAGAGTAGGTGTCCCAGTGGTTTGCCTCGCTAGTGCTAGTCCCACAGTTCACACCTCTTCAGACGAGCTTCACACCAGCTCAGACTTCCTCACTGCTAGTGCTAGATATCTCAGTCTCCAAGAGCCTTGGAGCAACTTTCAGTGAGTTGATAGGGCAGCCTACTCTGCCATATTTACATGTCCTAGATCCTTCTACAGTTGCACCTATTATCGGGACTACAGAGATGCTCCCTTCTTCTGTTGCATCATCAGAGCCACCTGCTTCAGTGATACCTGCACAGTCTACGGCCGCTCTAGTCCCTGATCTGACCCAGATCGCTTCAGCATTGCTTCTAGCTACATAGGGTCAGATAGCTTAGAGCTCAGGGTCAGATGATGATGGCACACAGTTCTAGCTCGCTCCTCGTACCTCAGCGCCCGACTCATCCGCTGCAGCCCCACTGACCGTCCCTTAGGTTTTAGTGTTTGACGCCAAAGGGAGAGAGGGATCAAGTATGTTAGACTTAGGGGGAGCGACTTAGGAGGAGCTTAGTATTCTATTATATTTGTTTTTTATGTGTGATACACTATTATGCATTAGTGTGTTTACTTTTATACATTAAACTATATTTATGTGATAGTGATATCTACGCGATCATGATATGTGACATGTGTGCTCTCTACTTTGAATCTCTTATATGTCATATCACTTGTGTTATGCTCATTTGCTTTGCTTCCACGTTTTACTCTGATGCAAATGTGCTTTATTACTTGTACTCATGCTTATTTCATATCTTTTGAGTACATCATGTTGGCTTGGGTCATATAAGCTTGCCTAACTCCTTTGCTCTTATTGTTAAAAACTTATATGAACCAAGCATGTTAAAAACCTCAACTCTTTTACAAACTCGAGGTGGTATTGTCATCAATCACCAAAAAGGGAGGAGATTGAAAGCATCTAGGTCCCTAGTTGGGTTTAGATGATTAATGACAATACATGATTACTATGACTAACGTGTGTTTTGTAGAGGCAATTAAGTTAGGTCATAGTAATGGAGATCGATTGGGCTATCATTATGGTCATGCCCCTACGATAGAAACCATTTCGATTTTCAAAGGATGAACGACAAGGTTAAGGATGGACTAGTTCTAAGTGTCGATTGGGGTGGAAGAAACACTTAGAGTAGTTTATGACTTTGTTTTTCCTTTGGCCATACTATTAAGGGGGGTATGGATGGGTAGCTTGACCTAGGTGAGTCTAGTGAGTTAGGTGTAGTGCACACTTGCTAAACCTAGCACTAGGTAGCTCCTAAAAAGCCCTTAGATCCATTAGAGCAAACTTCATTCATGTATGATCGAGAGTTAGAAGTGAATGGAGGGTCAAATGCTGACCAGACGCTGGCGCAGAGTCCTGTCAGTTCATTTGATCAAGGTGAAGTTGTTTGGAAGTGACCGGACGCTGAGAGGTGAAGTGACCGAACGCTGAGTCCTAGCGTTTGGTCGACTACAGTAAGGTCCCAGAGAGGGAAAATCACGATCAGACACGTTCGGTCAGTGTTGACCGAACGCTAAGTCCTAGCGTCCGGTCAACTCCAGTAAGGTTTCAGAGAGGGAAAATCACAACCGGACACGTCCGGTCAGTGTTGACCGGATGCTGTCCAGCGTCCGGTCATATTTTAAACACTAGAGTTCAGGGAGAACTGACCGGAGCATCCGGTCACCCCATAGAGGCACATAATAGTTCGTTTTTCAGCCATGGTTATAAATACTTCCTCCATTCGTGTGTGGGGGTACTTTTGCTCATTCCAACAGCTGAGAAACATCTTTAAGAGTGTCAAGAAGAGCAATGTCCTAGTGAGGTGATTGAGATTTGAGAATCCCAAAGAGAGCCCTCATTAGTGAGATCAATAGTAGCAAAGTGTGCATCCACCCTTCTCATTAGGCTTGTTGTGGTCAAGTGAGAGTTCGTGCTTGTTACTCTTGGTGATCGCCATCACCTAGATGGCTTGGTGGTGATTGGAAGTTTGGTGATCATCCGACGGAGCTTGTGGATGACCCAACTCAAGTTGTGAGCGGTTGTGGGTGATTCACCACGACGGAGTGTTGAAGAATCAACCCATAGAGAGCACTTGATCCTTGCACGGATCAAGGGGGAGCTACACCCTTGCGCGGGTGCTCCAACGAGGACTAGTGGGGAGTGGCGACTCTTCGATACCTCGGCAAAACATCGCCGCGTTCCTCCTTCTCTATTTACTTTGAGCATTTACTTTGAGTAATTCAATTCTTGTCATTTATATTCATAGAATTGCCATGCTAGAGTAGGATTAGAACATAGGTTGCTAAACTTTTGTGCGGTAGATCAATAGATACACTTTCTAGGCACAAGGGGTTAATTGGGCTAACCATATGACTTAATTATTGTAAATAAATTTAGAATCAGCCCAATTCACCCCCCCTCTTGGGCCTCTTGATCCTTTCAGATTAGTTAGTAGGCCGAGCAACCCACGATACACCAGCTAGCGAAGGCCCAAATGATCGTGGCCTAGCTAAGCCAAACAGACCAGGCTAGACGCTGAGGACAGGGTCAGCCACGACCCCTCCCTTCCGCCTTAGTCACACGCCGCACAAGGGTCCATGACCTCTCCACTGTCCTGACCCCTGGGAGGAATGGAGATAGGTCGAGCCCTGCCAAGCGCGCCTGCTCTGACAAGAGTGGACATGCCGCACTGACCCCGCAAGGACCGAGGGGACTATAGTCACCTCGGTCCGATCAGACGCCATCCCTGCACCACGCAGCACAGGCAAGACAACACCGCACAACGGTGACTGCCAGTACGGCGACCCACCGTCCAAATGCGGTCCAACAAGATGTATTTATGATCCTACCGACTACGGGATGGGATCCACAATGGAGGCCTTAACTTATAGGCCATCCAAGCCAGCGGGAGCCACGAGCCTAGAGCTTGGGATCATGGCCACCAACTCCACAAGCTAACCAGACGATCGACGACCTGGGGCTGGCTACCAACTCCTGTACGACGCCCCCAGGAGAACAGGAGGCAATGACGAAGGCCACGACGAAGACCACGTTGCACAGGACGACTGGCGAATCAGCACCATGCCTACAGTGTCGCCACGACCGGTATAGTAGCACCCCGCCACACCTTACCGCGATGTGGGCACAAGACCATGATGACAATCATGCCTAGACGTGCTCCACAAGACGGCATAGCTTGCAAGCTAAGTTAGCTTGGCCCCTCCCTCAGGCTCACGATCTCTCGGTCGGGAGAACCATCTTCTTTGTATATGCCCTAGCCCCAAACTCTATATAAGGATAGCCAGGGCATCAAATCCTCACATCTTCACATTATTCACAACCTCCGGACTCCAGAAGCTTTCCTTCAGACAATTTATCTCCTAGCTCTAGCTCTTCTACCTCTTCCACCATTCTTGCACCCCCTATTGTAATAACCTCAAAGCATTCAAGCGAGCAACACGCACTCAATCATCTCTGAGACTGAACGTAGAGCTCCGGCCTAAACCAGTATAAATTATCGTGTCTTTTGGATGCTAGCATCATTTTCCTAGAGCACCGCGACAATCATATAAATTTGCTCGTCTGATTTACGAAACACCGACAAAGTGCTTCACTTATGCATGAATGTTTACATACACCGATACACGCATGAACATACACAAGACGAACGCATGCATACACACTTATCCCACGTGGGCATAGATCTTGATACCGACAAAATCATCACATGCATGTCGACGTTGACAATCCGTATTGTTTTGTTAACTGCCATGACTGTAAGTTTTGTGCTAATAATTCAAATCTCACTGAAAAGAATTCGTTTGCATTCTTGAAAACAAAAAATTGAAATAATGAATGTTTCTTTGTGATATGGTGGTATATAGATGGTGGGGCCATCCGAGTAAAGAATAATGAGAGCATCTATTGACAAATAAACATCTAACGAAGACCGTACAAGAAATATTCAAATAATTCCAAGCTAGATACCATAATATAGAACATGATTTTATGAAAAAAAATCAAAATTGGTTTCATATTTTCCTGAGGTCAAACAGTTTTTCTATAATTTTTCAATGAGCAGATCAAATTTAAGATATTTAATTCCATATTTTATATAAAAAGATTTTCATTGTTACTACAAAAAAATTATACTTTTTTAAATCTAATTGATTATAGTTCCTCATAGCTGACCAGCGTCATGTAAGATAGCGGAGTGACGTCCACGTCAATTAAAATTGCTTCCAAAACTGAATAAATTTAGACGGTTCCAAAAATTGGAGGACATTAGAATATCGGTTTCCGGATTAGAAGAGAATAATTAAGCCGTCAATGTTATTTTTTCTTACGTTGGTCGTTTCATGATATACGGGGAAAAAAATCTCTGCAACGGCGTCGCATAGAACCGGACGCGCGACACCGCCCGCGCACATGACGCGTGTCCCCTGGCCCCATCACAGCAGACGCAAGTTGCAGCCATTCCGGGCAAGCAGCTCTGCAACACGAACGTTCTACTTCGCCTGGAGCCCTTCGTCTCCAAATTCAGACAACGGAGAAGGTCAAAACTCGACAACAGATCAGTAACGAACAAAGATAGTTCAAATGAGATAGAAGTAAGAGTAAAACATAAGCCCGGCACTACGTTGTTAATTTACACCACTGTTCAGGCTGTAATTACATTACAACACCCAAAATGAAAGAAAGAACAAACGTAAAAGGAACAGCACGCTATCATACACGAGGGAGGCTGACTGTGAGCCTGCTGCCTGTGCCTGTAAACACTTCATCGGACGGAAATTCGGTGGCCGGTGGGTCATCTCCGGGCCGGCTCGACCCTCTGCATCCTAATCTGCTCCCTGAACTTGGCTATGAACTCGTCGGCCTTCCTGTCCACCTCGGCCTCCACCTCCGTCTCCGTCTCCCCCTCCGGTCCCGGCCTCATCGCCAGCTCAAAGAGCTCCTCGTCGCACGAGTAGCCGTCGCCGTCGTCCTCATCCACCCCGTTATCTTCGCAGCTATTTTCCTCCTTGATGGTGTCATCGTCGTCGAGATCACTGCTGAACGAGCTGTCCGACGCCGCATCCATCTCATCACCCAACGTCTCGTCGTCTGTTTCGTCGTCGATGGGCACTACAGGATCGTAGCGGCGGCCGAAGGCGCTCCTCGTCGCTTGCACCGCGGATCTGGACCGGAACTGCTTGCTGCCCGCGCCGCTGTGCGAGTGCGAGCCCAAACTTGCGTTCGGGCTCCGGTCGCTGCTAAGTGCTCCGAATTCATTGAAGCTCCTCGCCTTGGCCTTCAGGAGGCTGCTGCGTCGCCCGCGGCCGAGAAACGGCGGCGGTGGTGGAGGAGGGGGAGGCGGGAGCAGAGGCGGCGAGGACGGCGAGAGCGTCAGGTCGGCGTCGAGGACGGAGGACGGCGAAGGGATGGCGTGCTCGCGCACGACGTCGTATCCCGTTCCCGCCTTGGGAGCTAGGAGTAACTCTTCTTCTTCCTCCTCCTCCTCCTCAATGCTGCTGCCGTCGCTCATCATATCCCCTGCTGGTGCTGGTGTCGCCACCGGCGCCGACTCCTCGGCCGCCGCTGGCTTCAGTTTTCTCACCGGCAGGAGGAGTGGTTTCTCGCCCGTGTCGGTGATGACGGTGTTGCCGCTGTTGGTCCCTGACCCCGAAGTGTCCGCGACGACCACGAGCGGGTCGTCTGGAAGGTACTGAGAGCTCCACGCCTGCTGGACGCCGCCGCCACCCTTGCTGGCGCCATCATCGTTGCCGCCGCCGTCCTGTTCCTCGAAGACCAGCGAGCCCTGCATCATCTGCGAGACGTAGGCCTCCACCGCCGCCACCTCGTCGTCGACGACGACGGGCAGCTTGGCGTCCGCCGCCGCGGCCAACTCGTCGTCGGCGTTCTTCTGGCCGAAGACGCCGTAGGAGATGATGATGCCGAGCAGGAGGAGGTACGGCAGCTCCCAGATCCTGGGCGCCTCCGCCTGCCCCGACGGCAGCAGCGGCAGCAGCGCCACCACGAGCGCGAACAGCGCCGCCTTCGCGGCCAGGTTGGACGGGAACAGCAGCGCGAGCACCTGCTGCAGCCACGCGGACGCGGAGACGTCGCTGGCCGTCGTCGTCGTAGCTACTCTAGCAGGCTGCTGCCCTGGAGCCGTGTCGGCCGCCTCCGCCATTGCGGACGCGGCGAGGTTCGTGCTTGCACGTTCGGGGGCTCGATAGGCTGCTGCGATGCGGTGGCGTTGGAGTTGGAAGCTTGGCTTGGAGCGATAGATCCTTGGCTTTCGGACGGGGAGAGGAAGCTACGAGACTTGGTCGTGAAGCATGCGACGAAAGGGAGGGAAAGAATTTGATCGCGGCCGATCAAGCAGAACGGAGAGCAAGGGGAGGGGGAGCTGGCCACTGTCATTTTAAATCTGACAGCAGGCCTCGCGCTCCCGGGTGATTAACTGCTACTAACGGAAATTGCAGGAGTGCGCTGGATCAAATGGCCGAAATTAATTTGAGGAAAAGGACCTCTTGAGAGCACTTGGGACTTGTTTGGCATAGTAACCTCTAGAACTGCATGCACTGTACTATGTTCTTAGGCCCAGTTTGGATCCATGGGTTAGAGCTAGTTTGGGTTAGTTGGAGCTCAACTAGGCCTAAAGTAGCCAAACATGAGTGTTAGAGTGGGTTATTTGCAACTAGCTCACCCTAAAAAACTATCCCCCTAAAGAGGTGATTATTTGGGCTAGTTGAGGCTATTTGAGGTGGGGTCCACTGTTTTCTCTCTACTTTTACCCGCACCAATGATTTGGAAAGCACATTTATTATCATTTTAACCCTTGTATCCAAACATCTCTTAGGCTAGAGTTAGTTCAGGGCTAGTCCTGAGCTAGAAACTAACTCTAACCTTTAGCTATGCTAGAGTATCAAACAGGGCCTTAGACAGTTAGGCTATTTAATTATTACGCTCTTTTAGTGTCTACTGTCTAGCCTAGCCACGCAGAGATGGTGGAGCCGGCTGCCGGTGCATGCATGGTTGCCGGAGCACATACGGCACACGGGCGGCGTCGCCAAGGTCAGACAATGGGCCATGCACGGCTCACCTGCCTCTCGATCGTTGATCGTTTCTGTTTGGAGGATTATTCCTACAATCTCGTTCAGTAGATGTTTCTAGTAACGGAGGAGCATGCAGATCATCCTGATGTGCCGAAACAGGAAAGAAGCAGCTACTCCACACTTCAGGACGCATTCATTGATCCTGATGATCCGGCGAGCTCCAGAATCACAAAAGCTAGGGACCTAGGGTGCTGATACGACCTCTTTGCTATTTTTTTTCTTCGCTGCTGCTGGCACAGAATATGCAATAGTTGGATGCCTTGTACGGTCGTGTTATTTTTTGAAGACTACACAAGTCCCCATGGCCGTACGTAGTTAGATGTGATACGATCCGATCCGATTTGTTGCTGCGATGTGATTCGTCTTCGTCTCATCTGAGATGTGAACGCCGGCTTTCTGAAGAGGTGTGCAGATTTTCAGGAAACGGAAAAAGGTAGCTCGAGGCTTTCTGAGCATGCATGATGCATGGGTTATCCTTTGCTTAATTTTGCAGCTATCCGATCCTTTACCACCCCCGGGAAGGAGGAGATTCTATGCGTTTCCTTGTTCTGCTTAATTAAATTCTCTGGGAGGTTGAAGAATGTTCAAGTTACTGAGTAATCAAGCGGCGGTAGCAGGCGTCTAGCCACGAGCACGCCTCCGAGATGATATAAGGATCTGGACTGGGCCAGAATTCTTCTTGGTTTTTCTGCTCTGAATGGTCAGTGGGCTAGAATTTCTTCAAATGGGCCACAATGTCTGCACTTTCTCATTAGGTATTTGTCCTGTTTATCTTTTATTTCCCTGCATACTATATAAGATTGAACCGTCACTGTACTTACTCACCATACATACACACATTGCTCTTCGTCAGCGGAGATACTCTAGAATCAATGTTGACTGTCATGTTGATGGAGCTTTTTTTCTTAGTCCGGAAGGGCAGCGACCGGTGTCATTATCAGAAATGGCAGGGGGTCTCTCAAAGATGCCGAAGAAGCGGAGCCCGAGCCGCCGAGGCTTGCCTTGAAAGGGTGCGACTAGCGACCAAATGGATAGATCGTGATTTCATACTCGACGATGCCACAGTCGTAGGGAAGCTCAACTCCTGCGCTAACAGGAATACTGTTGACACTCAAAAGTGTCCCAATACGAGATTGGGCTACGATGTTAAGTTCATAATATTCAAAGGGGTATCGGAAACAGGAGCTCGGAAAATTCCGACCAGGGTTTGGAATTTCCGACTCAGAAACCTTAAATGAACCAGAGCACTTTGGTTGAAATTTTTCTCGGCTCAGAATTTCCGAACCAGCGAGCCAACTCACCCTGTTTTCAGCCCAGCCATAGTGCTTCGGCTAAGCCGACTTTTCTGCTGTTTTCGAGTCGGTTCGACTTTCAAATCGATTTTGGACCTATTTTGGACTTAGGAAAATTGGAGATTACGTTTGGGACTTGTTTCCTGGGATAAGACCACCCCTTCTATATATACGAGAGGATCATTACCGATTGAAGGATCCAACACTCGATCGTCATTTTACATCTACTACCCCAATTTTATCCTTTTCCAACCCCCTTGTTTGTTGCATCTCTCTGCAAGATTCATCGGCGTTCTAGATAGTTTTGCTGACGGGAGGTGCTCCTCCCCGACGGGTCATCCTGGGTCCTGGAAGGTGTTCCCAGGCTTTTGCGGTGAAGGACAGGCTCTAGATCGGTTTAATCAATCCTTAGAGTTGCTTGCTGTGCGTTGAAGGTTGAGTGCTAAACCTTGTGTGTGATTGAGATCTCAATCCAACGTCAACAAATAAAAATAAATAGCATTCATATCCTGGGTAGGCTTTGGGCCAAAGCGGGGAGAGGTCAAAATGATATCTGTAGTGCTGCATGCGTTTCCTTTCATCAGTGTTCCAGAGTGTGTCATTTATCAAGCACTGGTTTCTAACTAAAGTGTACTCATGCCTGTTTGGATTCATTAGTACTAAAAGTTAGCGGATAAAATTAGTACTAGTGAGTCCAAACAAACATGTTAATAAACCTGCTTTTTTCTCGAATACGTAAGAGCGTTGCATATCATTGCATTAAGGAGAAATAGAAGTCATTTACAAGGGATCGGCCTGACGCTGGGTTCAGAAATGAAATAGTACATTGAAGAACTCGGTGGGTACGAAGCTACTGTGGCAGAACCGTTTGAAATAATACGCTTTTGGATACGCTCGTTTTCCACTAGACACTAAACACCTCGAAAGTGGGCTACATCGGACAGTTCCATCGAGCACACCCCAAGGGAGAACTCAAACAATCCACGTTTTACATCCAGAATCCAATAATGAGTATGAGCTTACAATACTTAGTCCATTTCATACAACAAGAGTTCTTGAAAAATTATTTATTACAATACCAGAGTTAGAGTGCTATAATTAAACAACGAAATGAAAATAAATATCTAGCAGAAACGATACAGGGATCCGTCTGTGCCCACCAGAAGAATCCTCCACACAAGAGTTACTCCTCAAGCTGCACCTGCAACAGGGGTAAAATAAACCCTGAGTACACAATGTACTCGCAAGACTTACCCGATCACTGGGAATAGTTTCCCGTCTCTCAAGGATATGATAGGCAATATGGATTTTCTGTTTTCTTTTTGTTTGCGAAAAGCATTACTAGAAGTACGTCCTTAAGATCAAGTTTAATTAGCAGTCATGATTACTTCATTAACTAACAATTCTATGTTAGCACTTGTTCTACTTTCAAGCAAGGGTTAAGCAATCAGAACCATTTCACCATCTTTCATCTTTCAGTTCTTACTACGGTGCTAGACCATAGCCAAGTTGTATCGTCTCACAGAAACAGCGATTCACGAACCAATATATCTTAGCTGGGTATCCCGAAACACACGTCTCGTTTGTACCCCAGGCATAAACAAGACCAACCCATTCCACTCCTATCACGGGGTCCAGGTCCCCGTCTAAACTTGGACTCCAAGCCCCTACACTTGAGACCCGGTCTCAATATGGTGCTTAGACATCAATCTTTTCCCGCCTCCAATCAGTCGGTCCGGAAAGAGCCAAAACCCACGACAAGAGCATAACGAGCCTTTCCGCTGCCATAAGTAAGTATGTGATCAGAATAATAAGTCTGTGACTTAACTACTATCCATAGCAACGAACGATCCTTAATCCACACGAACAGGAAAAACAATGTAACCAACCTAAGCCCCGTTGGCCGTAGGACACAACCTGTTACACCCACCAACACCCATACCATATCCCTGCCCTGTCTCTATTTTTTCTTTCATCGTTTTATTATGAGAGTAATAATAATCCCCTATTGTGAGCAACGGCAGGTTACTCACGCTATCTATGACCTAAGCATAACATCTACTTGAACCTGCACTAATAAGACTCTTAGGACAGGTGTATCTATGCATGTGGTTTTCATAAAATTTTTGTAACGTAAATACACAACACATATATATATATACGGTGAATTATAAAATAGAGGTTATGCACTAGGGCTTACCTTGGGCAGGCGTGGTGTCAACTGAGTTAGTCAGTGGCGGCTCCGGGGCCTCCTCCTGCACGAGAACATCCTCCTCATACTCCTTGACGGTTTTCTTGAACTCGTAATCGCCGGTGGTCGCGATCTCCGCCAACTCGTTCTCTACATGCATGCGATGATGATGCAACACTTAGTATTCAGGTAATAGCAACTCTTAAAAAGTATTCAGGCAATAGCAACTCTTAAACTAAGAATGCGCATACCAAGCTACTAAACTAGCTCTAATGACTAAGATACTAAGCTGACTATCATCTTCATCAAGCAATGTGTTGGATTCAACTAACAAACACTCAGTTTTGCAATTGAAGGGTATATCTTTATTTCTACTAATGTTTTAATGTATATTAAAATAAAGAGCATTTAACTGCCCTAATGCTTAGAATATTCTAAGGCTACAAAAATTACAGTGAGCACATAATAACACAATGAAGCTACTATAAAATTTCTAGGACTAAAGCTATCACCAATTTATCACAAAAATTCCTACAATAATTAACTTAATATTATTAAGCATCCTCAAATGATTTAATAGCTTCTAATGCCAACACGTATAAACATGAACTAAATACACCAACCGATAGATCACGATTTTAGGAACCTAACAAAATTTGTTTTATAATTTTTAGACACCTACATGATTTTATATGATTTACCAAAGATCAGCTCAAAAATAAATTAGAAAACCATTGCTAATTCCTTATGAAAAAGAAAACTAAATCTCCAGTGCGGCCCACACGCACGCCCCGCACGACATAGCACGCACGCGTAGCAGCCCGCTGGCGTGGCCCACGCGAGGCGGCCAGCGGCTGGGGTGTCCCACGCGCGTCGAAGAGTTTGCAAAAGAGACATCAAACTTCTTCTAATTTACAACTAAGTACTAACACTATTTTCTCCTCTCTTAGACCTTCTCACAATGACTCAGCGCACGGCGACGCAGCGGGCGATGACACGGCGCAACCATGCTGACTCCTAGAGGCTCGCGCTGGCTCGTCGGTCGGGCCAACCTTCAACTACGGTCCAACCGCCTACACCAAGCAGCAACGCGGGGCGGTGGGACGCGCTGGAGCGAGCTGCAGCGACGCGCGGCCATCCGCGGCAGCGGCGTAGCTGCCTCGACGATCCAGAGTACCTAAGAACCTAACAGGCTAGCGAGGGAGCGTCAGTAGACTACCGTGGACCTAGTCGAGGTGACGGTTGGGGTGGAGGATAGCGGAGGAGGTGTGGCCACGTGTGGCTGAGCCGTGCGGTGGCGCGGTCGTGTCAGCGGCGACAGGGAGGCGGTAGCGGTTCCACTAGCGTGCGCAAGGTGGAGAGGGAGGCAAGGTGAAACTAGTGGTGTAGGTGAATTGGCTCGAGAGGGACGGTAGGAGGGCTACCCTCGTCCATGGCCGGACGCGGCCTAATCGGCATGGTGGCGGGAAACGCCAAATTGGAGCTCGACTGGGCTCCATTCAAGGCGGGGTGGGGTCGGGCAGCGAGAGGACTTGATGGCGGAGACACAGGCGCGTAGAATTGAAAGGAGATGACCACTCGCTGGTCAATTGCGTGGGACACGACTCCAACGATGGCAGCATAGAGAGAGAGATGGGTTGGTAGCTGGCACAGCACGGCCTCACCTTGGCAGGACGTGCTCAGTACGACTGGGAAGGCATGCACATAGACGCAAAGGACAAGCGTGCGCGTCCTCGATCGGCCATGGCCCGCGCGGCGCAGCGGCATAAATGGTAAGGCGACGGCGAGCGTGGCCACGTGCACGCGACAGTGGCAGCCCCGAATAGGGCCAGCAGCGGCGCAAAGGTGCAAAGACAAGCGCGGACGTAACGGTGAGGCGACGGCACCGGCAGCGATTGCGTCGTGGCGCGGAGCGGGTCGGCAATGCGGCGCGACAGCCAGCAGCGCCGCATGGCCACGCAAACAGCAACAGCAGCTCCGTGCGGTAGAGGCCAGTGGCGACCAGGCCAGAGGAAGCCGCGGCCGGCCACGCGCAGCAGCGCGCGCACACGCGAGCGACCAGCACGGTGACAGCGCGCGCCCGAGCATGGTCAACCCAAGAACATGTCGTGTACGTATTTTAAAGCATATATAATAACTAAACGGTTGCTTCTAGACCTAAACCATCTTCACCATGCTCAAGATGGTATATGAGGCTACCAAACCGAGCTAAAACATAACACCTATTCTTAACCCGATTTCGCAAAATAAATTGACAAACATGGCATTGTCTAGCTGTCTATATACTTAAAATTCTTCTAAGTCTATGAGCTGAATTTGATTCAAATTTACATTTCTAGGCTATTAGAAATATTGGCTAATAATGTTATTTTTCTACTGCAAGTATTTCATTGTCATCTACAAAGTTCATATTCCAAACTTTATTTAAGCGCCACATATATGTTCTATAGTATTTTTGTTCAATAAAAATTAGTTTTAAACCCTACTTGATAAATATGACTAATGGAATAGCTGACCATTTAACATTTTTATTGATCATCTAAAGTTACAAAAATATTATCTACACCTTCCATCACATCAATTATCACATAAACATGCTGCTCATAACATGATTTGGTAATTTATTTAGGGTGTAACACCGATGGTGTTACAGCTACCCCCAACGCTAAACTCCTCAAATCCTTGGAGTCCGCTTGAGCCCACTGATCAGCATCTACCTTGATGATTGGTCGTGGCCTCCCGGAAACACCGTGTGTTCCTCTCTTTTCATATCTGCCAAGAGTGGCTTTGCCGAGTGCCATAGAGTGCCCGGAACACGGCAAAGGGCGGCACTTGGCAAAATCCCTCTTTGCCGAGTGCAACACTCGGCAAAAAAAAAATGGCACTTGACGGCCGACCCCGCCCACGCCGTCAAATTTTTTTAAAAAAATTCTTTGCCGAGTGCCGGCCCTGGCACTCAGCAAAGAGAGCCTTCGCCGAGTGCCAAGGCCCTGCACTCGGTAAAGATCCCTTCTTTGCCGAGTGCCACTTCCTGGCACTCGGCAAAATATTTTTTTTTTGTTTTTTTGACCCATTTTTTTGTGAGGCCTTTCCACATTATTTAAAACTCCATGTTCAAATTTGGGATAATTTTGACTTTTTTTGCTATATTTTATTTGTTTTTTTGTTTCGTTGAACTTTATGGAATATTTCAAATTTGAACTGTAGGTGCATGGAATAATCGAATTTGGTCGTTCAAAAAATGATATTCATGATATTTGGTGTATGTTGAGGCCGTATCCAGGAACTCACATGAAATTTCGAGCATCTTGTTGACGTAACATGACGAGGTACCTGCGGGAAAAGTGTATTTAAATTATATAAAATCCGAATGAAGTTTGAAAATGACAAAACTTGTCGGGGCATCATGTTATTGCATGTAGAGTCTATGGTAAAAAATTGAGAAGGTTTCGAGCAAGTTGCGACGTCGAATGCCTAAAACCCAGACATCTCCTAATCACATGTGGAGATGTCTGGGTTTTAGGCATCCGATGTCGCAACTTGCTCGAAAACCTTCTCAATTTTTTACCATAGACTCTACATGCGATAGCACGACGCCTCGACAAGTTTCGTTATTTTTGGACTTCGTTCGGATTTTATATAATTTAAATACACTTTTCCCGCAAGTACCTCGTCATGTTACGTCAACAAGATGCTCGAAATTTCATGTGAGTTCCTGGATACGGCCTCAACATACACCAAATATCATGAATATTATTTTTTGAACGACCAAATTCGATTATTCCATGCACCTGCCGTTCAAATTTGAAATATTCCATAAAATTCAACGAAACAAAAAAAACTAACGAAATATAGCCAAAAAAGTCAAAATTATGTCAAATTTGAACATGGAGTTTTAAATAATATATTAAGGCTGCAAAAAATAATGGGGCAAAAAAAACAAAAAAAATTGCCGAGTGCCAGGAAGTGGCACTCGGCAAAGATTTTTTTTAAAAAAAAACAAAAGCCTTTGCCGAGTGCCGGCCCGGCCCAACACTCGGCAAAGGGGGAAACCCTAACTAAATGTGTGGGCCGGCCCACACACTCACTCACTTCACACAACACACTCACGCACGCACACCCCCGCGCGCGCCCCGCTCCACCCCGGCCCCGACCGCCCCGCGCCGCCCCGTCCCCGACCTGCCCTGCGAACCCCGCGCCGGCGCACCGTTGGCCCGGCCGCGGCGCTGCCCCTCCCCACCCCGGCCGACCGTCGGCCACCGGATCCGGGGTGCCCCGGCCGCGCCCGGCGCCGACACCCCCTGCCCGCCCTCGCCCCGCCCCGGCCGCGCCCCGCTCCGGCGCCGCCCCGCCCCACCCCGGTTGGCCTCCGGCCACCGGTTCCAGGCCGTCCTAGCTGCTAGGTGCCCCACAGCGGCGCGCCCGGCCATGCCCTGCCTGCCCGGCGCCGGCCTAAGGTAGCGGCCCCGGTGAGCCCGTCACGGCCCTAGAGGAAGGAGGAAGAAGGTAGCAGGAAGAGGAAGGAGGAAGAAGAAGGAGGAAGAAAAATGAAGAAGGAAGAAGAAGGAAGAAAAAGGAGGAGGAAGAAGGAGAAGAAGAAGGAAGAAAAAGGAGGAAGAAGGAGAAGAAGGAGGAGGAAGAAGGAGGAGGAGAAGGGGAGAGGGGGAGGAAGCCGAGGTGGAGGGGACGAACGTTTGTCCACGTTCGTCCACGTTCATCCACGTCGTCCACGCCGTTCGTCCACGTCGTCCACGCCGTCATCCCCGCCCTCGCCGGAGGAGAAGGTAAAGCCGCAGGGTTGTCGGCCATCGCGCCGTTTATGTCGTTGACGGCCTTCGTGCTGGGTTTGTGGTTGTGTTGGACATCATGCCCCAAATGTGGACGTCGGCCATCGTGCCGACGGTTTTTCTTGCAGGTTTTGGAAACCTCCCCGTGCAGGGGAGGTTCTGCTGAAATTTTCAACTTTTAGTGATGTTTTTCTTCTTTTGCAGAGCAGGACCTGTCGGAGTGGACCCGGAGCACCTTAGCGACCCTGATCGTCTTCGTCGGCATTGTGGTCCTGCCTGCACAGCGCCGACTCGCCACTGCACCGACTCGCCACTGCGCCGCTAGCCTGTCTCCACCGCCACCCTAGGTATAATTGAGCTCTTTTCCTTACCGCTGTAGTACATAGATCGGTGTAGCCCAGTTAGGCGTCTCCCATCCGAAATAGATACAGTTGGAGGTATGCGGATCTCTGCATATCTATGACCGTATCTGTTTTGGATTGTCCACGTTTTTTAGATAGCCCACGGATACGTAGATGTGTTAGTTTTCATGTTCTGCTCGGATCCAAGATGGAGTTTCGGCACCACCTCACTGTTGTTCTCTAGATACACACTCTCCCTTCCAGGACGTGTATCGGGAGAACAGCGGGGAGGTGCTGCCGAAATTCTGTCTCGGATCGGAGTAGAGCATGGAAACTAACCTCATCTATGCATCCGCGGATGGGATTAGGACATATCCTCACCTATTAGACAGTAGGCACGCCATGCAGATGCAACTGATGGTTATATTACTCCGTTATGTGTATATGCTAGAGGATGGATAACCATGAGTGGATGTACATGGGACGCCCAAGTCAGGCTCAAATCACCCGTGAATGGATGGATAAGACCGAGAAATTCTTGGACCATGCATTTAAGGCAGCTAAGGGACCCAGCAGGAGGCCCAGGAAGCTGAGCGAGCGGCTGAGCGGGCCAAGCGGGAGGCCGAGCGTCAGAGGCTATAAGCTGTTGAGGCCTAGCAAGAAGGTTTGCTCAGGTTCGTGCAACAACTTGGGGAGCAATAAGGTTGGCAGATCCCACTACACCTGCTTTCACCACAGCCACCACCACAGTCTACTCCGGTGAGTATGTTTTACTTTCTGTGCTCATTCTTAGTGTCAAACTTAGAGATGGCCTTCGTGCCGGATTTGTTGATGTGTGGGCCTTCGTGCCGGGTTAGTTGATGTGTCGGCCTTCATGCCGGAAATGTGGTTGTCGGCCTTCGTGTCGACGTTTTTCTTGCAGGTTTTGGAAACGTTCCCGTGCAGGGGAGGTGCTGCCGAAATTTTCAACTTTTCTTTAAACTCCTTACATTTTTATCTTGTCACTCACGTGCAATATCTTCTTTTTTGTGCAGCGGACATCGGGGGCGGCGTCGAACCAGGTCGGAGGGTCGTCGGCATCGCAAGTCGGGCCATCCAAACCTGGACCGTCATCGAGATCGCACGGTGGGGCGCAGTCGCCGTGAGTCGCTTGCGGAGTAGTTTCTATGTATCGAACTTGTGAACTTGTGGTTTTGTAATAAATTGTGGATTTCGGACAAATTTGGTCGTTTGTAATATATAAATGTGGTTTGTAATTTATTGCTATTGAATTGTGGTTTCTATTATATATATATATGCATTGTTGTTTAAATGGAAAAGCAAAAAAAAAAATTTAGAGGTGGCTTTGCCGAGTGCAATGACCATTGCACTCGGCAAAGAAAAATTAAAAAAAAATAAAAACACGCTTTCCGAGTGCAATGGTCATTGCACTTGGCAAAGAAAATTTAAAAATAAAAAATAAAAAACACCCTTTGCCGAGTACCGGTGCTGTGGCACTCGGCAAAGAGGTTTAAAAAAACAGATTTCTTTGCCGAGTGCCGGAGCTGTGGCACTCGGCAAAGAGTTTTTTTTAAAAAAAAATTAGACAGTGTCGGCCGTCGGCTGACGGCGTCAAATCTTTGCCGAGTGTCCGCAATTTGACACTCGGCAAAGCAGCCTTTACCGGAAGGGGATTCGACGGAGGCTCTTTGCCAAGTGTTGCACTCGACAAAGGCTTTGCCGAGTGCAAAGCTGCCTTTGCCGAGTGCAACAGGCACTCGGCAAAGAGCCCGCCTCCAGTAGTGGTACTTACGCACTATAGTTTCCTTGTTTTGTGGATAATATCTGGTGCAGATCTACTCAAAATATGTTTCTTCCCGTTGTCTATAAGATACGGTACCGTGTGATGTTTAGATTTTAATGACACTGTCAAGCTAAAATGTTCAAGACAAACCTAGTAATTAGGTGGAGCGCGTGTTGCAATGGTACGATAAAAACAATTGTGACGCAATCGTGAACGGATAAGAATTTCTATATATTTTGACTATTGTGTTATTAACTAGAAAAGAAACAAAATAACATACAATTTAATGTAAGTAATGTTTTTAGTAAGAACCTAAGAGGTAGTATTAAACGACAACTAATGCTTATGTCTTATAAAAAAGCACGTGTTGTTGATGGAGTATAGTGAAATTGATAGGCCACGCGGATGCCAGCGGAGTTCCTTTTACTTTTACGTTACGAACCGGTCCTCGTTCCGTTCGCTGTTCTGACCGTTGAAGTGGCCATTGGGCTGATGTCACTGCACCGGTAGACACCTTGGCAGGAGATACTATACGCGAGTAGTACTTGTCCGGTTTCCTTATTTACTAGTACTTGTAGTGAACACGACAAGTCAATTTTCCTCCTCCTCGGTTGTTGGCAGGTGAGAACTGAAGATTCATCAGTGTTTCCACGTACGTAGTCGCCACTAGTACGTCCAAAGCCTTAGAGACGAAGTCATTTGTAAATCGTTGCTCGCAAACGCGGGCGCGACGCTTCGACTCGACAGTGACACTCGAGGACTTTGACGAGGAGGCGTAGCTACTCGCTTGCGTGGGGGGATGGACTCTATAAAAACTACCGCAACTGCTCTCCTGCGTTCCTACTTTCGTGCTACGTACGTACGTGGATAGGCGGAGTTCAGCTAGAGTAGCAAGATAGTAACGACGGCGGCGGAGCGCTGCGTGTGCGGCTGCGGCAACGGCAATGGGCGTCATCGGCGGCGGGAGGACGGAGGCGATCATGCGCGAGATCGCGGGCCTGCGCGCCCAGCGGGACGAGCTGGACAGCCGCATCCGCTTCTTGGAGTCCCAGCTCCGCGTCGGCGCCGCGCCGACCACGCTTCCTCCCAGCTTGCACGCCGCCGCCCGAGGGGGCGGCGGCCTGAGCCCCGACATGGTTAGACGGTACAGCCACCAGCTCCTCCTCCCCGACGTCGGCGTGCAAGGTTGGTACCTGTAATTTGCCTCTTGCTTGCTCTTTCCCTGATCGATCATGATCAACGCGTGAAGTTCGCTATGTGCGTGAAATGGAGTGTGTTCTTTTTTTTCTCAACAAAGTAAACGAAATGCATGGATGGGCAGGGCAACGGAGACTCTCTCGGTCATCAGTTCTGGTGGTCGGAGCCGGAGGCTTGGGCTCGGCCGTAGCATTGTACCTGGCTGCCTGTGGCGTTGGTAACTAATAAATCCACGCATTGTAAATTTCAATTTTTTTAAGTTATAATTCCGTTTTACTACTAGTAAATGTTCTCTGATACTAGCAGTAGCTCAGTTTTTCTGATTTTTTTTTTGTTGCTACTGCTAATTTGATCTTTATCTATTTATTAGGTTCTCTAGGCATTGTTGATGGAGACGACGTTGAACTTGGCAACCTCCATCGTCAGGTAACTGTGTGAAATGCACTATATATACTTCGTCTATATGCTGTAGTTGTCATGTACGTTACCTCCACCGGTACATTGCCACCTATGGTGGGCACGTATCGCGTGGACTACTAAATTCAGACTAAGTCAACAAGACAATAAATTGTTTGACAATTCCCACCATTGTTTTCTTATATAAGCAAAAATAATAAGTGCCACACTTTTTTTCTTCTTCTGCTTAGATTCTTTGTCTGTTTGCCTTCCTTTTCAGGTCATACACGCAGAAGCTTATGTTGGGCAACCTAAGGTGAAATCTGCAGCAGCTGCTTGCCGGGCGTAAGTATACTAGTATTCTGCTGACTTCCTGAGAGTTTATCATGCAAGCTATCTTTCATTCGTTGTAGTATATCTCAGACCTATCTTGTATATGTGATCAATGACTCGGTTTTTTTTCCCTCTAATTCAGGATTAACTCCTCTATCAACGTGTTGGAACATCATCTCAAACTGAAACCAAAAAATGCTTTGGATGTTGTGAGGCAGTATCCTTGAGAATGTGAAAGAAGAATTTAGTTTTTCCCCATCGTGGTTATTACTGTAAGCCTGTTTTCGATACTAAATGATCGCAGATATGACATAGTCGTTGATGCAACAAACAGCCTTGCTAGTCGGTACATGCTAAGTGATTGTTGTGTCCTTCTCAACAAGGTAACTAATAGTATATTGTACTTTTGTTGGCAACAAGACATATGCTCCTTATCTTAAATAAATTAAAATCCACCTTCCCACCAACCAAAACTTGACAATTTACAATTTGGCGAAGTTCATATGTCCCGTTTGTTAATTTTAGGTATACTAAACAACCGAATCTTTATCGATGCTAATCTTTTCTCAAAGTAGTTTTTCACCTGTTGTGTGCTGATTTATTGCCACCTACTCTTCAGCCTCTCATATCCGGTTCAACAACTGGTCTAGAAGGACAGGTAATTCTTGTTGTATCAAAATGGTTTACATTTAACCTTAAGAAGTTAATGTTCACTTTGTGACACTCTAAACTTTTAACAGTTGACAGTTTATAAACATAATGGAAGTCCATGTTACCGGTGTCATTTTCCAAACCCAACAGCATGCCAGAGTGGTTCTGCTAATTGTACTCTTGGGGTTGGTAAGTTATAAAATTCTCTGCAGTGCCCAATTAATTCCAAGATCTTACTAATCCAAACCAAATTGAGTGAGAAATTCATTAGGAAATTATTTAAAGACTACAATTTAGGTGTTTCAATAGTTTGGCAAGTATCCATGCATATTGAACTGCACTGTACCCAGTTAGTGGATCTGTTATGATTATTTTTGTTCTAGATATAGCACACATATATTGCTGAGAGTTGCTTTAAGACGCTGATGTGTGGAATACATGCATGCATCCCTTTCAATGATATGCATTGAGTACATTTATATGATCACAGTTATTATTCGATAATTTCCCTATGCATGATCTAATAATTGCCCTTGTATTGTTCAGTTCCAGGAGTGATTGGCTGCCTACAAGCTCTTGAAACTATAAAGGTTGCAACTCGTGTTGGTGAACCCCTTTGTGGAAGAATGCTATTCTTTGATGCATTATCCTCCAGTTTTAAGACTGTATGTCACTACATTCTGTGCATATACAGTTAATAAATCATGTCTCCATCCTAATTTAGCATGAACTACGACAATTGCTTTTTGAGTCCTAAAGCTCATGCACTGTTCTACATTGTTCTGCAGGTTAATAAGATTCATCAAAGGTCGTCAACTTGCACAGCTTGTGGAGATAATTCTAATTTGACTCAAGACACTTTTGTTATGTTTGATTATGATAGCTTCGCACAGTCTACAAAGTCTAGCAAGGTAAACTACATTTTGTTTGTAATGGCCAGTTTCATTTAAGGGTAAGCAACAATACCAAGAAAACATAAAAATTTTTGAAAGAAGAAAAAAGAAAACATAAAATTTATACCTTAGAAATTCCACAATCTATGTATCGTCACCAGTATCTGTTACACACACATCGCCGTGTCCTGGGCCGCCGTAAGGAAAACTATACCCGAAATCCTTTTTATTCGGCATTAATTTGGAACCGCGTGCATCTAAAGCACCCTCTACTAAAATCAATGTAGTTGTATGCAAACCATATATAATATTTCTCATGATCCGGCTAATTAATGCCACTAGCTAAAATGACGTATATCCAGCATTATTGTGGATGGAGCCACTCTCAGATACAGTTGACAAATTTGTGACCTGACATGCATGTAAACTACTACAATGCAGCCGACGGCAATCCAGAACCCGCTCCCAAAGAACGCCCGGATCACCTGCAGAGAATACAAGCGGGTGCTCGACAGCGGCAGGGCTCACCTGCTGCTGGACGTGCGGCCGGTGCACCACTTCCAGATCGCCTCCATCGCCAACTCCGTGAACATCCCGCTACACGAGCTCCAGGAGAGGCTTTCCCGGCTCAGGGACGCCCTGATCGAGGTGACGGACGTGTCGCACGGCAATCACCGCCCCCTGTACTTCGTCTGCCAGAGCGGCGATGACTCCGTGGCGGCCGTCGGCATCCTCCGGGAGAACGGGTTCCCTTACGCCAGTGCTATAGCCGGCGGCCTTGAGTGCTGGGCGCGAGAAGTTGATCCCGGTTTCCCTGTGTACTGGTGATTAATTACTACCATAGACTGACTGGGCAGATGTGTGTGGATATCAGGGATGAAAACTGACAAGCTGTATAATATCTGTGTAGCTTTCGGTTTGGTTGTTACTTGTTAGTCTCGCTACCGTGTGCGTCTGCCGCTCGCAATCGTCTCGCGGTAGCAGGACTAACAACGGCATGTAAAACTAATCATTTCGTCTTAACGAAATACGGGTATGACCTTTCGCGAAAAAAGGGGCTTGTTTAGAAACATAGCAATCCTCTTCAATCCGTATATATTGCCATATTGGGAAGGATTTAGGTGAAAAATTAGTTCAATATTCACTCCACTCCACTCCATATACATTGGGAGGGATTGAGTTGAGGTTATCCAAACAATAATGACCCTGGCTTTCTTTCCACGGTTCATCTGTTGCTTGCTTTGCTGCGTTTGCGCAGTTATTTTTCCCAGCCCGGGAAAGAGATCCCCAGCCTTTCCTGCTCGAGGTTACTCATGCTTTCAGAAAGAAAAGACGAAACTGGAGTTACAGAGGCACACAGCGACCCTTTTATGTGCTCCTGAAGTGTTCAATATGCAATTATACATTTCCATACCTATAACTGGGCCCGGCCGGTCCAAAGAGCTCATCTGTCTGTAGGTTCTGTACTCATCTAGTTTTGACTTCTGATTGCTAGTTGATTTAATTTGATTTGGGCTCCAGCCAGCAGAGAGCAGTGCAGGGACTGTAGCACGACCAACCATGTGAGGACCCCTGTCTCCTGCGAATCATTGTGCTAGCCAATCTCGCAAAAGCCGGGCCGCGGCGGGGTGCCAATGAGTACGTGTGTATGGTAGTAGTAACACACGGCACGGGCTAATAACAATATTTATACTATCCTCCAAGCTTAGATTAGCATATATATGCAAGATGGATGATGCAACTTGGATGCAGTTCAGGCTTCAGCAGAGAGAAACTAACCCCAGCTTTTGCTCCAGAAGTTACACGGTGGGCGTGGCGGCCAAAGCCCTGGCATTCGCGATTCGATTCATCGTCCCTGGGTGCCTGAATCCACGTATGTTTGTCCAGGTTTGCATGTCTACAAAGCCTGGAAAGCTCAGGCTATCTGCCTACCTGCTGTGTGGGTTAAGTTGGCGACGCACGGCGCCATGGAGTGGAAGCTGACGATATCCCGACCAAGAAACCTGCCGCGCCCGCGCGCATTGTTTTGTTTCAGTGCAGAATATTCATGCACGTTGGGGACAAACTCCTATACTATGTTAGAATGGTCGTTCTTACCCATATTTCCGTGCTGTGGTAGTCACTACTACTAGATTTAGGTTCTTTGTCGAGTGTCTGAGGCACTCGGCAAAAGCCAAATTGTACTCGACAAAGCTTTTACCGAGTGCGGTACTCGGCAAAGAACACACGACAAAAAATTGATCAGCAAAGACCTCTTTGCCGAGTGTTTTTTATCAGGCACTCGACAAAGATCCCCCGGGGCACTCGGCAAAGAAAAGCGACCGTCACGGCGCCGGCCCCGTTGACGGTGGCTTTGCCGAGTGCCAACCCTGCAGGCACTCGGCAAAGATTTTTTTATTTTTTTTTAAAAAAAATTCTTTGCCGAGTGCCCCCTGGCCGGCGCTCGGCAAAGTTTGAATTGTGCAGTGCCCTCTTGCCGGCACTCGGCAAAGTTTGAATTTTTTTTAAATTATTTACCGAGTGCCATGGTCATGACATTCGGCAAAGCTGGAAAAAATGGTTTTCTGAGCGCCCATTTTTCCAGCTTTGCTGAGTGCTGTGACTACGGCACTCGGCAACAGGGTCCTTTGCCGAGTGCAACACTCGGCAAAGTGACCCAAAACGGTAATTTTTAATTTTTTTTACATTCCATCATGACAAATAAATTCATACAAATATATATCACATATATATCTCATCCATCACATATATATCTCATCCATCCACACAACCATCCGCACATATCACATCCATCACAATATATATCACATATATAATAATAAGTGCTCAAGTCCATCTAAATAAATCAACAAGTCCATCAAAGTCCACAAGTGCATCACAAGTCCATCACCAAGTGAACAACAAATAAAAAAATACAACGTGCACTCATCTCAGCCACTGCGACTATAGTGAAGGTCTATCATTCAGAGGTGCATGAGGTGGATTATTCGAACCACCGTCAGATGGAGACTGCACAAAGGAGAAAAGATTGCATGTGAGACAAGATTATTTGTATAGCTAATCTAGGAAGGTAGAGGCCATACAATCAAAGCACAAGCAAAAGTAAAAAACTTTCATACTCACAGGAGTAGCTGGAGCTGCAGGACGCGGAGGCGGAGGTGGAACCAACAGCCCAGCTGGCAGAGAGAAGCCCACACATTGCCCAAGCCTTTGTAGGAACTCCGTAATGTCCGTCAGCCTCTGCGCCTAGGGTTGCCGCTCGGCCTCCAGCTGGGCCACCATCCTCTGGTGCCCGGCCTCCGGCTCCTGACGTTGCCTCATTTCTTGTTACAGCCGGGCCTGCAATATTTCACTCCAATGTTTTAGTAATGCAAAGCTAATTAAGGTGTGTAAAGATCAATGTATGACGAGTAAAGCAGGAATAACCTCGAGTGCGTCGACCCGGTGCTATGCAGCAGTCGGCCGTGTGCGAATGGCCGGGCTCTCGCTCGTGCTCCGTGCTTGGATCTGGGAGAGAGAGGGAGTAGAGGCCGTGTCGATGACGCCGTCGCCAAGTCAGAACCGCCCATGCTTCTTGCCTTACCCCGCCCTCATGACGACCTCTCCATCAAAGTCCTGGGTGCTCGGATCGTGGTCTGACCCATGGAGCGACCTCGCCACCTCAGTGTACTCACTGATGCGGGAATGGACGCTCGGATTCGTGTATGCCTCGGGCGGGTCCTCTAGGTTGAAGGAGACGTCGGACGTCGCCTTGCCCTTGTGGGCCATACACCATGCCTGGAAGTCCAAGCAAGCCTGGCCACTATGCGACGCCAACTGCGAGAAAGATAGCACAATGATTAGAAATCAGGTAGAACTGAGCGTCACAATAGATAAATGAATTCGCGTACCCATGCTTGTTTGTATCCGGTGAGGCTATGGCTGCCTTGATGGTGTGCTGGACCTTGCATCTGCCAACGACGGTCCCGGGCATCCTTGTGCATCTTGAGGTACTCATCCGCGAACCATCTCTCCACCATCATCGCCCAGCACTCGGGATACGCTTGGCACCACTAGGAAACCATCTACACGTCATCAAGTATTGGACATATAAGAAGATCAAATTAAACCAACTTAATCTCAAAACGAATCAATATTGATGTTCTCCATTTACCTCAAGGTACTGCTCCTGGGTCAGCTGCATCTCTCTTGCGTCTTTCTTGGTTTTCCTCTCTCCAAGCTTTGACCCGTAGTAGGTTACGATGGCCTGGATACGCACTTCGTAATGCATATCAGTGACGAGTTTTTTACAGGCTTTGGTAGTCACCTGCTCCGCCCTAGCCTCAAATCCCTTCTCACATCTGTAATAAGTCTGCATACAAAAGCGATGTATCCATTCATTATTTCAAGAAAAGTCCAATGAATGCGACGTATTGAGCAATGTTGTGCGAGGGAGACTTACCCAAAACTCTGCCTTCACCCGCACCGCCTTGTTGGGGTACTCCGCATCGGTGGCGACGGCGTAGTGGTCAAACGAGTAGGCCGGCTCCGTCTTCAATGCGTACGTGACAATGCTGGGGAAGTGTTGCCTGCACAGAAGACCTAGGATGCCGTTGACTAGCCGTGCGCAACCACCTGACACAACCACCCAGTTCCTGCACAAGTGATTAAGAAAAATTATTAGTTTTTTTCATCATATCATATGAAGTAGTGGTGATAACATATAAAGGTACTTACTTTTGCCCTTCGGGGCGAATCACTGGGCGTTGATGAGAAAGCAGAACCTATGGGAGGCTTGCGGGACCTCGCAAGGAGACACTCGAAGAGGAGTCGGAGGAAGCAGAACCTGTGCCTGCCGCCTCCAACTCGTCGTCCTCGTGCGGCCCCTCCTCGTCGTCCATCTGCCGAACCAGCTCATCGTCTGACTCATCCACGGGCGCCACCTCCTCCTCTGACTCCTCCTCACGCGGCGTGGGAGGAGACGGCCCCCTCCTACGTCTGGCGGTCCTCCTCCTCCTCCTGTCTGATCCCTCTGCCGCCCCCTCCGCCTCCTCCTGTAGCCGACGTGGTCTTTGGTAAATCGAGTTCACTGACCTATGACGGTCGCCCGCCATCTTTGTTCAATCACCTGTAATAAAAAAGAAAAACAAGACGTAATTAGAAATAGGTGCAAAAATGAACAAAACATAATTACAAAAAACATAGTAATACATGTATTAGAAATATTTGCAAAAATGAACAAAACATAATTACATCTACATGGTGTTCCTACTATCTAATAGGTAAGGATAGGTCCTAATCCCACCCGCGGATGCGTAGATGAGGTTAATTTCCATGCTCTACTCCTATCCGAGACAGAATTTCGGAAGCACCTCCCCACTGTTCTCCAAATACATGTCTTGCCAAAGAAGAGTGCGTATCCGGAGAACAACAGGGAGGTGATGCCGAAACTCTGTCTCGGACCAGAGTAGACCATGGAAACTAACCCATCTACGCATCCGCGGGCTGTCCAAAAAACGTGGACAATCCGAAACAGATACGGTTATAGATATGTAAAGATCTGCATACCTCCAACCGTATCTCTTTCGAACGGAAGACGCCTAACTGGGTTACGCGATCTACGACCATGATACGAAAAGAGGGATTATACCTAGGGTGGCGGCGGAGTCAAGCTAGTGGGGCCGTGGCGGGTCGGTGTAGTGGCGAGGCGACGCGGTGCAGGCAGACCGGCATGGCGACGGAAACTCCGACTCGGCTTCGATAGGCTCTTGTCTATAAAAATGGAACAAAATACTGTCATTTTAAAAAAAAAATCGGCAGAACCTCCCCTGCACGGTGAGGTTTCCAAACCCTACAAAAAACAATGGCACGATGGCCGACAAGCACATATGTTTCAAGAGAAGCCATGTAGTTTGGATATCAATCCACGCAGAAGAATATATCCAAGTAGTACCACTACTTCTACTACTACTTCCACTATTGCTACTACTACTACCACTAGTTCTACTACTACTACTACCACTATTGCTACAACTACTACCGCTAGTTCTACTACTACCACCACTACTTCTACTACTACTACCACTAATTCTACTACTACTACTACCACTAGTTGTACTACTACTACCACTACTTCTAATACTACTACTACCACTAGCACTACTAGTACAACTATCACTACCACGATAACAACAAGAGAGAAAGCATATCTGACGGACGCCGGGGGTAAGGGCTAGCGGCGTCGGGTTCAGAGTCGGGGTCACCGGAGTCGGGCACGGGCGGCGTCGGGGCAGGCGGTCCACAGGGCGCAGCCGGGGGTAGGGCCGGCGACCGGGGGCAGGGCGCTGGCCACGCGGGCGGTCGGGCAGCGCGGGCGACTGGGCGGTGCGGGTGCACGGGCGACGCGGGCGAGCGGGCGGTGGCGCGTGCGTGTGTCCTGTGTGTGGGGTGCGTGGCCGGCCCAGGGGTTAAATCCCCCCTTTGCCGAGTGCCAGGGGCACTCGGCAAAGGGTTTTTTAATTTTTTAACCTCCTCTTTGCCGAGTGTCACCTGGCCTAGCACTCGGCAAAGAAGGTTTTTTAAAAAAAATTTCTTTGCCGAGTGTCCTAGATCTGGCACTCGGCAAAAAATTTTTTTTAAAAAAATACTTTGCCGAGTGCTCCAGACACAGCGCTCGACAAAGAATTTTTTTTTCGAAATGTCTTTGCCGAGTGCCAAAACCCTCTTTGTCGAGTGCCTTATTCTTGGCACTCGGCAAAGGGTTGCCGAGTGCCATGCCCCGGCACTCGGCAAAGTTTTTTTTTGTTTTTGGCCTCCAAATTTTTTGTGCAGTCCTTTTAAAGTACCAGGAACTCCTAGTTATAATTTGAGGATTTTTGTGGCTTTTTGATATATTTAGTTACTTTATTTTTAAATGAAATAAAGTAACTAAATATATCAAAAAGCCACAAAAAATCCCCAAATTCTAACTAGGAGTTCCATGTACTTTAAAAGGGCTGCACAAAAAATTTGGAGGCCAAAAACAAAAAAAAAAAACTTTGTCGAGTGCCGGGGCATGACACTCGACAAATTGGCTCTTTACCGAGTGCCAAGAATAAGGCACTCGGCAAAGAGCGTTTTGGATTTTTTTTTAAATTTCCTCTTTGCCAAGTGCCTTCACAGGGGCACTCGGTAAAGACATTTTGAAAAAAAAATCTTTGCCGAGCGCCGTGTTAGGGGCACTCGGCAAAGTATTTAAAAAAAATAATCTTTGCCAAGTGCCAGATCTGGGACACTCGACAAAGATTTAAAAAAAACTTCTTTGCCGAGTGCCTAACAGCAGGCACTCGGTAAAGAAGGACGTGGCCGAACACCGTTATGCGGGGTAGCCTATGCCGAGTGCCGCGCTTTTGCCGAGAGCCTGGCACTCGACAAAGAAGTCCTTTGCCGAGAGCCTTTTTTTGCCGAGTGTCCGACACTCGGCAAAGAAGATCTTTATCGAGTGTCCGATTTTTGACACTCAGCAAAACAATTTGCACTCGGCAAAGATCCCATCTTCAGTAGTGAGTACTGGACACCGAATAAAGTGGCGAATTGAAAATGGAGCGAATTGGAGAGGCGACGTAGACTGCTATCCTAGGAGATGAGCTGAGAGATCGGCGTCAGTGTGACATGCGTGCGCTTATTATGATTTGGATTAGTTATTCCCTGCCGGGTTTTCGTGTACACCCTTCCAACCTACGATTTTATGCCGCATCTTGATCATGTGGGAGCGACGCAAAGTTAACGTAGTAATCACAAACACCTGTTATCAAGGTTTGTGTTCATGTATAATTTAGCAGTTAGCCTCATTTAGATTCGCTATTTGAGAGGCCATCCGCTAAATGCCTTAGCTGAAGATTTAAAACATTGCCCTAGGATGAAGGGTATAAATATGCTTTTGGCCCATATAAATATTTTAGTTACCCATTCTAATTAGATCTCAAAAACTTTGACCCTGTTTGGATGGGGACTAAGACTTGTTGTTAGTTCGGACTAGGACTAGAACTAGTTGTTATAGTTGGGTAATAGTTAGCTGGCTAAAAATTAGTATATTGTGCTGTTTGAATCTGAAGGCTAATGGCAAAGATATTTATGCCCCTTGTCTACTTGCACGCAAAGACTAGAGAGGGGTGTTTCTGACTTTTCAAGATTAGTTGCCCCTATTAGTCCTGACGATTAGCTACATTTTGCCAACTAGTCGACTAGCAACTAGTTGGCGCCTTAGCTAAAGATTGGTTCACCCATTAACCTATCGGTTTGGATTCTTATGGACTAAAAAATAGTCAACTAGCAGTAGTTAGTCACATGGATTCAAACATACCCTTATTCATGTATGCAAGTGGAGGAAGACTTGCTTACATATGAAAGTCCCATCCATTTCACTAAGACACTAAGTCATGCATCGGTGAAGAGAAGGAAACACCATAAGCATGTGCATACCCATTGGCCTTAAGCACGTGGTACTTTGCTGCAAAATAGTCCACTGGAATTTGGCATGTGGTCTCTTCTTTTGCAGTTTTATATTTTTTTAACTTGGCCTTTAGACCTATACGAGTTGGAAACCTAATTGGGTTATATATTGATCACAGCACGAGATTGTGCGGGGTTGTTTTTTTCTATATATACAACCTATATATCATCTGCCGTCGAAAATATATTTATTTGAGTTAGGATTTTGCCTCTTTTCGTTGCTACGTTACCATTGTAGTCTCACTATCCCGAGCATCTACGTGCACTGGCGTGTAGGTCTCCAGAACCTCTCGCCCTTATAATTCCCGCGAGAGAGGGCGAATAAGTTTTTTTTTTGAACCAGGAAGTGCCTCGTGCAACTGCTCGATTTCTTTACCATGGCTCATCTTCCACCCAAGCTAGGTGATGACATGTACCATCATCTTTATCGTCGACCAGTTGTCGCCAACGATATCACTTCTCCACTACTATCCATGGTGACTTCCTCTACAAATGAGAAGTACGCACATCGTGATCCGATCTACTATTTGAGTATACCTATACTGTTTGAGAAGTTGGTAATTCATCTATCATGTTTATTAATTAAATGTGCTAGTACGTGATTTCGTCATGGTTTAAGTTCTGGAGAAAAATTCTAAAATTAATCATGAAATTGCCTAATAATTATCCAACACGAATAGCATATATACGGTTCCTAGGTTCCCAGGACTCGCAATCGACAGGACCAAATCAAATCCGTCGCTGACAGGGACGGGAAGATTGCTTCTAATCTCCAGAATGTGCCGCGTTGCTGTTCACACGCATTCTCCAACAGCCATCCATGTCCAATAATTGTTTACCCATCCGTTCCAGCCACGGATATTCCTCAGTCAAATCAAACACCTGTGAACGCCCTGTTTATTTGGGCTCATTTGACTGATAAATCATGGTTGAAAGTACTATTGATTAATTTGGTGTGAGAGAAAAATGATGTTCGTTGGCTGAAAAGGTATGGTTTATAAGCAAAACAAGCTCAAACGAACAGTTCAAAGCCAGTAGCAAACTCCAGCGTGCTTTAGTTGCTCAGGCCACAGATTATTAAGCAGCTAGATTAAGCTGTGAGTGCACGTCGAATCGAATTAATTAATACAATTAAGCCGCCGCACAGCACGAGACCTATCACAAAGAGTGATCAGAGAGATGGAACATGGCTATCATCCCTGTTAATTAACAACGCTAGCTAGGATCAGGCTTCAGGAACACGGCCGTCCAGTCCAGCAAGCTCTCACCAAACCGATGGACCGCGACCTCTCTGCAGCTGGTGCATCATCGCCGGCCGTCATCATCACCGCCGCGCGCCGGGGGCGGATGCAAGTCGACAAACGACAGGGCAAACCACCGTGCCATCCCCTTGCGCCCCACCCTCCCTACACCCGTATCCCACCATATCCAGCCACCCGCTTTCTCCCACCGGTGCAGAACCATCAGGCATCAGCTGCTGCTATGCTAATATTCCTTCTCCTTCCCTACACGTACGCCCAGCTCGCTCCCGGCCGGCCGCGGGAAAGAACATACACACGCTCCTCTCGATCAATAACACTACTGTGGGTGACTAGTTAATAATAATACTCGCTCTGAGCCGTCACGCGGCCGGTACAGAGACAAGATTAACGAGGAAACAGTCGTCGTTTGCACGATCGAATAAATGCGCAGAGAGACGACTGTTTTGTTGGCTTACACGTACGGACGGTGAACAGCTAGCTAGCTAGCTAGTGTAGCAGCTACTCCTACGTACTAGTGGCTCGATCGACCGACCGATCGGCCGGCTTGGTGGTCATGACTGCTGCGGCCGGACGGCGATCGGGCGGTGGCAGACGACGGCGCCATCGGCGACGGCGGAGCCCGCCTTGCGGTCGGCGGCGGCGGCGGCGGAGTTGCCGTTGTTGGACGAGGAGGAGGAGACGCGCTGGCAGGAGGGGCACACGGTGAGGGTGGTGGGCGGGGACATGTGCATGTAGAGGTGCGGCGAGACGCGCTTGAGCGCGCGGAGCTCCTGCACCTCCTTGTGCAGCCGCCGGTTCTCCTCCGTCAGCGTCTCGCAGCAGCGCTTCAGGTACTCACAGTCCACCTCCGTCTGCTTCAGCTTCGTCCTGCACGAGGAGGCCAGGAGGGGCAGAAAAGAGGGAAAAGTGTGCATGCTGATCAGAGGTTCATCAGAATACACAGCATGCTAGCTATAGAGCGGCTAGCTGTGTGTGAAATTAAAGCTGTGCAACGGCGACATATCACATGTGCGTTTCGTACCTGGCGCGCCTGTTCTGGAACCACACCTCCACCTGGCGGGGCCGCAGGCCCAGCTGCTGCGCCAAGGCTGCCTTCTGCCGCTGCACGCCATTAATCAGCAGCAAGTTAGTACAGCTTACACGCATGCAGGGTAATAGTAAGGTTAACACCGAGAACCGGCGAATGATTGACAACTACTGCTAGCTAGCTGTTCTCCCATGAGAGGAGTCCTGAACTCCTGATCACGGGGAGGATAGAAGTCATAGAACACAGGACAGAACTGCTGTCTCAATAGCATGCATGTTACTACTACTTACAGGGTTGAGAGTTGGGTGCTCCCGGAAGCTATCCTCGAGCACGGCCGACTGGTCCTTGGACAGCCGGAGCTTCTTCCTGGAGCCGTCGATGCCGCAGCCGCCGTCCTCCTCGTCGCTGCCGCCTCGCAGGCTCTCCTCGCCCGTGGCCTCGCTTCGCTTCGCGGGGAGCAGCAGTGGCATCTCCAGGAACCTCTTCTCTGATGCATGCATGATCCAGACAGAGTGTAAGCCATACACGGTATTAGATGCTGACGACAAATCCTACATATAGTCAGACAGACATCAACTCACATGTACACTAATAACTACTGTAGCTAGCTTGATATGATCACAGTTAGCTGCTAGCTAGCAGTAGTGTGCCTGCAGGAGCTAAATATCGCTGGTAGATCGAAGTATAGGTATAGCTACTTACTATAGAGATACAAGTTATATATATACACTAATACACCAACTTGCATTGTATTTACCTGGTGGAGCGCGTAGCAGCATGGTGGCGACATGGTGAGTGCGAGGAGACGCGAGGGACGAGCTGAGGCTGAGGCTGAGCCCTAAGTCCTCGACCCTCTCCATCATCTATCGACCGTGTACCGCCTCAATCTCTTCCTCAATCTGCTGATATCTCTGCAAGGAGTAGCTAGCCTCTTCTTCTACCTCGCTCTCTACCGATCAATCTAGCTATGTGTGAGAGCTGTATAGGCGTGTATGTGTATGTGTAGAGCTGGAACTATGGAAGAACTGGGGATAGATATATAATAGTACGAGTAGCAGCAGGCCAGCAGTAGATAGATGGAGCTGCTGGCTGAAGTGATAAAGAAGTGGGGGAGAGCGAGGGTTTTAAAGACATGGGCGGGGGAGCAGGGCGGGAGGAATGTTGGATCTCACTTCACATAGTTTCTGGGACAGCAATCATTAGCTTGTGGGGCGGGCTCAGTTGGTGCAATCATAACTTCCCCACCTCCACCTCCTCCTCCGCGCTCCGCTCAAAATTGCTGGCCTAGCTAACTTCAGCTATTCCCCACCCAGCATTAGGATTTTCTTTTGCCACGAAAAGGCGACCATGATATTTCCCCTTTGTTGACGAGCTAGCTGGTGGTGTTTTTGTAATCTGAACACTGGAATAATCCATGGATCGGAGTATATAATGCACATATGCGTGCCTTTATCTTGATCTATTCATGGCTCCTGATGAGCATACTATATATATGCTGCCCAGCGTGGTGCGAAATAGATCATCGCGTCGTCGTCTGCACTGTACTATAAAATACTAGGTACATTCTCTAAAGTTTCAGATATCGGACCACTTGCGTCTGGTTTGAATTGAAATGCTTAGGCCACGTTTGGTTTCTACAGTTGCTCCTAAAATTCCTGTCACATCCAATGTTTAGACGCATGTATGGAGTATTAAATATAGACTAATTACGAAACTAATTGCACAACTTACGATTAATTTATGAGACGAATCTTTTAAGCCTAATTAGTCCATGATTTGACAACGTGGTTCTACAGTAAACATATGCTAATGATAGATTAATTAGGCTTAAAAAATCGTCTCGCAAATTAGCCTCCATCTGTGAAATTGGTTTTGTAATTAATCTATATTTAATGCTCCTTATTAATATCTAAACATTTGATGTGACATGAATTTTAGAAGCGACTAAAGAACCAAACACTACATTAGATTTAAGACATGGAAAGTAGTAGTGTAATACTGTATCTACTATAGGAAGAAATGTATTTAAGAACGTGTGTCCGCCTAATAATTACCTTTATTCTGCATTAGTTGGACAGCTAGCTAGGTCCCCCTTTGGAATTGTGCAGCGAATTTGGAGTCGCTGTCAATTTTTTTTTGGTGTACTTTTAATCGAAGTGCTACTTTCCCATGTTTTAACTGCAGTGGACAAATCTGGAGGCCCTAGGCTAGCTATGCCGGGACTTTGATTTATAAGCCATGACTTAAATGAATAATATTTTTCTTTTATACCAAATCAATCAATAGTACTTTTAGTCATGACTTATAAGTCAAACCAGCCCAAATAAACGGGGCGTATATGCACATTTCATTACATGAATTGAAGGTAGCAGCTAGTAGCTAGCAGTTGGCTACTTAGTTGCTAACTTTGGGCCTGCTAATAAGACCACCAGAACTCCTAGTACTGGTTATACTAGTAGCATGCATGCAATGATCGCAGCACGTAGGAGCAGTGCATGAAGAAATGATTGGCTTTTCGAGTTGGTACCAACCAAAACGCTAAGCGCTTGTTCGACTGAGCTGAAAAACACTGTTTATGCTGAAAAACATTGTTCATATTGATTTGTTGTTTGAGAAAAACATTGTCCCGGCTGAAAAAACAAGACGAACAAGGCAACTTCTTGCTCAGCCGAACAAGCTCTGTCCCAGCCCGGCCGGTTCGAGGATGGATGGCATGATTGCAAGGGCGTGCTCGCATTGGTACGGTATAGTAGGCCGATAGGGCATGGCATGGCAGCAGTGGCGCCGGCCACACCCCAGCAGCCTCCACACTTCCACAGACCACAGGACGGCGACGGGAGGTCGACGAGATGAGGCGAGAGCGAGTTTGTTCAAGTGCCCATTCATGTGACGCGAGAGGCCGGGAGGGGGCGCAGGCGCATGGCCTTTCCCCCACCAGGCCCAAATCATCTTGTCCCGCTTTGCGCTGACACACACCTAGCCGGCTAGCCCCACCGCGGCCCCCACTGGCGCCTATCTCATCTCCTCACCCATCATCATCCCATCATTGCGTGCCTGCCGCCCATCCATCCATCCTTTTGACATGGCAACGCGCTTGTCTTCCGTCTACTCGATCCACATTTATACACTACCCCAGATATGGATATCACTGTCGGTTCAAAAACCCCTTTCACTGCTGGATTTTGAACCGACAGTAGCATACCGACAGTGATGGGGGGTTGACATCACTGTCGGTTCTTAAAAACCGACACTGATCTACAGGCAACAGTGTCGGTTCCTAGGTCCACCAGGTAGTGTCCAGTTAAATAACACTACCGGTTTGTAGTCCCAACCGACAGTGAAGGTTGCATCAAGAGTGTCGGTTCTTGGCTCAAGCCAGCAGTGTTGAGTAAGCCTACACTGTCGGTTCATGGCTCAAGCCGGCAGTGTTGTCGTAACCATCACTGTCGGTTTGTTGCTAACCGGTAGTGATGTTACGATAACAATGCTGGTTTATTGCTAACCGGCAGTGATGGTTACGACAACACTGTCGGTTTGTTACTAACCGGCAGTGAGAGCCCATTCGTATTTTATTGTTTTATAATTTATTTTAATTTATATTTTTCATGGAATCGGATTTCGTTTTATATACGCTACGTAGATGACATGTCCATCAATATTAAACATTACAAATGTTACGGTTACAATTCAAATGTTCTTATCTAGATCTCAATTCCTCAAAATAAAAAAGAAATGTTCTCGGACTTCACAGATTGTGCAATGCTTCTCGGACTTCTTACAATAATCTGGTGAGCCGCTCTGGGCCATACTGGTCCTTGCACTTTATGGATTGTGCAATGGAAAATACTCCATCTTTTTCCAATACCTCGGCTAAGATGAATTTTGCCAACTCCGATTGCAGTGTGACGATCCCCATATCTAACAACCTTTCGTGGTTATATTTCTTGCTCTGTCGTTCAAAAAAGATGATATTCAAAGAGGAACAGTAAATCATTTTGTTGAATTATTAACAGACATAAATGAAATGAGGATTATACACACCAACTTATCGGCTTCTTCTGATTTCCCACCGATGTAGCGAAGCATTACCCACATTACATAAAACCCGCATTCATTGTTTCCCACTGGCTGTGATAGGTACTTCCCTTCCATTTCAACAACCTTGAATGGGACCTGCGTCCCACCGATATGTCTTCTTTGGAAACTGAGCAATATTAAAGGGAGAAATATTAGAAAGCGGTATGTGTGATTAGAAAATAATATGCTATTAGGATCGTTTACTAATTCAACACTGCCACCAGTGCATCCAGATGATGAAATGGTTTTTTTTTCGAGTCCCACACCTCGATCAGATTTTTAGCAAGATTGACACAAATGAAGACGAAATGGTTGCTGCAATCACAGAATCCTAATTATCGAATAATCTTAACGAAAAAAGAAGCATAAAATTAAAAGTCGAGAACACATACTCGCAGTTGTAGGCTAGAAGTATGTGGGGTTTGTTCTTCATCGTAAATTCGTCGAAAATAGCAATCAATCTCTATTTTAGGTCTTCCACGTCACATCCATGGAGGCCTAGACATGTCATCTTATTGACTCGCAAGGGGTCCAAGAAGCCTATGTAATCTCATTTGCTTTTTAGAATGTAAAATTTTGCTATACACCTACATAAAATCATGAGAAGTGCTCAAAAGTTAACAATTTGTGTCTTGAGAGAGTAGTTAATTGTAATATCATGTGCGTAGGGTACTTACATAGTCCACAGCGTCAACATTTGAATATCGAGAGAGCGTTTCTGGTATAACTGGAACAAGCACTCCCACTCGACATCGAACTTCTCTTCTTTAGGATAATGGAAAACATGTGGCGAACGGATAATAACCTCAAAACCAAAGTCGTCCATCTCTGTTGCTTGAGCCATGTAATATTCATGTAACTGGCACATATATGTTGTTAGATTTTTATACTCATGATCGGGAACCAAAAGATTGCCCATTTCATACTTCATTGCCGGTGTTCCCGTCCCTTGTACATCATAATAGATGTTCGCGGCCTCTTCCATGGTTAATCCTGGGTTGTCTTCGACGTACTTCTATATATTCCTTAAATCTTTATTGTGTATTTCTTCGTCTCTTGTTGTAGCGTATTTATTCTGTGTTTGTCTTTCGAATTCGGACTTCAACAAATATGAAGGCAGTGAGACACAGAGATTGAAGAAACTAACACAATATTCCTTCGAGATGTGTGCTGTAAATTTTTCTTTCATCAAGGTGGTAACGCTGCCACTAAATGGCCTTTTTCTTTTTTGTTGGTCCACTTTGGGAGCATTAGCGACCGAATCCAAGGACCTTTTCTGCGACTGTGAGGATGTCCTTGATCTTGTTTTGGGCTGAGGTGGAGGAGGAGGAGGAGGATGACGACGAGAATTCTATTTTCTCGGCGCTGATGAAGATGGAGGAGGAAGAGGAGTCTCTTTTCTCGGGGCTGATGAAGATGGAGTCAGACGAGAAGGAATAGAAGGAGACCTCTGTCTTCTCAGGGGTGATGGCTCTGGATGAGGAGGGGAGTGATCTCTGTTGGGAGATGGTGAGTGATCATCGTGGGTGGGTAAAGACTCATAGTCGTCCTCATCATCAGAGGACAATTGATGGTCAAGTTTAATGAAGCGCTTGCGCTAGGCCACTTGAGAGCCCTTGTTTTGACCAAGTTTCGGCCTGTCTTTCGCTACGGGGTACTCAATTGGTATCTTGTTATACTTCTTATCAAGTATTCTATCAATGGTGACGCGAGCGTACCCCTGTGGAATTGGGCGGCCATTAATTATCCCGTCTCCCACAAGCCAGACCTAGCCAAGCGCCACCTTGTCCTTTGTCCATTCCTGACGGATGTACAACTTGACATTGACGGGTTTAGTGATGTCGTCCACCGGATGAAGCACATTCGTCTCTTCTTTATCGAGTGGGGTCGATCCGCAGCTGCTGTGACCCCTAAACTGTGGGCTAAAGGCAGTAGGAGTAGGGTTTTATAGTAATCCTAAGCCCTTGGACAGCAAAATTTGCTCGACTCGCGCTTCAATAGTCATCTCAATCCGTGCTTCCATTCTATCTTCCATCTCTTTTAGTCGCCTCAAATACTCTACCTCCTGTTCCGCTCTACCCCTTGAGCGGCTTCGATAAGTGTTAGATTCTTGGGGGAATGCTAGTTTCCAAGGAACAACATCGGTTCCTGTAGTGTGACTAGGGTGCTCCTTGGTTCCGAGTGCTTGGGTGAGCATGTCTTTCTCCCTATTAGAAGTGCGAGTCCCTTGCCTCACCTCCTCAGTTACCTAGGAGATCCTCTAGATGAGTTCGCTCATGGGTTCATTTGTGGAGCTAAAGCTCCTTTCCTCGGCGTGCCGTACATTACTCCTCATATAGTATATTACCTATCTAGGCTCCCAATCGGCGGTCTCAACCTGAACGCCTTCCTCAGCAAGGCTATCCATCTTTTGAAGTTCTGCTTCAAATTCTGGTATCTTTTTAGCATAGCCACGAGAGCCAAGATGATGAGGATTCGTCGCTTTCTGCAAGTTCTCCTTATTCTTCCTGCTCAGTTCTAAGTACTCCTCGGATAACCTGTATTTCTTGAAATCCTACCAGAAGTCCTTCTGCTTGCTAAACTGTCCACCATCGAAATTTGGCTCTTTATTTTAGAGGATAAAATTCTTGTACAATGTCCCCTTGAAATTCTTGAAGCATGTCCCCATGATTTCTTTTGCTTTTTTCTTGACTAACTCCCTGTCATACTCCCTTGGGAAAGTGAAATACTCTAGGATCTTGACATCCCATATGTAATCCTTCTCACTTTCGGGAACCCTCCATGGGTCATCATCTTTCCCAATCCACTTTCTGTACCTAATTGGGATGAAGTCCCTAACAAGTAACCCGAGGATAGTCTTGTATTTGGTCAAAGCTATAGGCAGTGAGAGTGGATCCCCAAATTCATCGAACTCAGTAATGTGCCAGTGTGCATTCCGACCAACAAGAATCTTTGACACGCCTCATTTGGATCTGGCCTTCCTGCTACTCGAACAGTCTGGCTCCTCGACCGGCGGAGGCTCCTGCTAGAGACACCAAGTAAGCTATGACCCTCTCAATTGATTAGCGTGTGTGGCTACATAGTCACATGATACCAAAGTTACCTATCCATCTTGGTCATTTTGACCCAGATCGAGCAGGCCGAACGGGTTCCATGGCTGCCCGTTCTCACCGTCCTGATTGACACCATCACCGTTTGTCGGATCATGCGGCTCTCCCGTCCCAGTGATATCAACCGCTTCTTGTTGCCGATCTATTCTTCGATAATGGGGTAACAGGCGACAATGAGTCATGACTGTGACACGATCGTGGTTAGTTTTGGACGCGGACAACTACTAATAGCATATGTTCATATATATATATAGACACACACACACACACACACACACACACACATATATATATATATATATATATATATATATATAATATGTTTAATACAAAGTCTAATAATAAGTCCACATACAACAAAGTCAAATAATAACATATGTTCACCTAGAACAAATTCATTGTTTGATTGACCATATACAACAAAGTCCACCTACTGTTCTATGAAACTAAGCCTACATCAACTTCCAAATAAGAAAAGCAATGACCATATCCATAAATAAAAAAGCATGACATCTTTCTAAGACCAAGGAGCAATTCTCCTAATCTTCACATCTCTAGCGGGTGGCTTCTCTTCAATCTCTAGTGCCAGCGGATGGCCATGGTTTGCATTCACTGGACCATAGTAGGCCGATTGCCCATGGTTTGCCAGGTAGGCCGGATGACTATAGTAGGCCCTCAAAGCTTCAGCTTCTGTGTTGTACTTTTTGTGTAAATTACCAGGGTAGTGATTGACTTGAGCATAACAATCTTCCCAGGTTCGATAAATCCTAGTTATGTGACCAACATGCACTACATACCATGCCATGGTTACCTATACATTTAAGTAAATTAGGCATGTGGTAAGTGGTAATAGTAACTCACTGAACTAGGGAAGCTTAAGAGTAAGAACATTGTTCGGCAATACATTGTCAGTATTGCTCATGTGCAAGATGAATAACCAAATTCTTCATTGCTCCCAATAGTCATATTATACCGATTGGTTTATGAATTTTGGAGGAAGCTAAAATTGACTTATATAGTCATATCTTAATAAAATCCACTTATTCAGGTGTCACTTATCTATGTCATGTTTTACATTGCCATTAGTATCTAAAAAACCTCTCATTGATGCATTGGTAATCCACACACTATTATGTCGAAATCTACATGAAACATGAGGCTGTGGATACCACTGCTCTAATGAATAATATTTGTAGATATGTCAATGGGGCTTTTGCTATAAAAGGGTTCATGAATAAATAATAGAAAACCACATCTTCTAGGAAATTAAAAAATCAACTAGATGCATTTTTGGGATGCTGGTGCATGTCTGTGCCATTGAAATGTATCATTTCTCCTGACTGACAGAGAGGCAAGAGCACACAAATTTGTACTTGAACATCAAATACATAGCTACAATGTTTGTATCAAGATCACACAATACATCATCATCAGTAATCATCTAAAATCTGCTAGAAAAGACTATCTTAGTAAGGATGCTAGAAAGCTCATAAAAAACCAGTAAATGCTCTCCGAAGTCACAAGGCAGTTCTTTATTTTTTGTTCTAGACATTTAAAAATCAGATGCCTGGGATTCTTGACTGAACAAAGAAACATACCCTAATAGCATCATCAATGTGGGCATACACTATCAACTGTCTTAAAAAACTATAATACACATATAAGTGGATGTATTAGAACTAATTTTTCCTAACATAGTGTATATTTGTCACTTTCTTCTTGTCCCAACCACTCCATGTTATGCCATCTTGTGACTTGGTCAATTTACTCATCCCATGCTCTATCTAGCAATCCATAGAGCCACCGAGGCCCTAGCTTTTTTCCTTTACCTGGCATTCGAGCCTACGTGGTTTAAGGAGACCACTAATACTCACGGAAGATGGAGTTTAGATGACCATGATTATACGTGTGATGTGGGTGGTACAAAAAAATCAACAATGTTACTAGCCATAGGTGGTGGAAGGTAGGAACCAGGAGGGAGAAGTGCTATTATGAGGCGCTAACACCATGGGGCATTTCATCAAACATACAGCGGGCAGTGAGCCACGCACTCACCATGGGGGAGGGAAAGCAGCTGTCCGCGTGCTCCTAAAGGCCTCAGTGGTGGGAGTGCTCCTGAACGCACTCACTGGGAAGGAGGAGGGGCACGGCCGGTGTCGTGGACGATGAACGACGGCATGGACGGCGTGGTGCTCCGGCTTGGGGCAGTGGATGGCGTGGGTCGGTGCTCCAGCATGGGGCGGTGGACGGCGTGGGGTGGTGCTCCGACGGTGCGGGGGGAGGGGTTGGCGCGGGGTTGAAATGAATTTGCATAATTTCAACCCGCACCTCTTTTATACCAGTATCTCATCGCTGCCGGTTGTAAGTCGGAACCGATAGTGATGGGGGTACATCACTGCCGGGTAACTCCCCAAACCGATAGTGAAGAGTGTACATCACTGCCGGGTCATTCTCCAAATCGACGGTGATGTGGTTTAGCAGTTAGGTCTTAAGTATTATAACTTTTTGTTTTGTTTCGAACTCCTCCGACTGTCTCAACGGTTAAGGCCCTTCAACCAAGCCTCCGAGACCCATGTTCGAGTCCTAGGCGACCCAATTTTTTTGTTTTTTTATAAATTATTAATTTACTTAGGAAAATAGCTCATCACTGTCAGTTTTGATTGTAAACCGACACTGATGGGGTACATCACTGCCGGGTCATTCCCCAAACCGACAGTGATGTGGTATAGCAGTTAGGTGTTAAGTAGGACAACTTTTCATTTTGTTTTGAACTCCTCCTACTAGCGCAGCGGTTAACACCTCTCAACTTAGCCCCCGAGACCCGTGTTCGAGTCCTAGACGGTCCAAATTTTTTATTCTATTTTATAATTTATTAAGCGGCCTCAAGGTCAAAACAAAAAAGTAAATAACCCTAAGCACACATCCTATACTAGCGCAGTGGTTAAGTCTCTGAACTCTGCAGCTCAAGACCCAAGCTTGAACCCGAGGGCTGACATAATTTTTTTTAATTTTTTAAATATCACTATCGGTTTTTAAAATAAATCGATAGTGATAACTAGTATCACTATCGGTTTATTCTCATCAATGCTGGTTTTTTAAAACCGATAGTGATGCTTATATATATTAAAAGATTTCTTTTATATACTGAATAAATAGAAGCATATATATTCCTATGTCGAAAAGGCTTGAAATTTTTTTGGCAAGCTTGTACACCCAAATTAGGACCCCACAAGGATCTTAGGTTTTTCTGATCAGTTTTTTTATTTATTATATTTTTCTGTGTGTTGAATGAGACAAAAGAGGGTGAATTCCAATCTTGGACTCAATAGATTTTGTCATCCACATTCACAAAATTCTTATCCCTAGGGCACATAGAGCCTGTGTAAAAGTTTGGCATCATTCCGGATATTTTCATGGGTAGACACATTTCAACCTATAATTAAACGGTCTCGTCGCGCGAAAATTCAATTAAACCTCAGAAAGTAGCAAACCATCTCCGGAAAATCCCAAACTTGGTGTTTCCTTCACACGTGGCACGTGCAAGCCTAAGAAAAAGTTTGAGACCAATATGATATCGGAATACTATAAACCAAATAAACCTTGATAACCTATATATATAGTCATGGTTCGATGAAAGGGCACGTGTACCTCTGTGAAGCATGTATACTCCGCCTATGTCAAAATGGCTTGAAATTTTTTTGATAAGCATGTACACCCAAATTAAGACCTCACAAAGGATCTGAGGTTTTTCTAATAAGTTTTTTATTTATTATATTTTTCTCTATGCCGAATGAGATAAAAGAGGGTGAATTTCATCTTGGATCCAATAGATTTTGTCATCCACCTCCACAAAATTCTTATTCCTAGGGCACATTAAAGCATGCGTAAAAGTTTGGCACCATTCTGAATCTTTTCGTGGGTAGACTCAGTTCAATCTATAATTAAACAGTCTCATCGCGCGGAAATTCAATTAAACCTCAAAAGGTAGCAAACCAACTCTGAAAAATCTCAAACTTGGTGTTTACTTCACACGTGGCATGTGCAAGCCTAAGAAAAAATTTGAGACCAATACGACACCAGAATGCCTATGAACCACAGAAACCTTGATAACATATGTGTATAGTCAAGGTTCGATGAAAGAGCACATGCACCTCTATGAAGCATGTATACTCTGCCTATGTCGAAATGGCTTAAAAAATTTTTTGGCAAGCATGTACACCCAAATTAAGATCTCACACAGGATCTGAGGTTTTTCTGATTAGTTTTTTTATTTATTATATTTTTCTCTGTGCCGAATGAGACAAAAGAGGGTGAATTTCATCTTGGCCCCAATAGATTTTGTCATCCACCTCCACAAAATTCTTATCCCTAGGGCCCATTAGAGCCTGTGTAAAAAGTTTAGCACTATTCTAGATCTTTTTGTGGACAGACTCAGTTCAACCTATAATTAAACAGTGTCGTCGCACGGAAATTCAATTAAACCTTAGAAAGTAGCAAACCATCTCCGGAAAATCTCAAACTAGGTGTTTCCTTCACACGTGGCACGTGGAAGCCTAAGAAAAAGTTTGAGATGAATACGACACTGGAATGTATATTTCTAGTTGCCCAATAAATATTACACGAATTACATGTATGACAATAATTAAACGTATAAATCCGTACAAATTAAAATTAGAACTCAATTAAACTACGACCTTGAAAACAACCTAATAAACATTAATTACTATCGGAATCACTGCCGGGTTCGATCGGGCCACGCACACTAACATGTCTCTGTAGCCATATATGGTAATTGATGTCACGGATTATGTATCCGCTTGTATCGATGAAGTCCAATGCCTGTATAAGTGCACTCTCTCGTGCCTCACAATACCGAAAGAATGGTTGGCCATAGATATAACCTACTGAACAACCACTGCCCCTGTTAGTAATCCTTATGCAGTACTGGCATCTTTCTACAGTGAGCTGGCCGAGGTTACCATTGCAGAAGTCCCAATCGTACCTGAGTTGCTCTGTAGCTTGGTCTAGAATGGCCCACAAGCCACATGTAGCATAGGTAAGGTCCTGGAGCGCAATCTGCATATAGAGAAAAAGAAAAAAATTAGAGAATATTATTACAATAATAAATAATAAATAATCATGACTCTGGTATAAGTGACCATTTTACCACATGTGCATGGTTGTAGCTCGCAAACCATTCGCTTGCTTGCGGGACGAAGATATCACTAGCATTCAAAGCAAGTGCCTTTAAGTGCGAGAAATCAGGCACATCATAGCAATCACGTCGAAGTGCCTCTAAACAGATGCGCACGGCACTGAATTGGGCGCTTATCATGTCTGGGCTCTGTCTTCCCGTCTCGTGGATATGGTTCCGATGATTTGCACCCCTCAAAGGGATGAAAAAACTGAGTTCACACATCCATAGCTGACCACTTGCATTAGATGTCATGTTCTCGACGATGTTCGAGATAAAGAACCAGCTAAGTGTTGTTCGCAGCCAATCTATTGGGGATATAGTCTGTGACATATATGTATGCAACAATGATATTAAACTAATTACATTTATTTGTTAGCATCAAAAAACAAAAGAAGTTGGAAAATATTTCATACAATAGCTAGAACAGGGAACCGTGGAATGGCCACATTATGAGCGAATGGCTCATCGCTAGGGTGGAAACCTGGTTCTTATGGTAGGGGAGGTCCGTTGTTCATACCACCTGATCGATAAAATGCTAAAAAATATGAACATAAAATATATGCACAAAAAAATCTTCCAAGTAAAATGTGGCAACATAATTAAATATAGATCGAATGCAAGGAATAAGAATATATATAAATGTAGAATACAAAGAAATATGAATATAAATATAGATCAAATGAATATAGATAGAATATTGGAGAAGACAACATATCAATACCATTGAAAAATGCAGGAGCCATGACCAAATCACGTAGAGAGAGTCGATTTCTTGAGAAGTGAGAGTGAAACGTGAGAAATAAGACTGTGAGAGTTCATGGGTGGGTGGGATCGATGTATGTGGTCGGCGGTTTGTTTTATAAAGGGGGGCATGGACATCACTGTCAGTTTTTAAGTAGAACCGACAGTGAAAGTTAATATCACTGCCGGTTTGTAAGTAGAACCGACAGTGAAGATGCATATATGTAAAGGATGTATTTATTTAGATAGTATAGTGGGAAAGTTTTAACAACAACGATATATTTATTTGGGGAAATTGGCTGGCGGACACCCACAGTGGTGGTCATTTGCTGGTGGACACCCAAAGTGGAGTTGTATGCTAGAAGACACTCTAGTTTATTGTAATTATGCCAGAGGACACCGCGGGCCGGTTTCTAATGGTTGAGTAGAGAGAAAAATTCAGTTTGGACATCCGGTGCCCCTGAGCCATATTTGGGTCTGGTTGGACTAGCTAATAAACGACCCAAGCCTGGTCTGGTTGATTGGCCCCTGCGCTAGACGAAGCGCCACCGCCACCTGCGCTATGGCCCGGCCATGGCTGTTGACAAATATCTCCCCAGCCAAAGCACGTGAAGAACGCCAGCCCAACACTGCCTTCGACCCAGCAATGGCGCGCACCAGCGCCGCCACGGCCGTGGCCCCACCCCTGACCCCCGCGACCACGGCGTCGTGCCCGCCCTCGGCGCGGCACAGGCGCTCCACGGCCGCCAGTGCGCACTCAGGCTACCCGGCGCCGCCTTCCACCACTCGGCGCGCCAGCGCCGACGCGGCGCCCACCGCCACGGCACACGGGCGGTTCTCCTTGGCCAGGCACAACGCGAACAGGGCCCGGATCCCGACACACACGGCGCGGGCGTTGGCCTTCTCCTCCACCAGCGCCACCAGGCCATCCATGATGCCCTCGATGGCGCCCTGCACGGCACGGGCCTCCGCTCCCGACGCCGACGCCGCGGCCTCCACCACGGCGCCCGCGTGTTGATCTCCCACTCTAGCAGCTCACCGAAGCTGCTTGGGCTAGACCGCGTGATGATCTGCACAGGGGTCAGGCAGCTGCTGCCCGGGACATGCCTGCTCCTGCCACCGATGTCATCGATCGCTAGGAGGTGGTGTAGCTGCCCGACCACGCTGACGGCCAGCGCCTCGCCAGACCGCACGCGGAGGACTTGCCGGAGCGTGTCGATGTCTAGCTCCTCCAGCCTCACCTCCACGCCGCTGAACTGGAATGGGATGTCGAACACCTCCACGCCGCTGAACTAGACAGCAGCGCCCGTGATAGGCCGAGGACTAGGTTCAGCAGCTTTTGCGCCAACGCGTCGGCAAAGACGGCGGCGACCGTGCCCTGCACCGTCCGCTCCACTCTCTCCCTCTAAGAGCGGGCCCCACTCATCATCTTCTTCCTTCTTCCTCCTAGAGCAGCCGAGCTGGGGTAGGGGCTTGACAAGGCCGACGAGCAGCTACGCCATGGCAGGGGCAGAGGCGGTGGCGAAGCTCTTGCGCTCGGACGTCTATCCCGAGCAGAGGCCCTCAAGCTGACCGCCGAGGTCGCCGTTCGGCTGGCCGCCGCTCGACATCACGCTCTGGCTCTGGCTCCATCTGTTCACCCCTCCCCTTCGCATCTGTTGGGGCCACCGTAGCACCAAAGCCGCCACCACCAAAGCTGCGTCGCACTGACCCACGATGTTGCCTCGGCCCTCGCTGTGAGCCATAGCCGTCGGAACCGTGCCTCCTCTGGCCCAGCTGTCGGAGCCGAACGCCACTAGTACCGCCACCCTGCGCCTGCCTTGCTCCATTGCCCAACCAAGCCTCCTCCTCATCCTTGCTCTCCCTGCCCACCGTACTCTACTCTCCTGCTCTCTCTATCCCGGCATGCTTAGCCTCGGCCCCCACCACGTCGGGCCATGGAGCTCCCCACGCCAGAGTCGAACACATTAGGAGCTAAACTCCTCGCCGCCCGTCGAAGAAGCTGCCGGAGCCGCGCTAGCCTCTACCCACCGCCGCTGCCCTACTTTGCTCACTCGTTTGCGACTGCACGAAAAGGGAATGGTGGGCTAGGGTGGCGCCCACGCGACGGCATCCAAAGCCGAGCACCCATCCATGTCACCCAGGCCAATGAGCTAGTGACACTTCATCTCACGGGACCCACACGGAAGTGCCTCCACCTCTTCCATCTGTGGACGCAGTTCGCATGAACCAAGAGTGGGAGCGCGTAGTCCATAGCATAGTGCAATAGCTGGTTCATGGAATAGTGCAGTAGGCCGAACCCACCAGCCCTGGCCTACGCGTCATCCTCTAGACCCAAATGTGGCTCAAGGGCACCGGATGTCCAAACTGAATTTTTCTCTCTCCTTAACCGGTGGAAACCGGCCCGCGGTGTCCTCTGGCATAGTTACAACAAACTAGAGTGTCTTCTAGCATACAGCTCCACTTTGGGTGTCCGCTAGCAAACGACCACCACTGTGGGTGTCCGCCAGCCAATTTCCCCTATTTATTTAGATAGTAATGAAATACATCAAAAAATAATAAAAATATTAGAAATAAATTATATATACGATAACAAAGACCTTACACTAAAATTCCATATACGATAACAAAGACCTATTTGCATATAGGTAATGTTATAATCAATGTGTATCAACACATTATAATGTAACCACCTCAGTAGCATTCTTCTAGCACCAACTAGAGGCAAACAGCAGCACCGAGGTGGTCTACGAGCTATACCGGTTGGAGATGACAAGGTGGCATCGATGAATCTGCCTTATCTGTACATGGCCTTTTTCTAGATGCGGACCACAGCGGATGGCTCTATGAACCTCGTGGCATCTCCAATCTTCGGCGTTGCTCTATCTTCAGTAGCATTCTTCTAGTACCTCTTGTGTGCACCATTTTGGTGGACTACGACGCATAACGATATATGTGGTTTGTTGTGAGAGGAAAACATTGTATCATGGCTGATAAGGCTTGCCTGAAACCAACATGCATGGAGAGGCTAGCTCCTGGCCGAGGGCTATTTTATAAGGGCTAGCAGTCGTGGTATATTTTTATTTCTGAACTAAAGTTGTTGGGGTATGTGGGAGCAGTGTTCCAACTGTTGTAGTCAGTGGGAGCACTGTTGGCATGTGAGGAGCATCTACACATCACTGTCGGGTTTAGTTTAAAAACCGACAGTGAATGGGGTACATCACTGCCGGTTTTGCTTGTAAACCGATAGTAATGGGGTACATCACTGCCGGTTCATTCCCTAAACCGGTAGTGATGTGGTGTAGCAGTTAGGTGTTAAGTTAGGTGTTAAGTAGGATAACTTTTTATTTTGTTTCGAACTCCTACTGGCGCAACGGTTAAGACCCCTCAACTTAGCCCCCGAGACCTGCCTTCGAGTCCTAGGCGGCAAATTTTTTTTGTTCTATTTAATAAATTATTAATTTACTTCGGAAATAGCTCATCACTGCCGGTTTTGATTGTAAACCGACAGTGATGGGGTACATCACTGTCGGGCCATTCTCCAAACCAACAGTAATGTGGTGTAGCAGTTAGGTGTTAAGTAGGATAACTTTTAGATTTCTTTCAAACTCCTCCTACTGGCACAATGGTTAAGACCCCTCAACTTAGCCTCAAAGACCTGTGTTCGAGTCCTAGGCGGCCCAAATTTTTTTTGTTCTATTTTATAATTTATTAAATGAATTTTCTCTATGCACCTTCTTTCTCCGTGGCCTTCTTAGCGTTCCTCTTCATCTCGGCCTGATCTAGAGACTAGAACAGTACACGCATCAAGTAAATGGATCACTCAACAGTCAACACACAAGCCATTGGCATTCCCATTCACATCTCTAGGAGCACATACATCAATGGTCAATGAAGGTTGGAGGAGGAATGGAGCTACTACACCTTTGCTCAATGCCGACTGTGGACTGGGCTCCTTCGAGTATTACGAGCAGGGACTACAAACTGGTTGGGGACCAGTGGCGTCGAGGAGCTGTGGAGTCCTCACTACTAGTAGTAGCTTGAAAGAGAATGGCCGCCCCAATGTCCTTCTATCGGAAGTCTAGACATATATATTTATATTTATATTTAGCTGGTGTTTAAATTCAGAGAGTAAAGTTTAGAAATGTTACGTTCAGTGTCTAATCAAGTGTTTGAATAGTAATAAGGTCAGTCTCAATGGTAGTTTTAAATAACTTTCATTCTCATTAATTGCTATGATACGTCGGCATATTTGCTAAGTTGGTAGAGTATTAATGAGGAGGAGAGAGGAGATGAGAGTTTCATCAGGATCAAACATCCTTCACAGTTATGTGCATAATGATTACATAGTTAACAATAATCTAACTATCTTTATGTGCATCAACAATGAGGGCCTCATTGTGATCAAGCCGTACGTAAGCAGATTCATCACCCTCTTGAAGGATAGGTAGGGGTACGTTCGCCCCAAATGGAGGCATTTCCTGATAGCCCATGTAGTCTTCTTCGTCTATCACTCCATCGACACCGACAATCTTTCTTTTTCCTTCTAGGACTACTTTTAGCCTTCCTTTTGTCTTGTTGTCCCTTGCATAGAAGACTTGCATAACATCTCTTGTAAGGACGAAGGGGTCATCTCTATATGCGGTGTTAGTGAGATCAACGGTAGTGAACCCTTCGTTGTCAGTGTTGATTTCCTCGAGCCGGACCCACTGGCAGCGAAAAAGAGCTGCCTTCAATGGACCGTAGGCTAGCTCCCATATCTTCTCTATGAAACCATAGTATGTCGCCTGCACGTTGTCGTTTTCGTCATGAGCATCAAAACGAACACCACAATTTTGGTATGTGCTCTTTCCATCTTGCTTTTTTGTGTAAAATGTGAATCCATTGATCTCATACCCTTGGTACTTAAGATATGTACTCGAATGTCCCTTGGCTAAGGCATCCAGTTGATTACCCAACTTTATTCCAAGCAAGCGACATCGCAACCAGTTGACAAATTCCCTCCTTATGTTTTTTATCCAGCCAAGCTTGTGACCTGCTCGGATACAGAGTTTGCAGCGACTGCCTATGCTCGTCAATGTATGGCATCACACCCTTGGCTTGCTAGAGAACAACGAACTATGCCTGTCCAAAAGAAATAGGGTTGTCTACTATAACAGATTTCTCCCCAATCATTCCTTTGCCACGTAGTCTTCCCTTGTGATGAGATTCTAGAACTCCAACCCTTTTGATGTCCAGATAATATGTGCAGAACTCAATGGCCTCCTCCATTGACCATCCTTCAACCATGCCCCCTTCTGGCCTGAATCTGTTCCTAACATACCTCCTGAAAACTTTCATCAATCTTTCGAAAGGGAACATCTAATGCAGGTACATTGGGCCAAGGGCTCTAATTTGGTCAACAAGATGAATAAGCAGATGTAATGAGATATCAAAGTAAGTTGGCGAGAAATGCATCTCAAGCCTAACGAGAGTTTTGGCTATGTCCCGCTGCAGCTGCTCTAGCGTGGACACATCAATGACCTTTTTTGAGATTGTATTGAAGAACGGGCAAAGCTTTATGATTGGGGTGCGGACCTTTGGGGGAGGATACCACGTAGGGCAACAGGAAGCAGCTGAGTTATAATGACATGACAGTCATGGGCCTTCATAGGGCCATAGTTGAACTTGAGTTCTCATGTTCACTAGCCTGTTCGAGTTCACATAGTAGCCCATCGGGACTTTGAGTTCATTGAAGAAAGAAATAAGTGCACGTTTTTCTTCCTTCTTCAATGTCCATGACGCAACCGGAAGTTCGAACTGGCCATTTTCTAGCTCCACAGGATGCAGCTTCTTCCTGATTCCCAAGTGTTGCATGTCCAGGCATGTGGCTAGTGAATCCTTCGATGTCCCCCCGGTGTCCATCAAGGTGTTAAGAGTGTTAGCGCACACATTTTTAGTGATGTGCATGGGATCAAGACAGTGGCGTACACTTAAAAATGGCCAGTAAGGTAGTTTCCATAAAACCGATTTTTTCTTCCAAATGCTCCCACTAGGCGCTGATACTGCATTGCCCCTTCCATAGGACAACCTCTAGTTTGTTGAGTCCTCTAAGTATCGCATGTCCGTCTCGATATTTTGGGGTTAAGCGTTTCTCAATAGTACCATTGAAATCTTTTCTATTTCTACGGTAAGGGTGATCCTTAGGTAGGAACCTACGATGTCCCATATAAACTATCTTTGAGTTATTTTATAGATTTGCCATATCGGTGTCGTCCAAGCACTTGACACATCCAGTATAGCCTTTTGTCTTCTCTCCAGACAATGAACCTTGACCTGCCAGGTCGGTGATTGTAGCGATAAGTACTCCCTTGATCGTGACATGTTCCTTTTTGTACTCGTCCCAAACATCTGGCACACCCTTTTCAAACATCTCCACTAGTTCATCGATCACTGATTCCAGAAACACATCGATGTCATTTCTAGGTTGTCTTGGCCCTTGGATCAGTAGTGGCATCTGGATGTACGACCGCTTCATATAGACCTAAGGTGGAAGGCTGTATATACAGAGCGTCACTGGCCAGGTGCTATGATTGCTTCTAACCTAGTCGAAAGGATTCATCCCATCTGTGCTCAAAGCAAACCAAAGGTGCCTTACCTCTCCACCGATGTCCTTATAGAACATAGTATTGATAGTCCTCCAGTCATACCCATCGGCGGGGTGCCTCATTATTGTATCTTTCTTACGCTCTTCGCCATGCCAGCGCAACAGCTTGGCTGACTTTGCACATGCAAATAGCCTATGCACTCGGGGAGCTATAGGAAAATACCAAACGACCTTTACGGGACCTCCTCTGGTCTTGGTAGCCTCATATGACGGTCCTTCCATGTACCGTGGAGCTTCACACTTGGGGCACTTGTCCAAGTCTTTGTATTTTTCTCCACGGTACAATATGCAATCATTGGAACACGCATGGATTTTTTTAACCTCGAGGCCAATGGGGCAGATCATTTGCTTGGCCAAGTATGTCTTTTCTGACAACTCATTTTTTCTGGGAGCATTTTCCTTATTATACCTAATAACTGATCGAAGCCTTTATCGCTCAATCCGTTTATCGATTTGAACTCTAACAGCATGATGTTGGCTTCCAGTTTACTCATTGGACAATTCCTATACAATGGTGTTTTGCCATCTTGTCTTATTTTCTCTAGTTTTCTCAGCTATCTTTCACTAAGACATCCGGTCTCTACATTACGTGTAGCTGAGAAATATCATCATTATCCTCAATGTCGTCAGCTAGCGTGTTCCTAAACATATTATTAATTGCGGCCATAAGTTCTGTATTGACACCGGGTTCCTTGTCAGCATCGTGGATGGCTACGTCAGGCATGTCCACATCATCATCGTTTTCCTATAGAACATTCACACCAACCTCACCATGCATAGTCCATATCGTATAGTTTGGCATGAACCCTCTGGTAATCAAGTGCGATCGTATAGACTCAATTTGACGAAAGTTCCTATGATTCTTGCAATCTTTGCATGGGCAGAAGACAGTGTTCCCATTCCCAGCATGGGCTTTGGCATCGGTGATAAACTGGCTGACGCCATGCATGTACCGCTTGTCCATTCGGGACAGATGCATCCACTCTCAATCCATCTCTGCACAAAAAATACTGAGATAGTAATTACAAAGAATTAATAAGAAATCGAGCTTCATGAACAACAATTGTAGCTCGAAAGTACCATTTTTGAAAAACATTATTGTACACTAATTATTGGAAAATTGAAATTGGTAGCCCCGGCCCTGTAAATTGAAAATCATAGTAAAAATAATTATTGCGCAATAATGAAGAACATCTATTGTACTCTACTTCTAAGAACTAATTGTAGCATCACATACTAACAATGATGATCTTGACCACCATGGAATAATTAGCTAGGAATTTAAATGTGTTCATAGACACCAACCATTTGGATGATGGATTCACCACAATTTGAGCCTTGCACAAATATCCAATTGGAAAAGTGCTCTCTAGAATGAAGAAAGAACTAGAATGAGAATCAAGCAATGTAGCTATCAAAATGAAGCTAATTAAGCAATAAAATCAAAGGAGTGGATGTTTGTTACTAACCTTAAAGCAAAATGATAAAGCCATTCTTTAAAATCCAAGCATTAGCTTCATGGTGAAGAGCAGCCGCAACAATGGAGGGAAGGGTCCAAACGCGCTCCTCTGTTCTCGGGATGGAAGAGAGGAGGAAGGAGAGGATGGCTGCAGCCTTTTTGTGTTGTAGGCTTATCACCGTCGGCTCTTGGCTAGAACCGATAGTGATAGAGCTCAATCACTGTCGGCTCTTGGCTTAAACCGACAGTGATGAGTGGCCGCCAAAACACTGCCGGTTCAAGCCACAAACCGACAGTGATATGGTCCTTCATTGCCGGTTTTAGCCCAGTACCAATCATTTTTTCATTTTTAAGCTCATAACCGACAATGAAGGTACATCACTGCCGGTTCTCACAAATCCGGCAGTGATGATGCTGGCAGTGATGTGCAAATCTGGCGTAGTGATACTTGGAGCTAGCTGCTGGTTCATACGAGTTGCGTACACAATACTCATACTACTTTGTATTCGTTCTCACCTCCATGGCTCGTGCATGTGTGTTTGGGAGACCCTAGTTATTATTAAGTAAACCTCATCTTGCTAAACTACGTCTCAGTTAGATCGATCGAGAGCACTGGCAGAGCTTAGTCAGGACCATAGAGCCACCCTAAGCTAGATCAATTCTTAATGAAGGTTCTAGATTTGCTACTTTAGCTGCTAATGAAATATTAACATGTCCTCTTAATTTACATCATATTGCCCCCCCCCCTTGCGTCAATGGCCAAGCTCTACTACTGATCGAGAAGAACATCGTGGTAGGGTTTTTCATCTACACCTAGAACGCGACACATAAATCTTGGATTGCAATTTTGGTTTATGATTTTGAATTAGTAGATAAACTTTGGATTTGTGGTCGAAGTGCTCTTACTAACAATGTTTTGTTCCTCAGTGATCTCATGGAGTATATGGAAATTGTGAGATGCCCTTTTTTTCAAGGTGATACCTAGTACGATGTGAGGAGGGTGATGAGGTTGGCAACAAAGATGCTAAGAAGATGGTGCCCCTGTAAAAGCAATAAGACTGAGAAAGGCTCGAAGTGGTTGTAAGGCAAATTGAGGAAAAGGCAAGTGAACCACTGAGGGTCATGTGGAGAGCGGACTCTGAAGTTACAAGAGGATCAAATGGGATTGGAATTTCACTGAACTCGGAAGATGCAATAGCGCTTGGTAGCCAAGTGTCTTTAGAATCTTTACATTTGGATCATATAGCGATACAAGTTTTTCAAAAACTGAACTTAGGCAATTTATTAAGCAGATGCACCTCGAATACGCTATGCTAAACTGTGACAATATGTGCGCTTTTGTTCCGTAGCAGCCTCTAAAAATAGAGGGCATTTTCTAGAGGTGGCTAGGCTTTCTAGCCACCTAATAAGTCAATTTCTAGAGGCGGGCCAAGTCAAAATCCATATTTGGAGGCTGTTCTTGACAGAGCCTTCTCAGAACTAAAAGGGCAACGCCTCTAAGAAAAGGTTTATGTAGTAGTGCTTGGCAACGGCCTTAGCGGTGGGGCCTCTGTGTTGGGCTTGGTGACACCCTTTTTTTAGATTTACCGAGATAAGCATAGACTTACGCCTCTGTTATCTCTAATTAACAAAGACCTTAAACAGTGAGGCAGTCCGCCACTCCACCTCTGAAATCCGTTTTGCCCGTCTCTATTAATGCCTGTAAAAGTCACGCCAAAGTAGACATTCATTAGCAATTGGAAACATGGAACATTGCAATGTTTTTCATTCCGGGAATATCGTTTCAGGAACATTCACATTCCTGTTCCGGGATATGTTTTTGCTCCTGGTCAATGTTATCATCCCTTTCAGGAACATGGCTGCTGAGAGATATCCTATGGTAGGTGCCTCCATAGTCCTAACATCGCACGTCACCACATGGCCAAGAGCACTCTGTATATATAGCCATGGGCCATAAAAGCACTAAACCTAGCTAACTCTAAACCTTGGTGGAGTTATTTTTATGACTTCACCGGAAGTTAGCAAAGAAGCACAAATCTCGATGGTAATCGCGAGGCGGGAAATTCTTCAAATTCACCCAAAAAATCCGTCATAAGATATCTAGTAGAATTCTTACTGTTGCTCCACTGTTGCAGCCGGTGCCTTGTGTTTGTGTTCTACTGGTTGGTTGCTATCGATATCTCGCCGTATCGCAATCCCGGACGTTGTATGAATCTTACTTCTCCCTAACGAACCACGTGCCAATGCACGCTTTCGAAAAAATCTATCGATATACTCATACTCCCTCCATACTGGTAAAAATGACGTTTAGGACATCATTTAGCATACCAAGGAGTGATTAATTAGGGTAAAGTTTTCCCTGTCTACCCCTATTAAATACAGCTGTGGCTGCATTCCATACAAGAAAGTTGCATACCCTTACTGGCTAGCGCAGTGGGGGCTGGTGTCTGGTGTTGAGAGCGGTGCGGGTTTGACTCCCCATTGTCTCCATTTTTTTGTAGTTTTAGGACGCAGACGACCACACGAGAGGGCGAGCGTCGCACGCGCGGCGCTGAGTAATTGCACGCAGAGATCGATGAGCCAGGGGCAAACAAGTCCAGAGGAGGGGCTGCGGCGCTAGAACGACGTTTTATCCGCAAACTACGCGAGAAGCCGGGTCGTTTTATTTGCATACGGAGGGAGTACTTCAGGAAGATAATTGGATACCTTTGCTAACTGTGGGGCCATATTTCAAAGGTTGCTGTCACGTTTTCATAAATATGAGACTGGGTGGCCATTAGTTCCTTTAAGTAGCAAGCTAGCCCTCCCACAGTCTACCCCTAGCATGATTGCAATTTTTCTGCACATCTACTGGTCCTCGATCGCACATAATCAACGCCATAATCAAACATTCCACCATCCGTACAAGAAAAAAAACCAAGCTTATCTTTAATGGCAAACTACTAATAACTAATTAAAAGCTCGCGATACGGCAGAAGCAAACCTGTAGCGAGCGCAAAATAAACCCCCCTCTCCTCCTGACAGGAAAGTACGTTCTGAGCCGACAATCCGTCTACAGAGACCTCGCGCTCGCGGTCTCGCCCGCGCCAAAGCGAGAAAAAGGAAGAAGAAACGCGGGGGCCCCGCGCGCGCGAGAAGCCCAGGTGACGGCGGTCCTACCACCGTGGCTCGGCCACCGCGGGCCCGTCCCATCCTCCGGACCACCAGAACGACACCACCGCCCCCACAAGATATCATCGTCGCCGCGCCGTACGTCGTCATCTCCGTCTGCGTCCACGGTTGGAAGGCGCACGCGGCTGACTAGTATGTGTATAGTTGTCCATGCAGCCTGAGGCACGACGGCACGGCACGAGCACGGCACGGCCCGGTGACATGCGAGCCCGGGCTGGCCTGGCCCGAGGGAGCAGGCCGTGCCTAAGTCGCTGCTTAGGCCCGTGGGCTGGCCCGGCCTGCGTCAGCCGGCCCGGCAACGGCCCGGCATCCCCATCCCCCTCCTCACTCCTCCTCCCCTCCCCGCAGCCCAGTCCCCCATGGCCTGCTAAAGGCCCATCGGCCATCGCCCCTAACCCTAACTCCCCCTCCTGACACCGACAGACAGCCGCGCCTCGCTCCTCTCACCTTCGCCTCGCCCCCTCTCTTCCACACGGTCGCGCCGCATCACCTCTCTCCCTCGCCCCCTCTCCGCGACTTGCCGGCGGGATGCGTCGCCGCGGGCTCCTCTCCTCCGTCCGCGAGGACGCGCATCGGGAGCGAGCGCGGCATGCCGCATGCCCGAGTTCCATCCCGCCACTGTCTCGAGCTCGGCCCGCCGAATCCCCTACGCCTGTCTGCTCTATTCGCCAGATCTGGCATCGAGGGCCTTGAGGGAGAGTGCTCCGGCGGCCGACGCCACCTCCTTGCCCCCCGCACCTCCTCCTCCGTGGTCAAAGCCTCAAGCGGCCGATTTGAGGCCACCGCCGATCGTGCCCGGTGCCTCTGCATCGCCTCGTCATCGCGCCTCTGCATCGCCTCCCCGGCCTCCTCCACGCGGTCACGTGCCTCGACACCATCACCGCCTCCGCGTCCTCCTCCACGTCGTCGCCTCGAGCGCCACCACGGCCGCAGGACAGCGCCTCCGCCTCGACCTCGTCCTCCGTGACTCCGTCCTCTCTCCCTTCCCCTGCTGATGCGGGCCTCGGGCCGGCCTGGCCTGCTAAAAAGGCCGTGCTTTCTGACCCGGCCCGGCACGAAAAGTGGCCCGACGGGCCGTGCCTGGGCCATCGGACAGGCACGGTGGACTGGGGCGGCATGGCCCGGCGGCCCGTCGTGCTCTACCGTGCCATGCCCTACCGGGCCATGCCTGGCACGGGCCCGGGCCGGGCGGCCTGAATGGACATATATAAGGGCCTCTTTGGCACGGTTTATGCCGGCTTTGGCTTCATCTATTTTGCGCAAATCGAGGCACTGTAGCGTGAAGCCGTTTTGTAAGTCAGGGTTAAAATGAACTAGAAGCCGAAAAAAACCAGTTTTTCTAGCTTCACCGGTGAAGCCGTTTTTGATGAGCCATGTCAAAGGGCTTAAGTCTGTATACGTGTGTGTCGGTATTTCTGTGCCTGTCATCTGAACGTGCCGGCCGGCCGGATGAGGCCGCATTTCGCCTGCTCGATCGAGCCGGACCGGGGGTGGATTCTTTCGGAATGCCGAAAGCAACCGCCGAGGGGCTCAAAGTTCCTGGATGCGAAACCCCGGCCCTAGCTCGGCGATCTATTGGGCTTTCAGTCACGTCAGCACGTTTAGGCATCCGGTACCAACCTTTGAACCTGGATTGAGATCGACGGTTCCAAACAGGATGAGGAGCTAGGCTACCCTTTCATCAAGGAAGGAAAAAGGAGACAACGACTGCGGCGGACGCGCGTTACCGACCGGCCGGATTGTACAGGAGCAGATCGAGTGAGCGATCTTCATGCGATCTCCGTCGCTCATCCGATCCTTGTCAGTAAACGAGAAAACGGATATCAAGTTCCGATCTTGTTCTGGTGGCCGGAATGTGGACAGGGCTGGTTGACCTCTAACTAGCTAGGCGCCCCCGGCAAGCAAAGCGCCTGGCAGGCAGATCGAGCATTGGCACTTGGGCCCGAAAGTAACAAGGGAAGTTCCATCGATGGCGAAAAGTTACCGTGCATGCCACCAGACACGCGTGACGGAGACAAAGGTAAATGCGCGCGCTGTGTCCGCAGAGCATGTCACGCGTGTGTGTGTGTGTGTGTGTTTACCGCCCGCACGTCCATCCAGGTTCAGTGGCGTAGAAGCGAAGACGACGGCGCGCGCATGGCACATCCAGGGTGATAAAACGTCGGGATTGCCGTATGATGTGTCGTCGTCGCATCATTCATGCACTGGAAACCGCCTGAACCCCGCTTCCGCTTGCAGCGAGGGTCGGGGTCGCGCACGCAGCAGAGGCAGGCAGAGCCCTTATTGGCAAGCAGCCATGCTGAAATAAACACATGCGGCTGCGGGGATCAAGATCATGCTCGCGCGCATGCATGCCAGTACGCCACCGTGCCCCCCGTCACCGTCAGAATCATGGCCACCGCGCGCAGGCCATTCAGGCGGAGCCATGTGTGTAGATGGCCAGCGCCAGCAGCCAGCTCCACCTGATGACTACACAACGAGTGAGTGAGTGAATGCTGTAACTTTTGCACTCAAGAACGCACTGAAGTCTCAGCTGAGCTGACGGTGAAGGCTTTTATCAGTTATCACTCGGGGCCGGCCGGCGACCGGCCGATCGATCGAGAGCCATTGGATCCGAAAGCTGGGTACGTGGAGTAGCTTGATTTGCAAGGAACACGATGATATGGACCAAAGATGACGACTAGCTGCGCTGCAGCAGGCAGCTATAGTAGGTAGCAACTGTCTCACCATAAGTGCATCAGGCAACGCCAATCTGAAACGGGTGGAGAGGAAGGCGAGAGCCCTGTCGGCCTGACAGCCACCGCCACCGGGTTGCCGCGCAGCTCTCCTGCGCATGCACGCTTCCTCATCATGGCGCTGGCCCCGGATCATCATTGCCACGACAGCACCGATGAGAAACCGTGCCGCGCCCGCTCATCGATCGGTTGACCACGCTCGATCGCACGCCGCCCGGGCCGCCCGTCTCCCGCGCACTGGGCGCTCGCGCTCGGATTGCCCTGTGCTGCTGTGCAGGTGATGTCTGGTGCTCGCTCGCTCGGTGGTCACCTCATGAAATCTGATGAGCCGTGGAAAGCTAAATTAAAGGTGCGCCGAAGTTTCATTGGCATGATGCTGTTGGAGCCTGCTGCCTGCAGCCTGCAGAGCTAGCTCCCCTGAGGGCTGAGGCCTGAGGGAGTGATCATGGCCGCGTTTCTCAGAGAGCTTATCATGGCCGCGTTGAACGAAGGGATGTGCGGCATTACGTTGTCCCAGTCACTCCCCGACATGGTTGGCAGTGGCAGACGAGCTCTTGACGTGCATTGCGTAAGCGTGTTGCGGTAGTAGTTTTGTGCACTGTGCAGGCAGCCGTGCGGTTGGGTGGCTGGGCCGAGCCCGAGACGCAGCAGCGTCATGGGCCTCTGACGTGTGGCAAACGCCGACTCATTGTAGGCCTCACGGCCCATATATTAGTATAGCACACGTGCATTGACTTGATTGACTGATCCTACAAAAACAAAATGATTGACTTCGTTCCTTGGTCCTGAAAAAACATTTTCTTTTTCTTTTATACCAAAACATTTTCTTGCCCATTATTTGACATCAGATTTATTTTGAACCCAATTTGGCCCTAACGTTTGCTTTTGATTTTAATGTAATGGTGATAAATGACATGTGAAATGACCGTCTTATCCCTGTTGGCTTCTTTAATCCCGTGAAGCACTCTTACTTTTAAGAATATTTTATGTCCTATTTCTTATGCCGAGTGTTGATGCATGAAGTTTGAGATAAATTGACGGTTTCTTTTCCTATGTATTCACAGTCACATTTTATGATATAATAACAAGTAAACTGGGATTTAAATTTTATCTGGTCAACCCGATCCAACATATCAATACACTAGATGTAAATTAGGGAGAGAGAAATGATACCGTCATTTCAAGCACCAAAATATCAATCCAGTGGCATGTAAAGTAAGGCAACATATTCACAAAGTACATGGATGATGGATCAAACATCATAGTTCAACTCTCCCCTTCAAAATTCAGATTAATTACTCGCTCAATGCCAGGAAGGATGCCATCCTGCCCACTGCCCACTGCCCACGCAGCGTTATCTCTCCCACTGCGATCCGCTGTTCCAGTGGAGCTTCTAAGAACCTGCATTTAACAAAACTTGGCATTACTTGGCATCCTTGTATCTGCAATTCTGCATATATGTCACCTGATTCTCCAAACAGGTGCTGCATGAAGTAGAGAGGTTTTACTCTCTTCCCACGGAACAACTGACATCAAAGCTTGTCCTCTCTCACGGTTGATGGCTTAGCAGCCTCTCCCCATTGATGAAGGACACCATGAGCTTCTTGTTCTGCTCCTTGGCAACTGAAAATGCAGACAGGGTCAGGGATCCTGCATAAAGACCAATAGTGATTAAACATCAAAAGAAAAATAAGTTGCCTTGAGTACCGATTTCGATGTCAATTTGTATATCCACTTATAAGTTGCAATATTAATAATTTAATATATTTAAGACCCAATATTTATTCAGCTTTCACATGAAAGGAAAACTCTAGAACACATACAAACAACTGTTTGGAGCAATAGATGTACTGCATCAAATTTAAGTTCAGAAATACTACTACACTGATGGAATCAAAAGAAAGTATCATGGTTACAAATTGATCTGGCCAACAGAAACAATAAGCATCTTTGAAACATGAGATATCTCCATACTAGAAAAAAAAAGGCAATCTGAAAACAGAAGGAAGATATGATCCTAATTGGTACGTCAAAGATTTCATTCAGAAAAATAAGAGTTGCATCATGCAGTACCTTTTCTGAATGATGCAACTTGTTTTCTGAATGTCGACGGAGGGACATAATCTGATGTCGTGTCACCCGCACGCTTGGATGCTCCTCTTCGGGTTCCGCTGCGTCGAGATATTTTTTGAATTTCCATCTCAGCAGACGCTGACAGCGGAACAGGACGGCCGGTTCTGGCGTTCGGCCGACGCGGGGAGCGGGGTGCGTGTGATTGCTGCCACCGGAGTACAGGACGAACGACCAGATCGGAATCGGGCGGAGGGCCGATCTCCGATCTCCTCCCCGAGGTCGACCGCGCCCCGCGCGTCGGCGTCGCGCAGCCACCGTACTGCTTCTGTAGCCTGTACGTACTACGCAAAACACATGTGGTCCCTCCCGGATAAGGCGCCTCTGTCGCCGGGTTGCAACGGCAAATTCAGCCCTGTTTAGCGTCAGTGCCAGGAAACCTTTGTGCACTGAGAGTGAGAGGGAAGCTAAAGCTACAACAGAGCTCCCTGAATCATGGCCATGGCCATGGACATGCGTTGTGAATGAAGTTCAGGTATGTTTCTGAATGGAGCCCAGCAAAATAAAAGTGGAATCAATGTCTGAATGACATGTTTACAGGACTGCAGGTATCTACATTTTCTTACATTACATACAGGACCAACATTGCACAATAACACACACACACACACAAAAAAAAAAAAAAACCTGACAGGATCGGAGTACATCCATTCATACCCAGACTGAGAGACTGCACAGAATATGAACTCGGCGACGTACCAACCGGATCGAAGAAGCTGCCACCTCCTAGGTAAAACTGAGGTCTCCCTCTCTCTCCCCCACCTCACCTCACCCCGTACGCACCTCCATTGCGGCTTGCAGGGTTGAACTCGAACCTCGATCGCCTCCGCAGACCGCAGCAGAGCACCCGCGCACCCGCGCTTGAATTCCGACCCACCTCACATCATGATGCCCATGGTGTGCAGGCCGCCGACGCGGCCCCACGCCCACGAGTCCATGAGCGGCGGCGGCGGGCGCATGATGCACTCCTCCAGCTCCTGCAGCCTGGCCACCAGCACCACCAGCCGCCGGCACGGCACGAACACGAGCGTCACCGGGATAATCCAGATCGCCAGGTCCAGGATCAGCATCGTCGTCGTCGGCTTTGATTCTTCCGCTGCAGGCAGGCAGGCTTCTTCGCCTCTTCGGGATTCACTCCGACCTCCGACTCTCCGAGCTCCTCTGGGCCCTGCTGCCTAACCTTCCTGACCTCCACTGCACCACAGCGACAAGGGATGACCGGCCGGCGGCTTGCTTCACTTATTGGATAAGCGTTGCTTTGCCTTGTAGTTGTAGCCGGAGAGTTGCTTGCGAGGATATATAACCGGCCTTAAATGCTAGCTCCTCACTCCTCAGTGAAGCAAGCTCTTCATTATAGAAGCTTTATTTGTCAATTCAAGGTTATTATTCATACGGCGACTAATTTAGTGTCTCCTCTAATCGAATCAACCGTGCTCCGCCCATGTTAGACAACGGGGCATGTAGTACTGTACTGTCGAGGGGCTGGGGTTGTATTGTATCTGCAGTGCAGGCCCACTTGACGTGACGGCATCGTTGCCGTTGGAGGGTCTCATTTCATCACAATCGTCGTACGTGGATGAATGTGTATTTGCTATTGCGTGCACCACCTCACTCTCTCCGTCCAAAAAATTACCATCTTGTCCCGGGTCCGGAAACAAAAGATAAGATGCTTCCTACGTAATAATAGAGTACTGGCTGTCCCGGGTCGGGAAACCATTTGCCAACCATTCCGCCGTCTACGGTTTACCCACTAAACCATGGACAGCGCAATAACCCTCACCGACCGCCACCGCCGATTCCTGGATCTAGAAGGCTAGAACCATTTGTTTCCAGATTCTTGAAATTTTATTTTACTCCAGTAGTCGAGTTCGTTAAATGCCACTAGTCAACTTTTCACACACACAAAACTACTAGGAATCTGTAGACTGTAGTACACGCAAATGGCTCTTCGGGAACTTGGGGGCCATCATAGGAGCGGCGGAGCTCAAACGTTGACAGAAGCCAGTAGCGCAAGACGTGACAACACAGCATTCTTTGGATATTTATTTCAAAAAAAATGTGTGGATAACGCACATTCATGTCGTGCTGACGTGGTTGCAGAATATAAGCACAAGAAAAGAAAAGAAAACGAAAGGTGAAACTGCTATAATTGTCGACAATGGGCATCGTTAACCACAACAAATACTAATTGCCGAAAAAAGAAACATTTATGCGGCCTGATAGCCCGTTAGGCAAGACGTGCAATTGGCTTATCCTTTCGTAGAAGATAAAAGAATAAATAAAACTATTGACCAAAGGTATACTGCTAGAGTCTATTTCATAAAGAAACAACACGAAATATTAGTATCCTTATGTTAATATAAACCAACTCGGACGACAAAGAAACTGTAAAACGTTTAAGCGGCCTGATAGGCAGTAACCCTCTCCTTCTCTCTGCTCACCGCCGCCGCAACATCCCACCACTAATCAGAGCTACTTCCACCAGTAGCTGGTGAGCGAGTGAGACTCTTTCGAAGATCCACCGCGCCTCCGAGCTACTCCCACTACAGCAAAGCCTGCTTCTGATCCCGGTCCCATCGATCCAGAACAAGCAGCAAATTGAGCTTTGAGAGAGAAGAAACACCCCTCAACTGAAGAACGTGCACTCTTAGGCAAGACGTGCAATTGGCTTATCCTTTCGTAGATGATAAAAGAATAAATAAAACTATTGACCAAAGTGCGTACTGCTAGAGTCTATTCATAAAGAATTAACACAAAATATTAGTATCCTTTTGTTAATATAAACCAACTCTGACGACAAACAAACAAAAGAAACTGTATGCAAAAACAAAAGCGAAGCAGCAAGCAGAGATCCCCCCAGCTTCAGGAATCTTGAGAGCTGGAGCACCATAGTCCTCTTAAGCAGGGGAACCACTAATGTCTAAAATGGTCTGTGCAGCTTCAACTTTTATTAAATTATTACAACAACTACGATATTATTATAAACATAATAGTTGGTTTCTACGAAGTTGACTATGTGCAAGTCTAAAATCAACTCTGAAACAGGGCAGATCCAATGGAAGAGGTTTGGAAGACATTCAACACTTTTTATAGAAGAAAAAAAAACTAAGGTCAAATTGGTAGATTATAGTACTACTAGTTTAAAAATAACCGGCTTTAAGAAAACATTGGAATAATCCGCACAGGACATTTTTAAGACATCAACAGGGGCAGTTGTGAAAAAAATAATGTTCATCACCACGAGTAAATATTCTACCTGCTGATAAAGCTTGTTTCCTGTGAATTGCCATTGCTAAGGATATACTGTAATGACCTTCACATCCTGCATGCTGGAATTCCGTACAGAGTATTGGAATGTCCATCCATGGCATGCCCCGGCGTGCACTCCTTCCTTGTTGACTGCAAATACAGCACCGATGAAATCCGGATATTTGCGGGCAATTCTTGATATAGCATCTTTGGCAGCGTCTCGAGGATCCATCCCTTGTCGCATGCTCTCTACCACTTGATAGCTGCAACAGAATTTATAATAAGATTGGCATGAAGTGCATGAGAGTCAATAAAGTTGGGATAGAGAACGCGGTTAGCATAAGCTGTTACCAGCATTAGTGTTTACTATTGCATATGCAGGGACTGTTTTAAAGTTGAATGCCCAAAGATGATTGCAATGCATACCATCATGATTAGGATGCTACACTTGAAAAAACATGAGGGAAAAAGAACATCATAATAACCAGAGCACAACTCTGTCATCTCTCTTTCTTTCAAAGAAAATAGCAGCTTGCAGCAACTAATCCGGTTCTAATTGAGAAGCTAGACATCACACTGAGTGATCTTTTTTCACATGTCATTTTTAACACAAAATCACAAATTATGTTTTCATTACCATGGAAGGAAGCGCATCATAATATCACCGTCACCAGTTGCTCCACAAGCCCCAACTTCATCATCACCATATGAAGAAGATCCTGGTATTGGGCCATCGCCTACCCTGGAATCAAATGATTGGTCAGTAGTCAGTACTAACTACTCCCTCCATCCAAATTATAAGACGTTTTGGCTTTTCTAGATACATTACTTTTACTATGTATCTAGACATAGTGTGTATCTAAGTGCATAGCAAAAGCTACGTATCTAGAAAAGCCAAAATGTCTTATAATTTGGAATGGAGGGAGTCTAAAGAGAAAAATTGAGAATTCTTCACCAAATTTGTTCAGTTGTCAAAAATAGAAGATTTTTTAACTCAATTGGCCTCTCACAGAAAGATGAATTCATTAGGTTTTATTTTTCTATGGGTTATATGGTTACAAAAATGAATAAGCAGGTACCATGCCAAGCAAGGAGTCGCAGTTCAATGGGCAACATTTAGGTTTCTAGGGGAATAATGGATGACATTGACACTGGCTTATAGAAAGGAGGTCTAGTCTGACATGTTTCACCATATAGCAAAAATGGTTTAAGCACACGTAACAAAAATGCAAAATGCATAACATGGTTGGTACATAGAAAAAGAATACAGCTGGTGGATTTACATCATTATCCAACACAGAGAGATTCAAATATATAATACCACTTAACAAGACAAGAGGATCTGACTGATTCATACAGTGACTAGATACCACACTAAAAAAACATAGGAAAGATGCATGAAATGGTAAGGTACAAACGAATTAGATACACAAAAAGGTGGTGAATAAAATGCCAGAGTTACAGGGAAAACACACACACTTAGCTAAGACAGGTCCTGGCTAAACAGTTTGAGTGAAACCGGGCCCAAACAGCTGGCCATAATTTTAACTAGCCATCAACAGCAACTAGTATATTTAGTGTCCATGATTAGTTAAAATTATGATAAGCCGGTTGGGATGTGATGTGAAGTCAACCAACAGTAATCAAAATGCTCACCTTCCTGGAATTTTAAATGTAGCACCATTGGTTGATGTCCCAACTGCTATATGGCCCATCTAATGGAAAATAACAAAGATATTAGTTTCACAATAACAGAAAGAGTCAACTAATGTCGAATGTTATAACTACCTTGTCAATCACGGCCATAGAGATTGTATCATGGTTGTGGCGATTAACAATCTTCAAATGAGATTTTATTGGCTCCAGAAAATTATCACTTTCATAATACCCCTGGCAGAGACCACCTTGACTCCCCTCTACCCCATTCTTTACAGAGTCCTCAACTTCAACTGAGGATAAATTGATAGGATGGTATGGACCACACTTACCGACAGGAACAACATTTTTCCAGAAGTTTGGTTGGCAGTAGTTCTGTCTCCACTTTTCCCATTTCTCAATTGACGCTGGTGAACTGAGGTTAGTTGGTCCTGGAAGACCCATTGAAATTGCAAATGCTGTTGCTTTCTCTCCAACGAGCAGAGTATGCTCGCTGTGCTCCATGACCAACTTTGCTGCCTTGATTCCATCCTTCACATATCTCATGGCTGCCACAGCTCCAATTTCCATTGTTGCCTGACAGTTTACTTAAGCAAAAATAATGCAATATGCATCCACTATGAATGATGGAATAAAATAAAATATAAAATATCAATCTGAACTGCAGCATGAGTATGTAAAGCAGATGTTACCCCATTCATGACAAGAGCATCTAAGGTAGTTTCACCGTTCTCATCTGGACTTCCACCTGGACCAACTGCATGACATGTACAACAACAACAACAACAACAACTGCATGACATGTAAAATAACTAAAATTATAACCAGGTTGATATATTCAAGATGCATGCTAAAAATAGGCAAGTTGTTCAAATTAATAAGTAAAAAACAAGAAGCAGGGCTGCTTGACCATAACTGTCCATAAATGGATTAGGGGTTAAAACACTGTGAACCACATGTAATAGCAGTTGCAATTCGTGTTATCCTCACACAGCACTGCTAACCATTTAAGGATTTTTTGTGCATTGATTGTTTTACATTTGTAATTGCATAAGAGAAAAATAATTTAGGCAATGTAAAACCACAAAGATTAACACCTCAGACTTACCATTATTTTGTTTCACAACTCGATGTAAAGCAACGTGTTAAGAATTATGCAGGCACGCATATCACTAGAATCTTTTAGTATTGCCAACATAATAAGGCCACATAACTGGAAAAGGTCCATTTAAGCTCTGCAACCATTGTTTATCCATTTACTTCATCAAATGAATGGACAAAATTGGGTTCAATGTACCACTAGGGGAACTCAAAAGGGACCAATGGTATATGAGAAATATTTTGGCTGCATGTTTGAATGTTAAAGTATAACAGCCATGGAAGCGCATGTATAGTATGTAGAGAAATCCAAATCCAGTTTGATATAGGTATACAAATTTTGAACCAGTTTCACGCATAAGCCCTTGTGATGGGACAATGCAGGAAAAAAGAGCTCTAAAGGTGTGGCACCAGGCATTGAACAACATATGCAATTGATACAGAGAGCTTTACTTTACTGCTGGAGAACTACAGATGCAAACAGCAATGTTGGCATACAACTATAGATAGTCCTGATATAAACCATGAATTTAACAACCCATTTCTATTGTAATCCCTGATGTTGCATCATGTTTCGATTCAATGTGGTACTGCTGATTCTTCAATATGTACTTCAGAGAGAAGCATCGCTATTGCCACGCAAGTTTGGCGGTCTCGTGAGCTACAATTGTGGCCTTGCTCGATTGCCATAAGAAGAACGGCACGTGCAAGGGAGCAGGGACTGACCTGTACCATCGCAGCGGAGCTCCTCGCAAGCGGAGCAGCCAGCGACGACAGCATCGATGGCCGAACCACCGCCTTCACTGGCCGAAACCACCCTCCAGGCCGCTCTGACCGCCTCCCGGAACGGCCAGGTGCTCACCACCACCGGGAACGCCACGCCTACTTCGCCCGCGCCTTCGCCGCCCACCACCTGATTGCACCCCCACAAACCCCAACAGCTGAAATCCGTCATCAATTGATGCAAAAAAACAATACAATTCCACAGACCAAATCGATTCGGATCTACGCTTACCGAGCACCAATTGAACCGAATTAGCAGGAGCCCTATGAGAAGCCCCACGGAACTCCGCCTCATGGAATCCATGGAAGCGGGCGTCGCGATTGACTGGATACAGGGGCGGACTGGCGAGTCCGCCGGTGCCTGGGTGGTAAGCTTACCGCGATCTGCTCATACAGGCGCTTCGATGGGGACCTATCCCACATGTCAGTGAGCTGGCAGTTGGATACTTCCATGAGGGCTCCACATGTCGGTCAGTTTCGGGCTTGTATAGGGTGCCATTCCAGAAGCTGAAACCCGAATACCCTAGTGACGGCGGCGGGGATGGACGACCGAGGCGGCGGCGGCGGCGGGGAGGCCGAGAGGTGGCCGTGGTGGGCTGCGGCGAGCGCGGCTCAGGCCGCGGCCGGGGTCGCGTGGTTCCGACGCGGCAGGGGCGGAACGGCGGTGGCGATGCCGTTCAAGGCATTCGCCATCGCCTCCCTCTTCGTCGGCGCCGGCGCCACCGCCGTCGCCGCTGGGGTGCTTGCCGCGGGCGTCGGATCGGTGAGGCGTCTAATCGAAGCTTCCGTCCCCGTACGGCGAACGATTTTGCTGCTCGAATTTTCGCTGACCTGGTGCGCGTGATGTGTGTATCTGCAGGTGGAGGAGATGAAGGGCGTGGGCGCGAGCATCCGGCGGTGGATGGGAGCTCCTCCTCGCCGAGCGGGAGGCAGTGACTGACCAGCACGCTGCAACTGTGATTTGGATGAGGATTTCTCAGCCCTGCTAGGAAACTACGGAATGCTGAGGGGGTGGATTGCTTCACGTTTCAGAGCTAAGCGTGCATCATTCTGAATTCTGAATTCAGAAATTCAGAATGCAGAGGAGTAATAAGATCACTGTTGTACCTTGTATTGTACCACAAGCTTATTTCTGATCCCTCGAAATTTATTTCCACCTTGTTTCCACAGAGCACACATACTCCGAAGTTACTTTGCATCCTTTGTTTGATTTTCTTTTCTGATGAGAAAAAAATGCAAACTAGTTGAAATCGACTTTTACCAAACATAGGTTGGGTTGGAAGGATGGCAATTCGTAAGTTCCTGATCGGACGGCAAAAGAACGCCTGGATTTTTGCCAGGTTGCAATAACAAAACAAAATGTTTTATTTCCCACGCCATGTGTCGGAGGCTAGACAGTAGGCACGAAGTATCCTTTCCTTTCCTTGGTCCGCGGAAATCGGAGGTCGTGGGGGTGGGACGAGCGGTTAACCACCCGCGGTCGTGCGCCCGCTCCATCGACGCTGGCGGCGCCCCTTGGGAATCAAACCCGTCCGTCGGATCCCAGCCGGACGCCCCCAACAGCGCCACGTGCGCCACTCGCTCGCCCCCGCCCGGGCCCCATAAGGAGCACGACGACACAGACAGCGCTCTCCCGCAACACTTCGACTGCCTGCGAGATCGCTTAGCGTGGAGGCAATGGCTCGAGCACCTGGCGGCGCCCGGCGGCGGGGCGGAGGCAGCGGCAGGAGGGACGCGGCGGCGGGCAGGGGCGAGGCGGTGCGGAAGGGGCACTGGACGGCGGAGGAGGACGCGGTGCTGCTGGAGCACGTGCGCGTGCACGGGCCCCGGGACTGGAGCTCCATTCGATCCAAAGGCTTCCTGCCGCGCACCGGCAAGTCCTGCCGCCTCCGCTGGGTGAACAAGCTCAGGCCAGACCTCAAGACGTACGCGCAAACCCCCTCCCTTTGTTTTCTCCCCTCTGATTCACTTCTCCTTCGTGTTGCTTAGTTTGAGTGCACTGTGAATTCTTAACTGCATTTGCATTGTTATAATTGATGCAATTCTAGTTGTCATAATTTCGTTTTGCTTAGGTTTAGGCTGCACTGATCCTGAACCATTCCTCCCACCCCTCGTATTCTCTTCTCTGCACTGCGCTTGATTTGTTGTGTTCTGCATTTTGTGCACGGTTCATCACAAATTCACCGTGGTGATCGGGCGCCTTGCAACAGTGGCTGCAAGTTCTCTGCAGAGGAGGAGCGGGTGGTGCTGGAGCTGCAGGCGCAGTTCGGGAACAAGTGGGCGAGGATCTCCACCTACTTGTCGGGCAGGACGGACAACGACGTCAAGAACTTCTGGAGCACCCGCCAGAAGCGGCTCGCCAGGCTGCTGGGAACGCCTCTCCGCGGCCGGTCCAGCAGGAGCAGGAGCGCCAGGGCGCAGGCGCCTGTTGCCTCCTCTCTGGAGTCGCGACCCGCCACCGTGGTAAAGCCCTCGCAAGTTTGCAGCACACATTGCCCGCTCCTCTTTCTTGGCTACTTGTTTTACAAGTCTTGTCCCTCGCAATTCACTGACATAAATTTTCAGAAGTGATAATTTGCAGTTTGGAATTTGATGGCATTTTCTTCTTTTTTTTAACATGAATCCCTGATGCGTCGTCAGGTTCCCTGCCTGGATCAAGTTCCATTGGAGGGCAGCTCCTCTGGTGTTCACCCATGCAGAGCAGCAATACCATTCATGGACGCACAGAAAGTTCCATTGGAGGGCAGCTCCCCTGGTGTTCACCTATGCAGCGCAGCAACACCATTCATGGACGCGCAGAGTGCTGCACTGGCCCCGTACGATTGGGCAGGCTCCGGGCTTGTCGGTTTCGACGGAGCACTGCCGCTGCCCTCCGACAGCCACGCGTGCTCGTCGTCCAACGCTGCCGCACTGCCACCACTGCTGCCGTTCGACCAGCCTCCGTACCCTCTGCTCGACTTCCCAGGGCTACCACCGGCGGGCTGGAACATGGCTCCTGGGTTCGCCAACGCCGGCGCTATGGACCATCTCGCCTACCAGGAGCTGCTGCCGGTGACGCAACCCGCTCCAATGATGCTCCCGTTCTTCGGCACGGAGTACCCGCACGGCGGCGTCAAGGCCGAGCTTCCGGACGCGGCGCCCGACAACTTCTTCGAGGACCTGCCGCCGGACATGTTCGACTCCCTTGATCAACCGCCGCCGCCACTGTCACCGCCTGCGACGAGCTCTGGATTTTGAGATTGGCCTTTCTTATCACGAGTGCCGTAGTTGCCAAACTTGCCATTGAGGCATTGATGATTGACCATTGTTTTCTGGTTGGGTATTTGCCTGCTCTGACGCTGCTGACCAGTACTAGGCTAGTAGCGGCTATTGAAAGTTGTAGCCTTGTAGATTGCAGGCAACTTAACTTCTGCGATGCTTCAAATTTGAGCTTTGCGTTGGACATGGAAACTGCAATGCTTGTAACCATAGTTGCAAGATGCATTAAGTATTAATCACATGTATGTGATGTATGCAAATCTTAGTATGCTGTAGGATTAAGATCGTATCAGAGATGCGAGAAGTTTAGCATGTAAGTACTATGTAACAGTGTTAGTGCCATTTGGGGGTTTTATGCAAGAAGTTTTTACCGATCAAGAATTCATGAACAGCGAACTTCATTTCCTTGTGACAAACTTTTTTTGTTCTTGATCTAAAATTGACGGGTTTGGCTTCCAATTGTTTACTGAAGAGGTGACACGTGCGGCGGCTCACATGAGTCATGACTAACTGAAACGGACCATCATAGGACTCAACCATGTTCAATTTTGGGTTCTCATCGTACAACAGCCCTGACTGTATCTAACGATAGATACAAATTGTTCAAGATGTTAACACGTCTTGCGTTTCCTTTAGAACAAATGAAAAAAAGATGGAGATATCCTAGAGGATTAGAATTCTATAGGAAAAATTCATATGATCCCCTTTGAGATAAAAAGATTGGGTTGTTACAAAACCTATGACATTCATACGAGATGTCTTGTTTTATAGGAATTTTGGAGGAATTCTACCAAAAGTTTGGACCTCGTGGAAAGTTGCCTTTGTATCACGTTCTCATCGATTTTTTTTCGTGTTTCTTGCACTTCATCCGAACATTTGATCTTACAGTTCCATGTATTTTTCGATCCATAGGATTCAAGATGTTAGGACATTCAATTCATGCATGTATTTTATCTCTACATTCCAAAGAGACACTAAAACTTTGACATGTGTTTTATTTAGAATAAACGTATTAAAAACTAAAAAAATAGAGGTACAAAAAATTGCAGAGCCCTGAGGTATTATGCTACCTACTATTAAGCAAGTATAATAAAAAGTTGTAGGTGGTTTTGCACACTGAGGTGGAGGAAAGAGCTGTAAGTTTACAGCCAGCTTATACACAAAAATCAAAAAAATTTATGAGATAAATAAATAGACCATATTTGAGCCAACTAATATATGAGTGGACTGGAATGTAGGTTGTAAATTTACATACAACCAGCAACAGGTTGTGTTATTAACCTTGCTTTTAGGGCAGCTCCAGCAATTAACTCATGAGCTAGCTCTAAGTATTTTTTAATATTTTAATAGAAGAGAGAGAAGCTAGCTCTTGATCAAGAGCTAGACTTATACACACATTCCAAGATCATACGAGGGTGTCATGTGGGGCTATTTATGTTATGAGCTATATGCTAAAAGTTATCACTATTAAATATATTGGCTTAGAGCTAGTCAGGCCTATCTCAGTGGGAGTTTATGCGAGTTTTATTTGCATGAAATAGCTTGCCACATAGGCATTTTTTATGATATGATAGTGTATTTAAGAAGAGAGATAAGAAATAAGTTTTATCTGGATAAAACTCTCTTGGCACAATTACCAACTATCAATGAGTCATGAAATTAAATGCCTGTAAAACTATAGAATAAAACTTTACATTAAGAGCGAGAGTTTCATCCACGTTTGATTGTCTTGAAAACAACGTAACAAAACTATCCGCCGAGACTCGCGTAAGGCCTTCTGCAGCGTGGAGGCGGTGCAAAAAAAATGAATGGGTCCCACGGCGATCAAATGGGCATCGGACTGTGAAGCTGCAGTGTCGAAAAAAGTTAGCACCGTAGCCATCAGTACACGTGGGGACCACAAGAAATAAAATAACAAGCCATCCAGTACACGTCTATCTCCGAGGTAAGGCCAAAGAGCAACGAAAAATAGTTTTTTAAGAACTGGGCATCGGCTGGGCAGCGGAGCAAGTACTTGCATCGCTCCCGTTTTTGTTGGCATCGTTGCGAATTGGGACCGTGAGCCACAGCGTGGAAGTGATGCCTAGATGTTCTCTCTCTTTTTTTAGCACTACTTAAGTTATACACTGCAGAGGGCCTAAGTAGCTTATTCCATTGCTGGGGGGGAGTTGGTCTAGCCTTCTCGTGCTTTGTGTTCGTTCGGCCCATGGCTTATGATGAATACCGTAGATGAATGGTGCTTCGAATTGTGTCTCTATTGATGACAAGTTTTTCTCTTAAATCAGATTGCTTCTCCATGTCGAGCATTCCACAAATGACCATGGTATCTATCTGCATCAGTCACTTCTGGTAACTTGATCGTGTTGCTTCTAGGGAACATCTGAAAAGGAGTCATGTAAGAAAATGGAATATGCTAAAGTGTAGTGAGAGGTTTATGACATCATATTATTTGTATGCATTATACCTAATGAGAAATGGAAAGTTAACAACACTGCCCATAAGATTGTTGACTCTTGGAGATGCTCTCATTTTTTTTAGATAATGGATATTTTATACCCAGCTTTATCTACTAAATATAGAATTAGACCAATAACTACAGAGTTCGAGTCTTAGACACGTAAAGGAGCTGTAAAGGAGATGCTCTCATGGAGTTAAACTTGCCTTAAGTTTAACTAGTCATATAGAAATTAGTTAGTACTCCAAATAAATATTAATATTTATATATCTTATGAAGTATTAATATTTGCATCTCTAAATAAATTTATTATGAAAGTATATTTTACGATTAATGTAACAAAGCTTATTACACATCATAAGTATTAGTATTTTTATACATACTTGTTCAAATTTTAAGCAAGATGTGCACTTGTTTTGAGACAGCGGAAGTATGATCCCGTGCTAAAATAACAAAGAAGATATTGGCCGATGGGATATTAGCAATTTTTCAAAAAGGAAATCATCACGTGCTAAAATAACAAAGAAGATATTGGCCGATGGGATATTTGCAATTTTTCAAAAAGGAAATCATCACCTTGCGCTTGCTATCAACATCGAGATGGGGGAGAAAAAAAAATCAGCCATGCGCTTGCTATCAACACGACCCGACCGCGTTTGCGTTCACTTCACCTCCTCCTCGTCCTTCCTCCTATTCCCCTCTCTCCCATGGTCCTTTCCTCGCGGGGACGAGTCGGCGAGCAGGGTCGCCCTTCGCTAGGTCTTCACCGGGCGCTTGGCCAGTGGTTGTCACCCGCCAGGTATCCTGTCCGTTCTCTTCCTTCCTGCTCTTCGTAACCCAGCACCCAAACCCTGATGTTAGCTGCTTGTATCGGATCTGACCGAATTACATGTGTATTCATGTGTTATGCCTACTAATTTCTTTTTTTTGGCAAAAATTATCGGGTGTACATGTCTCTTGTTCCGGTGCTTGGAGTGGGTCAAAATTATCAAATCACCTGTTGAAATCTCACCAAAAGGATTCACATTTACACCATGTGTACCCATCTTCGATGAATGGATGGACGTTCGTGAACCCTCACTGCATTATGTTACCAGGCTGCGATGTTTCCATATTTTTTAGGAGCAACTGAACTTTTTGCACCTTTAGTTTTCTTGAAAACACAGTGTTACAATCGTCTATAAAAAAACCACCCTCGTCTCAGTTGTGATTTATGAGCAGGTTGAACAATACACCATATAAGGGATGAATTCACTGAACTGCAATCAGGTAAAATAGACATGCATCCGCGTAACACCAACGAGAGTCAGCTAGAAATGTGAGTGTGAACATTATAAATTGCCTAAGCTGGTGCCATTACTCGCACATAAATGTTTATTTTTTTGAGGGATCAGCAGGAGTCCTACTGCTTATATATATTATAAATAGATAAAAAAAAGATAGTACAAAACAAAAGCAGAGTTTAAGGAACGTAAAAAGAGACAGAAAATAAAAAAGGTCATAAGAGGATTTGTAGCCATTGTTCAATGAGGGAAATACTTCTTTGCTCTATGCATAATCGCACATAAATGTTGTCGGCTTGTTGAGATATTCACACGCAATGACACAGAATGCCTAATCCTTATCCTCTGAATGACTCATGGCCAGATACGGCGGGTTAGATTTAGACTTCTGGGGCACCCTTTTGTGATATTTGAGGGCTTTGGTTTTCTTTACAACTGATACAATGTCTGCACAACTCATTAAAGTGGAAGTTGATAGCACGATGGACACTTGTCCTAATAAATTGCAGTGGGGGTAGATAGTGTCCATATATGGTTTTGGATTCCAGCGAAGTAACACGCAAAGTTCTCTAGTGTTATTTCGTGCACGACATCTATCGCTACAGCTATTTAAACCCATCACCCACTGGTTCTGCGTTCCATTCTTGTAGAGGCAATTTATATGACTGTTGCATATGCTTTCTCACTAGACATTCTTGATCCTTGCGTATCCTACTATCCTAGTCCTCAAGAAGTGGGACTTGTTGAATCTCTTAACCTTGATCTGTTAGATCCAGAACGAAAGGTGAATGCCCTTTCTGAGTTACATAAGGTAATTATGTTTCTCATCTTTAACGTCCATTTCATCACTTCCTATTCATTTTAGGTAATATCTCAAAAGTAACTGCCACTGAGTTGTTTCAAGCTCCAGTCGCCAGTTGCTTGTGATAGCATGAGTGGATGAGGTTTTCTGTAATCTGTCTTCTGTCTATCATAAATTGTGATGCAATAATATATCTTCCTTTCTTCATTAGGTAGTAAGCGACCAACCTATTTGAGAATATTGGTGCTTGGCACTTAATATAAATGTGGAAATCACGAGATAAATGTAGCACTGAATGATTCTAATACACAGATATAGTTTTCTTGCCTCTTTTTTTGTTTATAAAGGAGTGATTCTCTAACTCCGCTGTAAACTACTATTTCACTAACCCATAAGCCCTTGTTTAATGCTATTATCTTTGACATTTGTGATTATGGCCCCATTCGCTTCGCTGAAAAAACAAGCCGAAACACTGTTCTGGCTGATTTGTTGTGAGAGAAAAACACTGTTCTGGCTGAAAAAACAAGCTGAAAAGTACGGATTATAAGAGAAGCGAACAGGGCCTATATGAAATTCTTCCTGATATAAATTAAATTTATTCCCATTGTATTTTTTTCTCAAACACGCAGGAGAGCTGCTTCCCATCAGTATTATGTTGGACCAATTTAGATTGTGCATCCCAAACAAACTAGCGGTCTTCCCATTAACACTGCTTTTCTTCTCCATATTCAATATGCTCTTACTTACTGATCATAAACATATGAACATATCACATCCATTTTTAACTTATACCCTGGGGAGACACACTGCTATGGTATCTTTCACCTCTATTCTTTGATTTGACATGGTAAACGCCATTCCTTCTTAGTTCCATCTTGTAATGCAAAGTATTTTGTATTTAGTAGCTTCTGGGGAGAAGGCCATATGTGCTAGGGACCTGCTTTTCCTTAATGCATTCAGAGATCATATGTAAAAGAGAAACTTATAACTAAAATATTACATGAACTACAGTAAAATGCTCTAGTATATATTTGGAGTAAATTATCATTGCATATATCAAACATAACCATAACTGAACTGGCGATAGCACAACTTCACTCATCTAGTCACACCAAAAGCGAACCCCCACCCCCAATTTTGTCGTACTAAAGACAACCCAAATGACTCAAGCGCTAGCCAAAGTTGAGTGCACACAGTAAGTTGAATCATAAAACAAAACTTCTAGAGCAGGTTACAGACTTACAGCTTACAAGGACCAACTTACTAAAGAACACATACAAAAAAGATACTCATTTCTTTTCTCCAAGACCATCAATGACAAACAATTCACAGGTCTAATTAGTTCATTATTATACATAAAAACACGTGGATAAGCATTCATGTGCATTCAATTTAAGAATTCAATCCTATCACCGCTAATCCATACTTGAAAGCTAGTACAGTTTTCATGTGCATTCAAGGATATAACATCCAAAATCAGAGACAAATTTCATTCACACAGCAAAGCGAACCATCTATTTCTTACACCAAAGACAACTATAAATAACTAAATATCCCAAATACCATATATTATCCAAAAAGAATATGCACAGAGCCACATAGCATTTGAAATGTACAAAAGCTAAGACAAATGTTAAGTTATTAGAGTAACAAACCAAAAGCAAAGGGTAAATATAAGGATGTATTTATCTTCGACCTTATAAGAAGGGAAAAATAGTAGAAGGGTCTTTAAGTAGAATACCGAATTTAACAATTATAACTTTATTTTATTTTCTGAACCTCTTTGAATTGGGAAATCTGCCATATTCCTTGTACACAACCTGCTCCTCCCCCCAAGGTCTCACCTTTTTGTCTCACTCTCTCTCCATGGCAAGAGTCTGCGGAGGGCAACACTGTGGTGGTGCAGGCAGTGAAGGACATCAAGATGACGCTGGAGGAGCAGCTTGTGAATCCTAAATTGCATGGAAATCTCCCTCTGAGCTCTCCAAAGTCCGTGTTATGCCTTTCCTCATCTGCAGATTATACATCCCCATTGAAAGATTTGGCCTTTTTGATGTCTAGTGAGGTTTCTTGCCTGGAGGTCTTGTTGCAATAGTGGTAAAAGTACAGTCTTGTGATGCTGTGTGGTTTTCTGGGATAAGGATAGTTCAATTTTTTAAATGGAAACAATAGCGGAAGCAGTGTTAATGATTGGTGTGGGAGTTTGTGTATAACTGTGGCAATTTAACAATTCCTTTATGATCGATTCTTGGTGTGCAAAGGAGGTGTTCTTTGACCTCTTACAGACTTTATCATGACATGGGGATCCATGGTTATACGGCGCAATTTAGTTTCACTTCTTAATTGGTTCTGCTTGCTCGATTGTGTAGTTGCGCAAATTTAGGGGGTTTGTATGTATGATGTCTTAATTTTGGTCCATAGCTTGAGTTCTGGTGCATGTCTTTATTTCCATACTGGGTCAGCCCCTTCTTACAAATCTTTTATTTGTTCGTGAATGCTTATAAAGCGTCCACATTTATGATACTGAACTGATGTTGCAGCAGATCATAACATTGTTCATCTTTCAAGTTCTGCTATAAAAATGATTGTTTGAATTGGTGAATTTTTAGGCTACTTTTCTTTAGTTGATTCAGTTTTTTTCCCCTTCTCTCTCTCTCTCTCTCTCTCTCTCTCTCCCCCAGAATTGCAGGGAGATTGTCCTCTGATTGAAAGACATGTTTGGGCGTGCTCCAAGGAGGAGCAACAACACCAAGTACTATGAGGTCCTTGGCGTCTCCAATACCGCAAGCCAGGATGAGCTTAAAAAGGCATACCGGAAGGCTGCTATAAAGAGCCACCCTGACAAGGGTGGAGACCCAGAAAAGGTATGAAGATACACAGTGTTTAGTTGCTTGAATTTGGACTGTTTAGTTGTTCTGACGATTTTTGTTTCATGGATAGGACAGTTTAAAGAATTATCTCAAGCTTATGAGGTGCTTAGTGACCCAGAAAAGAGGGAGATATATGATCAATATGGGGAGGATGGTCTCAAGGAGGGAATGGGAGGAGGCAGTGATTACCATAATCCATTTGACATATTTGAGCAGTTTTTTGGGGGTGGTGCCTTCGGGGGTAATGCAAATTATATGTCTTAAGTTTCTCAATACTTTTTCCTTGTATTTTTGTAATTACACAAGGATATATGATTCAAAGGGAGTAGCTCAAGGGTACGCAGGCAAAAACGTGGTGACAATGTGGTGCATTCATTGAAGGTTTCTTTAGAAGATGTGTACAATGGGGCTACCAAGAGACTATCGTTATCACGGAATGTTCTCTGCTCAAAATGCAAGGGGTAAGTCTTCTCCGCCCCCACTTACCACCATTTGGTTTGAATTTTGGAATATGCTGATTTGAAGTTGAAGGTACTAAGAAGGGCGGGCCTGGTGCAAGCGGTAGAGTCTTACCGCCTGTGACCGGAAGGTCCCGGGTTCGAGTCGCGGTCTCCTCGCATTGCACAGGCGAGGGTAAGGCTTGCCACTAACACCCTTCCCCAGACCCCGCACAGAGCGGGAGCTCTCTGCACTGGGTACGCCCTTTTTTTTTAAGTTGAAGGTACTAATTTTGAACTTAGCTCCTTCTCTACTTAAGATGCCAAATTTTGCAAGAGTAAAGGGATACAGAGGGACACCTATAGTCGTACCACTGTGTGCAATCAATCCTTGTTCAGTTTCAAGTTAGGTTGTCCACTATCTACTGAAAATTTGAGTTGCTGAAACCTATTTTCATCTGATTGAATCTGGTGGAAATCAGAGAAACTCCTAGATTATAATCATAAATGCGAAAAAAGTCAAAAGCCAACAGGTTGTTATGGAAATTTTGGGTCATCTATTTCTGTGGTAATGTGATATTTATTTAACCTGCTAAAATTCCATTCATTGTTCAAGATGATGTCACCATGTATAACAGGATACTGTTTGTCATGCACTCATGATAAATAGAATTTTTCAAAATACACACTAAGGTAAACTACTTGTCCACATGTGCTGGACTATTTGTTGGCTTGTAGGATGATATTTGCAACCTGTTGAAGTATAAGCGAATTGCCTACCTCTTCCTATTAGCTTAAGCTTCCGGGTTGAATTGGTTAGTACATGCAACTCAATATGTTATCAAAGCTAGAGGTCTGGAGTTCGAATCTTGGCTAACGCAATTAAACAAGATAATTGTTGCTCGCCTCCTACTCCATGTCTGAGGCCTGAGGGAGCCTCCACGGGGGTTGGGGGGTGTTTAAGTATAAGTGAATTGCTCTACCTCTCCCTATCAGCTTAAGCTTTTGGGTTGAATTGATCGGTGCATGCAACTCAATACAACCACTGGCATATTCGGTAAAAGTAGCAGAGGCTTGAAACTGCATTTGTGATCATGTTGCATCGTGATTTACTGAATGCCCTGAATGCTTCCTGTGCAACAGTTTGCCCTCATCATATTCCAAATGAGATAATGCTGCAGCCATAAACTTCCATCTATTAACGTTATGGCTTGTTTTGGTATGTGAATTTGTGATGATTGTATCATCAAAACTTGGCTTTGTTACTCAAACATGTACATTGCAGATTGCACAATGTTAGTAGTTTTGCACAAGGCATTGCACACTTGTGCTTTCTCTTGTCCTGCTTCGGTTGCAATGGGGGTTCAATTAATATATTGACAAAAGATACAGAACATCTTCCACTACCACGTACAGTGTTGGGAATTTAACACTTATACTGCTGGTTATAGCAACAGGAATTTAAACAACATTCATGCTGCTAAATTGTTTACCAACTCTATTTGCTTCTTCTATTAATGCAATGGTATGCAATTCTCCTGCATGTTTGAGAAAAAAAATTATTTGCTTCTGTGCAGCTTTTCAGTGTTTCGTTGGTCCTATAGAGCTATTATATCGTTAAGTCTTATGGACAATATTTTTTTGTGATAATGTCTTATGACATATCTTGGAACTTCAAGCCTTTAGGTATGCTAGCTCATATGGCAATGGCTTACGCAGTCCATCTATGTGGTTTAGGTATAGGATGTGTCCTCTGATTCTAGTGCTGATAATCGGAGCTCGAGACGTAGCTGCCATCTTTCGAATTTTCCAATAACCATTGAATATGGTCAATGTTTTAATTGTTCTAAAGTGTATTATTTGCAGAGTCTTGGCAGTTTTACTCTTTCCACATTTACCAACACATCCATTTCAGCTATCTATTGATCCTACTTGTACTTTAGATGTGTGTTCTGATATCAATCCTGTGGGCTGTTCACATCTTGTAAATTCCACGTGGGTTGTTTCATTTGAATCCCTTCCTTGTAATCCAGATTGTGTGTAGCCACGAAGTTACTGGTGGCAACATGCTTGTGTTACCCAGTAATTTATAAGGCACTATTTTTCTAGAAAAACAAGAGAATGTGATCCCTTGATGAAACCTCTGTGAAACTGCCGCCATCTGCTATACCGTAGGGTGGTCTTTTAAATTTTTTAAGTGAACTACTTTTGTTCTTGAAACTTCAGAATATGAAAAGAATGATTGGGACACAATTTTCAACTATGGAAACTTCAGTTTGGTACAACAAGGATTTCTTTCAACACTAAGGAAACATGCTTGGTTCCAATGCAGGTATTAAGTTTTATACAGGATCATCACAGTGCAATCCTGTTCAGGTGGATGTCTGCAAGCATATGTTAAAAAAACAAATTTGCTAAAACTTTTCTATTTAAATTTATGCTCTATAAAAAACTAATCCAATGGACAGCCAAATTGGGTTTCCCATTTAAAAACTAAACAAGTCTGATGCACCTAATAACCCAATAAAAATCCACAATCATGCATCAATCATCATGTCCCATGGATTATTCACTACCTATCATCCAAGCCCAACTGACTTCCATCTATTGAGCTTATATTTTGTTGAATCATGTTTTCACTGCCAGTTTGGTTCGTCCCTGTACAGTAGCCCTATACTTTTTTTTTTACCAGGAAAACAGCAGAGGAAGCCCCCCACTGTAAGATTTTATTAAAACACAAAAACAAATACTGAGCCAAACAAACAGAAAACATTTCAGCTAAGCCCTAGCAAGGCTAGAACAAGAAGAAAGACAAAGAACCACTAAACACAAGAATCAACCCAGGAGAGAAAAACAGATCGCTTGTTTTCAGAAATCCTATAAGCTTGAAGTCGAGCTTCATCTTTGAGAGATCTTCTCCAAGAAGAGAAGGAAGGAGGTCCTCTCATGAAAATGAGGTTATTGCGCTGCTTCCAGATTTGCCATGCAGAGATAATGAACACTTCCATGAAGAAAGGATACGGAAAAGCTTGTTTGGCTTGTATCATCATTTGTAGAAAATCTGTCGTAAGATTCCACTGAATGCCAAGGAACTGCCAACAATGTTGGCTGAAAGAACAAGTGAAGAAGAGATGGAAGGCCGTTTCTTCAACATTCATATTGCAAAGGACACAGTTGTAGTTGTTGCCTTCCAGCTTGTGCCTTTTCCTCCTAAGGATGTTCCTAGTGTTGAGTCTGTCCATTAGTAGGAGCCAGGAGAAAACTCTCAGCTTGTTGCAACATTTGGACTTCCAAATCCACAGGAAGGGAGCAGGGGGGACACATTCTTGTATGGGAAGTTGTAAAATTTAGAAGAAGTGTATGTGCTATTTCCCCATATATAGTGCCATGTGTCCTTTGAATGTTCCTGCACTTGAATATTCTGCAGTAGGTCCTGGAGTTCCATGTACTCCTGGTGGGCTTGTTCTGACAGTGTAAATGAAATTGAGCCATCACTGTGTTTTTCTCTAGAAACTTAGCCACTGAAATTCGTTTATCTTTTGCATAAGAATATAATCTGGGGAATTTTTCTTGGAGAATGCTTTAGTGATGGATGAGGTCACAAGGGACATACAAGGGGACATCCCTTGGTGTATGCTTTTCGCGGACGATGTAGTGCTAGTTGATGAAAGCCGGACAGGAGTGAATCAGAAACTGGAGTTATGGCGGGAGACTTTGGAGTCCAAAGGTTTTAGACTTAGTAGAACTAAAACTGAGTATATGAGATGTGACTTCGGCACTACTACTCGGGAGGAGGAAGATGTTAGTTTGGAAGGTCAAGTAGTGCCTAGGAAGGATACCTTTCGATATTTAGGATCAATGCTACAGAGGGACGGGGATATTGATGAAGATGTTAGCCATAGAATCAAAGCAGGGTGGATGAAGTGGCGGCAAGCGTCTGGTGTCCTATGTGACAAAAGGGTACCACAGAAGCTAAAAGGCAAGTTTTATAGGACGGCGATTAGACCTGCTATGTTGTATGGTGCAGAATGTTGGCCTACGAAAAGACGACATATTCAACAGCTAAGTGTCGCGGAAATGCGTATGTTGCGTTGGATTTGCGGTCATACAAGAAGGGATCGAGTTCGGAACGATGATATACGTGAGAGATTAGGGGTAGCGCCAATTGAAGAAAAGCTTGTCCAACACCGGTTGAGATGGTTTGGACATGTGCAACGGAGACCTCCAGATGCACCGGTGCGTAGTGGAATCCTAAGTCAGGATAGTAACGTGAAGAGAGGCAGAGGAAGACCGAAGTTGACTTGGGTAGAGGCAATAAAAGGAGACTTGAAAGGATGGAATATACCCAAAGACTTAGCCTTAGATAGGAGTGCTTGGAAGACAGCTATTCACGTGCCTGAACCTTGATTGCTTCTGTTGGGTTTCAACTCTAGCCTACCCCAACTTGTTTGGGACTTAAAGGCTTTGTTGTTGTTGTTGTTGTTGTTGTAATTTTTCTTGGAGAAGGTGGTTGTTCCAAACATCAGACCAGAAGAGAACCGTTGAGCCATTTCCAACTATGCAGCTTGAAATTCCTCTAAACATGTCACAAAGTTTCAGAAGATCCCTCCACCAAAAGGAACCTTTATCTGTGGTAGCATGGGGTATTTGACCATTTTGATAGCGAGCATTCCAGACAAGCTTAACCCAGGGGACATCTTTCTGGTTGTAGAATTTATCCAGGTGCTTCATTAACAAAGCAGAGTTTTGGCTCCTCAAGTTGATTATTCCAAACCCACCTTTCTTCTTTGGCTTACAACATTTCTTCCATGCTACCAGTGGTTTCATTTTTGCGTTGCTCTCAGAACCTCTCCATAGGCAGTGCCGTCTAGCTCTATCAATATATTCAAGAACAGCAACAGGGACTTGAAGAGTACACATAGCATATGTAGGGAGGGAGGACAGAACAGAGTTTACCAATTCTAATCTTCCAGCATGGGTTAGAAAATTAGAAACTGCGGACAGCCTCCTTTCAGTTCTATTCATGATTGGCCCATAGTGCTCCACTCTTGGCTTTGTAGTTCCCATTGGCAAGCCGAGATATGTAAAAGGTAGGGATTCCAGCTTGCATCCAAAAACTCCTGCCAGTAGCTGAGCTTTGTCATTTGTCGTGTTGAGGGGTACCATGCAAGATTTTCCATAGTTAACTCTCAAACCTGTGGATTGAGAAAAGGATTCAAGCAACCCTTTTAGAATGAAAAGCTCCCTTTGAGAGGCTTTCATAACCAAGATGGTGTCATCGGCATACTGAACAATTGGATATCCAGCACCCTCATAGGCAGGAATTGGCAGCTCAAACAGCCCCTCCAAGTGGGCCTTGTTGACTATGCACTGTAAGAGGTCAGCAGCCATAACAAATAGAAGAGGTGAAAGAGGGTCACCCTGCCTCACCCCTCGCTTGCGTTGGAACTGTTTGCCAGGAACTCCATTGAGAAGAATAGCAGAAGAACCAGAGCCTAGGATTTTTTGTGTTCAGAATCTCCATTTATCATCAAAACCCATATGCTTCATCATTTCAAGGATGGTGATATGTTCAATAGTGTCAAAAGCTTTTGTGAAATCTAGCTTCAAGATGATTATTTCCCTTTTGGATTGCTGACATTGATGAATGTATTCATATGCCCAAGCCAAGCAATCCTGAATTGTTCTAGACTTAATGAATCCATATTGGTTTGTATGGATCAGTGTAGTGATTACTGATTGGACTCTATTTGCCATTAGCTTGGTGATCATTTTAAGCACATAGTTCATCAGAGATATGGGTCTAAAGTCATTTACATTTGTTGGATTGTTGACCTTGGGGATCAAAGTGATGAAGGAATTGTTGATGGCCTGAATGTTCAGATCGCCACTGAAGAAGTCAAAGCACAAGCTGTAGACATCTTCCTTTATAATGTGCCAGCAGGATTTGATGAAGAGCCCGTTAAACCCGTCAGGCCAGGAGATTTGTCAGCTGGCATTTGCTTTACAATTTTATCAATGTCCTCTATTGTGAAAGGAGATGACAGGTGCTCCATGTTGTCGTTCCTTTGAACCAGTTGCTCAAGATTATATAGCATGGAGGGTGTTGTGGAACAACCCATTCTACCTTTGTATTCTTCCAGAAGAATAGCAGCCTTCTCATGATGATCAGATTCGTCTCTGCCATCTTCTGCAACCAAGCTAGTGATAGTGTTTATACGATATCTTTCAGTAGCGGCAGCATGAAAGAAACTTGTACTTTCATCTCCAAATTTGGTCCACCTGATGGTGTATCTCTTTTTCCAACGTTCCTTTTTTGTATCTCAGCAATTTTAAGATATGCTCCTTCAAAATGAGTCTGAAGTTGTACTCCTGTAAGTAAAGAGGTCTTTGTTCTTCCAAAGCATCAAGTGTTTCCAAGACAGAGTTACAGTCCTTGATCGTACCGCTAACAACAACAACAACAACAAAGCCTTTAAGTCCCAAACAAGTTGGGGTAGGCTAGAGTTGAAACCCAACAGAAACAATTAAGGTTCAGGCATGTGAATAGCTGTCTTCCAAGCACTCCTATCTAAGGCTAAGTCTTTGGGTATATTCCATCCTTTCAAGTCTCCTTTTATTGCCTCTACCCAAGTCAACTTCGGTCTTCCTCTGCCTCTCTTCACGTTACTATCCTGACTTAGGATTCCACTACGCACCGGTGCATCTGGAGGTCTCCGTTGCACATGTCCAAACCATCTCAACCGGTGTTGGATAAGCTTTTCTTCAATTGGCGCTACCCCTAATCTCTCACGTATATCATCGTTCCGAACTCGATCCCTTCTTGTATGCCCGCAAATCCAACGCAACATACGCATTTCCGCGACACTTAGCTGTTGAATATGTCGTCTTTTCGTAGGCCAACATTCTGCACCATACAACATAACAGGTCTAATCGCCGTCCTATAAAACTTGCCTTTTAGCTTCTGTGGTACCCTTTTGTCACATAGGACACCAGACGCTTGCCGCCACTTCATCCACCCTGCTTTGATTCTATGGCTAACATCTTCATCAATATCTCCGTCCCTCTGTAGCATTGATCCTAAATATCGAAAGGTATCCATCTTAGGCACTACTTGACCTTCCAAACTAACATCTTCCTCCTCCCGAGTAGTAGTGCCGAAGTCACATCTCATATACTCAGTTTTAGTTCTACTAAGTCTAAAACCTTTGGACTCCAAAGTCTCCCGCCATAACTCCAGTTTCTGATTCGTACCGCTAAGATTAGACAAATTCTTACTCCATTTCTTAAGAGCTTGCCCTAAAAGTTTAAACTTGGCTGAGATTCTAGTAGCACTATTGGTTGCTCTAACATTGATGTTCCGGATCGACTGAACAAGATCAAAAAATCCAGGGTGTTGTATCCAAAAATTCTCAAATCTAAACACTTCTGATTTCGGGCTTGAGGTTCCAATCTGGACTTTGCAAGGAATGTGGTCCGAAGTTGGCCTTGCCATTGGAAGCGTCAACGTATTAGGGTAAGTGGAGATTCAATTTGTGGAGGTGAAGACCCAATCTATTTGTTCAAGCAGGGGAATGGACTGCATATTACTCCATGTGAAGTTTCTACCTTTTAGGGGAATTTCCTGGAGTTCCAGATTACTAATTATTTCATTGAAAACCATGATATCATTCATGTTACCACCATCTCTGTTCCTGTTTGACAGGCTCCTGTAAAAATTAAAATCCCCAAGGATCATCCAGTTTTCTTCGTCATCAATCTGCAGATTGTTCAGCCACTCAACGAAATCATCTCTAGATTGCCCATGGCAAGGACCATAGACTGTGGTAAGTAGCCAGGATTATCCATTATGCACTGACTTAAATTTTATTGTAATTGCAAATCTGTTGTTATGTATCGTCTCTCCAGTGAAGATGGAGTTGTTCCATCCAACAAGGATACCTCCCAAAGCACCAACAGAAGGGGAAAACTCAAATTTATTGAAACGTTTTGGAGCCAATTTCTTGATGGAGTGATCAAAGTGATCTCTTTTTGTCTCCTGGATGCAGAACACTGCACAAGAACTCTCCTCAATTTTCTCCTTGATCGCATTGCATTTATCTTCAGAATTGAGACCACGAATATTCCAGTTTAAGATGTTCCAGTTCCTGCTCTGTTGATTCTGTTGGGTGTTCCTATCCATGGAGACCAAAAATGGAGAGACACCAACAGGCAAGCCAAAGGCAAAATGAGAGGCTGGAGGTGAAATATTCATTGATAACCACTTTTGGGACCTCCACGCTACTCCTCCCTCCGTTGTTCTCACGTTTTTTCTTTGATGCAAGGAGAAGCTCTGTCGTCACCTCCGAAGGAGTGATACGACATTTCTGAGTGGCCACCTTTTGAATTTCCACAATAGGAATTTCTGGGAAAAAGTCTACATAACCCCCTCACCTATTGCTGCTCGACTACTTCACCCCTCAACCTACAAAACCAGTTATTTAACCCCTTCACCTTTGCAAAACCGTTCAAATAACCCCCTAGGGTGGTTTCGCATAGCGGTTTTGCCACGCTGGCGCGCTGAGGTTGAATTTGATGCTGACTTGGACAACTGACAAGTGGGGCCCCTTTGTAAGTGGACAGGTCTTCTCTCATCCTGAGCCTCACGGTCTGCACAACAACAGCTCCCCACGCCGCGACGCCGTTGCCGCTCCTCTTACGCGCGCCGCTGCTGGCCTCTCGCGACGCGCGACGTTGCTGCTCCTTCCACGCTGCACGTAGTGCCTCACGTTGACACAGGCCCTCCCATCCCTTGCGCCGCCACAGCCCTCCCGCGCCTCATCGGAGCGGCGTGCGGCGCAGCGGCTTGCGGGCGGTGCGGTGCGGGAGACCGACGCGGTGCCCATCCCTCGGCCGCCATGGCCGCCACCCTTGCTCCGTCGGGTGCCGCCCCTGCTCCGTCCTCCCCGAGCACGTGAGCACTCCCGACTCCCGAGCCCTGCCTCCTCCAAAGGCCATCTCGATGTGGTTCGAGGCGCCATGCCCACATGCCCACCGTGGTCATGTCCTCCGCGCCCACGGCCGTCGCCGAGGAGGTGATGCGGGCACGCGACTTGGCGTTCGTGAGCCTGCCCCGAGCGCCATGGCCGAGCGCCTCCTCTACGGCCGCGACGTAGCGTTCATGCCCTATGGTGAGTACTAGCGCCAGCCGCGGCGCATGTGCTTCGTCCACCTGCTTAGTTGTTCCGACGTATCCGGGAGCAGGAGGCTATCACGTTGATCGGCCGTCCGACCACGTCGCCCAGGCCAGCAGTACGTCCGTTGATCTCAGCGAGCTCCTCACCGAGTACGCCAACGTCGTAGTGTCGCGCGCCGCTCTCGGTGACGAGAGCGCATGTGCTATTCGACGTCGACGACAGCGACTCCAGCCGTCGGCAAAGGAAGGTGTTCACTGACTTCCAGAAGCTCATCGGGACGGCGCCGATCGGGGAGCTGCTGCCGTGGCTGGGCTGGGTGGACGCCATCACCAGGCTGGAGGCGGAAGATCAGGCGAACGTTTGAGGAAGGTGTTCAATTTTATTCCTCCAAAAAAGATGCTATTTTAGTTTTATCTATATACTAGGTAGCGTGCCTGTGCGTTGCTACGGGATAGCTCACATTTTGTACTAAAAACACACGGATCGCACGATAAGGTAACAATACTGTAAAAAATTAATTACCAACATTAAAGTGACATTTAATCCAAAAAGTAAAGTTTATGAATTTAACACAGTCATGGAGAGCGCAACGTCGCAGGCTCACAGGCTCTACTGTATAGATCTTTTCGTGATGCGGCGAAGATAATGTTTTATATCGGCAGGAAGAAATCATCGATATTCATTTCTTTCGTGCGCCAATAAATCCACGAATAAGTTCCGCCGCATCTCCATACCATCCTGTACATAGGTTCGAGTATATATGTAAATATAGGTAAATGCTCGTGCATTGCAACGGAAAAAACAATGTTACGATAACATATGTATGAACATGTGTTGTACTATTACCTATAAGTATGATGTACGGAACACCAATATTACATAAGTCTTCATGTTGTATAGACCATTATAAAGTTTAAGAAATCATTAGTATTTTACCTTCTAACTTGACTAGACAAAGGTAATATCTTTCAGAACAAGATAATTAGATTTAGACAGGTAACTATAAACGTATTAGACAACCATCTGGACCAATTCCCAACCTACAGAAATATATATCATGTGTTAACAATCAATAATGCAAGGGAGGTGTCATGCATAGTCCCTATTCTAGGTTGTTTGTTTGTTCATCATGCAATTGCAAGCATTTCATAATTTAAGCACATACAGAGTTCTTAAGTTGTGTGCCTGATCCAAAGCTTAAGTCGCCAGCTAGAATCGACAGAACTCTTGAGTCCACAATTGGGTCAGATATAGTATTTGTGGGTATCTCATTCTCTGATTCACGAAGGATGGCATTAAACATAACAATATCTAAATGAGCTACGCAATGCTCCATCACATGATAGAAACATAAAAAATTTCATGACTTCACATAACCAAAGAAACAAAAATCAGCATCTGAAAGCATACCAATTTTACCAACACTGGTAAACATCCACACTCATGTCCACCAGCACGAAGAGGACAACTTCTGCTGAATGCATCATCAAATGCAGTTTTCCAGAGATCAATAGAAAAACTCCTATGTTGCTGATCACCCAGAAAGCCCTAACAACCTCCCAATCTTTGGAGTTGACAAATCTTCTACAGGGGTTTGCATGTGGGGTGTCATTGCATGTGAAATGAAAATCCTTCAGAAAACTAAAAAAATGAATTAGTTTGTAGTAGGTTTTACTCATCACTGTTTTACAGGAGCCATACTCAGCTTTTTGGAAAGTGCCACAGTAATAGGGTTAACCTTTATATGCCACCACATCTTCTCCAATGCATCTACAATGTGCTAGTTTCGCGTCAATCATCTAGCAGCTTCATGATATTGGGTATACTTGCCATTGTAGTTACTTTTCCATCGTGTTGTAGCGAAACTCCTCTCAGGCTTCTTTGCACTATTTGTGCTGAAAACCTTAAATGGACTTGAGTGCCGTGAAGTACCAAATGCTTGTGCAACGATCTCTTAGGACAAATGTGTTCGATAGCCAAAATGTCAGCCTACATCAAAATTAGGTTCTTCTTAAATTTTGATCTGAAAGAATTGATGCTAACGACAATAAGGAAACAAGCGGTAGAGCGTAGTCATAATTTACCTTGAAACATCATTGCCACGAGATTTTGAAACAAGCAGAAGCCCAGAAACTGAATTTTTCGCAATTGAAGCTTTCCTATCTGAGGACCAAAATTTTGATGTATGAATGTAAATCCTAGATAAATGGGGAGCTAGCGTATGAAACTTATGTGATGAACAACCATGCTCTAGCACCACAGAGTAGAGAGAAACCTCAAGAGCAGCCTCGTTATTTTTATACGAAACTTAGTTGCCATTATCAGCTAGGTTTTCTTCAATATTAGCAATTCCATAGTCAGTGCCCCAAATCTGATCACATTTCGGAGTTTCATCCAAATATCGATCTCCTTTGCCTCTTCAGTGGCTTTACCTTCAATCTCTTTGGCCTCAATGGCATTATCATTAGTTACTTTGCTCTGAATAGGTTTATCATTAGTGACTTGACATTCAACGGCGTTATCATCCGTTATTCCGTCCTCAATGTCCTCATCATTCTTTGCTCTGTCTCAACAGCTTTGTCATCGGTGGCTCTGTCTTCAACAGTGCTATCATCCTTGATTCTGCCCTCAGCTGCTTTATCATCTGCGGGTTATTAGTAAAAAAAAGAAAAAAAAAATCCATCTTAAAGAAAAAAGGAATGAAACTTACACCATTTAAACATGAAAAGATCAGACAAATATTAAAGCAATGGATATTAGTATGATTGCTATTTTACATCTACAGGCAACAAATCACGAATGAATCATTGATGTCTAATGGAATGCATAAATAACCAGCGCCATAGTCATAAATTAAGTCTGTTAAGCTAAAGAAAACAGGGAGACAAAAACAACCATTTTCCTTGCTTATCTGAACAATCCAACAGTTGCTGTGTCATGCCTGCTTGTTCACAGAGGTGGGAACATCATCACAAGATTATGTAAATTCGATTAGCATTCTATCTCTTTCTAGCAAGAAGCCAATTATGGCTACCAGCTCCAGATTATGATTTAGTAGTACATACTACGACCTTATTAATTCTAGAGCTCAGAGAAATGATGTGGTAAGATATTTCACTACCTTAAACAGTCCCTGTTTGTATTATTACCAGCAATAATCTTAGTATTTTTTTTATGAAACTATCCGAAGGTACAAAATTACACGTGACAATCGAGTCGTGCAAAGATTAGATAGAAAATATCAACAGTGTATGAACCCCATCATCTTCTTCCTCATCATCGTCCCCAGCATCATCCTGCTCAATGGCTCGCCATGGTACAGCGGCAGATTAAGCACCATACAAAAATAGGAAAAAAAGATTATCAAGGTTGACTGAATTTTGACACTGGTCTGTACACTCACAATCACCGATTTCAACGAGCGCCATCAGCCTGTCGGTAACGTCGAGCTCCTCGGTGTCCTACAGGGGTCACGCGAAGGCCTCGAGATCATGTACTCGGCACCGGCAGCATCATGTATGCCCGTTCCTGCAAAAAGTAGGAGGAATCAGCAACGATCAGCGAAGTGCTCGGCCTGGGCGCAATCGACCCCGCGAGATTGGCCTCTTGCTAGCTCCTGGACGACGCGGGCGAGGGCGAGATTGTCCTCTTGCTAGCTGAGGCCAGTGAACGGCCACCTCCCGTCAGCCGGCGGCGTGACCGCCACCGCAGGGATCGACCGCCACCGCAACGTGGTAGATAATCATGTTCAGTTGTTTTGCATGAAGGAAAATCATAACCTCTTGATGAGAATAATTTCTTATTTGATTTGATTTGATTGATTGATAGTAGTTTCCTTTTGCATGCAAGAAAGTTATATTACAACAAGCGTGATGGTCGCGCGAGGGAGCACTTCCTTTTGCATGGAAGGAAACTGCCATGATTGCCACCGCACGCGGGTCTCATGCAAGGAAAATCAATAACTGCATGCAAGGAAAATCAACAACTGCCGTGATTGTCACACGGAGGTGGGATCGATCGCATGGGGTGGCAGACAGACGAACCAAGGCAATTGTCGCACCAAAACGATGTCCACATTTTGTTCTTTTTAGTTGTAGGAGATACATGCATATGTAGTAGTAGAATCGATCTCTTTCGTGTATCATAATCAAACCATGCACCGGCAGCATTGTGGGCACTCGGCAGGAGATGTTCGTGGGAGGCACGGACACCACAACCGCGTGGATGGAATGGGCCATGGCGGAGCTCGTCACCCACCCGTGCAATACGCAGACCCCACGAAGAGGTCTGCACGGCGGTCGGCGGCTCAACCCGTGGCGGCGGCGGCGTCAATGCGTCGCCCAGCTGGACTGCCTGAAGGCCGTGGTGAAGGAGAAGCTCCGGCTGCACGCGCCGGTGCCACTGCTTGTGCCCCGGGAGCCGCTTGCAGACGACGAGATCCTGGGGTACCATGTCCCGGCGCGCACGACGCGTGCTGGTCAATGCCTGGGCCATCGGCCGGTACCCCGCGACGTGGGAGAGCGTGTTCTGGAGTTCGTGCCGGATTCCTGGGTAGCAGCGCCGCCGCTGTTGACTTCAGCGGGCAGCGCTTCGAGCTGCTGCCGTTCGGCGCCGGCAGGAGGGTGTGCCCTGTGCTCGGTCTCCCTTATCTATGACGTGTGGGCCGGAGCGCCAATATATCTATGTGAGCCAGCTTGGACTGCTATGTTGGCAAATCCAGGAGCCACGTCATCAAATCAAGGAGCCAAAACCACTACAAGGGGTTAAATGTCTTGTTTGGAAAAGTTTAGGGTGCTAAATACATGGTTTCATAGTTCAGGTGTTGAAATAGACACAAAGACATAGGTCAAGGGGTTATGTAGACTTTTTCCGGAATTTCTGGGTAAGTGTTCCCTATTTCAGTGTGTTTCTTTATGATAGATAAATCTGGAAATTCAGCATCTGAGCAGGAAGGAGGAAACAAGAGTTTGCCCCTGATGGATGACTGTAGGGAAACTTTCTTGCCCTTGCTTTTGTTTCTGGCTATCTGACCCTTGGGAGGTGAAGCCTGTTTGGGTTTGTGACCATCAAGAGCCTTGTTTAGTCTGTCACTTCTTCTGAGTTTTTTTGCTGAAACTGGAGTACTGCACTTCCTCTTTCTTCTCAAAGGTTTTCTGGTACTGTAATCTTCCTCATCAAGTTGCTCATGTATGACCATGTAATCTTCAACTGGTTCAGGAAAGATTTGAGCTCTTTCCTCTTGCATTTGATTGTTTCTCATGTTAGCCTGACTGCTTTTGTTTTTCCTAAACTTCCTTCTGTAGTACACCTTAGTAATCGGGGTGGTTCTTGTTACAATCATACTAGTCTGATGCCTTTGGACCTCCAGTACAGGCACAGCCAGACTTCCTAAAGGCCTTGAGCCTTGAATGTTTAGCTGATTGTTCATTATCTGTCTAAGGCCAGAGACCAGGATATTACTGATTGCTTCCTTCTGTACTCTGTCATTCTGCTCTGCAGTAGTCCCAGGTTTGGCAGGCACTATTGCAAGGTTGTTTGCAATCTGAGTTATATTCTTGAGCCCTCTCCTGCTTCACCAGCGTGCTGTTCTGTTCTAGGTTCAGTGAATCCACAATCACTTCGGTACTTTGCCCTGCCCCAATATGGAAGTGTTGGGAAATGTGGATCAGGGAGTTTGAAATGTCGAGGCTTCCCATTATCTTGTTGGAGGCGTCATTGCTTTGGTTGACAGTTAGTTGCCTTAGCCCATCAGCAATGAATTTTGAGATGGCATGTCTCTGATCGATGACCTTGTGAGTTTCTGGCAGCCTGTTGATGTTGCTTCCTGTTGTGACAGTCAGAGCTAGAGGATCAGTGACCTGCTGCTGATTAACTTGCAGTTGATCTTGGTTAGTTTCAGATGTGTTATCGATCACAACAGGCATTGGAGAGTTGCTGATTGCAAGAGCTTTGTTTTGTTGGATCCCAGCAAGTTCAGCCACTAAATTTTCTTGCTCATCGTGCTGCCTGTCAATAGAGATTTTCTTTTCATTGCCCTGTCCAAGCTGGAGAAGAGCAGGGGCAGCATGGCATGAAGCAGCATCAACCATCACAGCATAACCTTGTTCCTCTTCCATAACACTAGAGAGAATACAATGAGTTCCTCAAAACATTGCAGGAGTCCGTCGTAAGAGGGCAGAAAATAGCACCAATCTTGATCATCGACGAAAGCTCCCTAGGACGAGATTTATGAACCGGAGAATCTTGGATAAGCTTTTTATGAAAAGAAACCCTCTTGGCAGATATCTTGCGTTTGTTTTTATTGATCACAGCTGACCAGCTTTCCTTCTCTTCTTTTTCCCATTTTTTGTGCTCGAGTTTCCAGTTTTCACCTCCATCACGCCACATGTGGAAGTAGATGTCAAAGTGATCAGTGGTAATCCTCTTAAGGGCAAGAACCAACAAACCCACATGCTTCGAGGCAATAGAAAAGCGGAAATGTCGATCTTGCAGATAGGAAACATGAAATCCAGCAGGAGAGCCACCCAGGCAACAGTGAAGAGCCATAGCAACCGACTCTTCAGTCAAACGAAAGAGGTATCTTCGGAAAACCACAGGCATGAAGAACAAGCCATCCGGAGACGATGATGGGTGATACACCGAAGAAGAGAACTTGTGAAGGACTTCAGCTTGGAATCTCTTACCCGGAGAGAAATCCCAGTCCTCGACTAAGGTGCCGTTTGGCACGGCTCCAGGTGGCTCCGGCTCCCGCCTGCCATTTCACTGTTCATTCACTGTAGCAAGAGCCGGTTTTCTCTCTCCTTCCCTCTCCCTCTCACAGATGGTCACAGCCAGCGGCTTCACCGGTGAAGCTCGAAATTTTGGCTCCGCTGGCTCCGTGAACAGTACCCCGGCTACAGTGAGAGAAGGCAGGGTGAGAGAAAACCGGCTCTTGCTACAGTGGATGAACAGTGAAATGGCAGGCGGGAGCCGGAGCTGGCTGGAGCCGTGCCAAACGGCACCTAACTCCGCAAGAGCAGGATCATGCTCACGTTCGAGGAGAGCGCCAGGGTAGCAAACCTGCCGAGCCATGGAGGGGAGCTCAACTCCAGCGAAGTTAGTCGAGCAGCAGCAGAACAGATCAGTACCGAGCAGAGCAGAGCAGATCAGTAGCAGCAGATCAGCACCAAGCAGTTGCAGAACAAATCAACACCGAGCAGAGCAGACCACCAAGCAGCAGCAGAGCAGATCAGCACCGAGCAGAGCAGAACTGAGCATGTCCACACCACCTAGCAGCGGCAAAGCAGATCAGAAAGAGCAACTCGTAGCAGAGAACCACACCAAGAGGTGGCCGCTGGACCAGAAGTAGAAGCCAATGGCGACAACAGAAGATGGAGTCCGCGGAGTTGATTCGCCAGACGGGTGACGACGGAAGCTGCAGACGACCCACGTCGGCGCCGTGCCTTCCCCGTCTCACTCGCGTGGGAGCAGGGGCTCCACCGCGGCCTTTCTATCGCGAGGTCAGGACGGCCATGGCGGTGCTGGACGAGCTCCAAAGGGGAGCTCTATGGCCCGGCCATGGGCGCACGGAGCTACGCGGAGCGACTTCCAGGGCACGGCGCAGGGTCGCGCGGAGCAGCACGGGTCGCCGGCGTACGCAGCGCAAGCCGCCGGCACGGGGCCGCGTGGGCCGCAGGGCGGCGGGGCGGGTGCAGGGTCGCGCGGAGCAGCGCGGGCCGCCGGCGCGGGGCCACAGAGTGGCAGAGCGGAGCGGGGCGGCGCTAAGCGGCGGGGAGTAGTCCTATACTGTCAATTTAAACGTGTTACACTGAACACTTAGGCCTTGTTTGGATTATTATGAAATCATTAGACTTGTAATGTTGAATCATGTTTTAACTAAATTCCACAACAAACCACCCCAACACACATGGATTGAGGTGGATACATGCGCATCCAAACAAGACCTAGGTGAATCTAACTAACTTATCGGCCCCCCTTTAAACGTGATGAAATCAAGCCCACCCGAATTATCCTGTCAATATCCTGTTCAAGCCCACCTGACAGTAAGAACTAACTTGTTTATTTCACTCATTTTAACCACAGTTTGCTAGGCCTTTGAAGTTGTATCATAATAATATTATCTTACACTGTACTTTATTGTTTCTCTCTGAAGAGCAAGGAATGATCTTCTACATTACAAGTCTAATGATGTCTCACATTTTTTGTTGCTTCTTTTCCCTATTTCCAGTGAAGGAACCAAGTCTGGAGCACCTGGAACATGCTACAGATGTCATGGTGTAGGAATGAGGACTATAACAAGACAGATAGGATTAGGCATGATCCAACAGATGAACACTGTTTGCCCTGAATGTAGAGGGTCAGGTATGCTACTCTTATTCCATTTGTGTGTATCTTCCTGTAAAATGCGTTTTGCTTCAGCCATTCTTGTGATTGTAATCATGTATCCTTGATCAGGTGAAATCATAAGTGAAAGGGATAGGTGCCCAAGCTGCAGAGCCAGCAAAGTTGTTCAGGAGAGGAAGGTTCTTGAGGTTCATATTGATAAAGGAATGCAGCATGGCCAAAAGATTGTGTTCCAGGGTGAAGCTGATCAAGCTGTGAGCTCAATTCTCCCCCTTTCCTGTAGCCATAAGATGCAGGCGTATACACATCCATTGAGTTATTTATAACTGCATTTGCCACAATTAATATTGCAATATGCCGTCCATCATGTTGCAGCCTGACACAGTGACAGGAGACATTGTTTTCGTCTTGCAAGTTAAAGAGCACCCAAGATTCAAGAGGAAATATGATGACCTGTTCATCGAGCACACAATCTCTCTGACAGAGGCGTTATGTGGATTCCAGTTCATTCTGACCCATCTTGATGGTAGGCAGCTTCTAATCAAGTCCAATCCTGGTGAAATTATTAAGCCTGGTATGTTCCCACTTCTACAATCTAGATGGTACTGTTTTGGGTTTGACACCTAAGTCTGCTTTGGTCTGTAAATTCTATCGAGCTTGACTTTTGGAAATGATTCAACTCAAATTTTGTTCAAAAAAAGGTCAACACAAGGCCATAAATGATGAGGGTGTGCCCCAGCATGGTCGGTCCTTCATGAAGGGCCGTCTCTTTGTGGAATTCAACATCGAGTTCCCAGAATCTGGCGCCCTCTCACCTGACCAATGCCGGGCACTCGAGAAGGTCCTGCCACAGAGGCCCAGGGCTCAATTGTCAGACATGGAGGTGGATCAGTGCGAGGAGACCATCATGCATGATGTCAACATCGAAGAGGAGATGAGGCGCAGGAAGCACCAAAGGCGGCAGGAAGCCTACAACGAAGACGAGGAGGATGCTGGTCCGAGGGTACAGTGTGCCCAGCAGTAAGACGTGAGACCGTGTTTCACGCATGCGTTACCCTTTACCATAAGTGATAATAACGCCCACACCGATTTGTGGAGTTCGTGCATGAGAAAATTATTATATGGTATATGTGTGACACTGTCAGTCATATAGTGATAGATAAACAGTTGCCAGCTAGGCATTTATACTGGTCAAAGTATGTAGCATCTGTGTAAGTATATGGTGATAATGACGGCTTGGTTAGGATTTGGGAGTAATGTTTGTTAAACACTTAAATTTATCATTACTGCTATCTTCGGTTCAACGGAATGATGGTGGCCTGCTGCCGGGACTTGGCATGTCAGCATTTGAGATGTGAGAATCTGAAACTGGGCTATGCAAATACGGTGAAACAGTCAATAAAGTTCATGAGCAGCAGGCTTTTATGCAGTAATCTGATTTTGTGGTTCGTAGCTGAGAAGTCTCTGTGAAGGTTGGGCAGAATTCCAGAAACGAGCTGGCTGCTGTTGATCGTATAATGGAAACCACATGACCACCCTTTGTTCCTTTTTTCTGAACTATGAAGACGTGAAGTCAAAGTTCCGGTACCTCGCAGATCATGATGGAGTAGTACGTGGCTTTCTGTTCCGTTAACTGTTACTTTCACTGCCTTAACAGCATTGACATTTTCATACCTGATTCCTGAATCAGCTGGAATCCCAGCTGGACCTCTTCTAGGCTCATGCCACGCATCCACTGCAGAACAAATCCTATGTGCTGCTACCATCCCTGCACTTTTCTTGTGCCCAGCTGCTTGTGCATCTCCCAATGGAGATCCGCCGCTTGCTTCCGTCACCATTGACTCCTCTCTTGCCACTTGTTGCCAGGCACGTTTTCTTGAAAAATCTCTCCAGTTTTGACTGCCAATCTAGCAGGTTTCGTGCAGTAACTACGGCATTTGGCCGTGTGCTCGCTGATGCCATTATCATCGGGGTCGGGGCCAACTTTTTTTTTTTTTTTTTTTGAAGCCGGGGTCGGGGCCAACTTGCTGGAGGAAGAAGCAGCAGCATGCAAGCAAGAACAGCGCAGCCACTGCCACGCATCAGTCGCTGCACCGAGACTGCGCGCCCTACTGATAGCATCAAGACCTGACCGATGACTGTTCACCTTTCCAATTATCTTTCTTTTTCCTTTTTGCGAAAACACCTTTCCAATTATCTGAACACACAGCCCGGAAAATTCATGCTGTTGAGTGCTGATGCGTTCATGCGTGGCAAACGACTACTGTTGCCAGTAGTAGTGTTTAGTAATTAGTGCGTGTTCACCTGAGCCTGGCGAGGTTCAGTAAACCGGGACGCCAAAAGTTGGTTAGGGTTCCTAATTTCAAGATGGAAGAAGCAGGTTAGGGTTTAAAGGCTCCATTAATCGGTCATGTCAAGCTCTGCGTTTCTTTCCCTTTTGCTTGGTGCCTGTTTAGTTCCCAAAATTTTACAAAATTTTTCAAGATTCTCCGTCACATCAAATTTTTAGATGCATGCATGAAGCATTAAATATAAATAAAAAATAAAACTAATTACACAGTTTAAATGGAATTCAGGAGACGGATCTTTTAAGCCTAATTAGACTATGATTGACATTAATTACTAAATAACAACGAAAGTGCTACAGTACCATTCTCAAAAAAAAAATTCGCCAACTGAACCAGGCCTTGCTATGCCAGCAGCGATAAAAAAACGATGACCGATGACGGCATCGGCGCCCGACGCCAGGTTAAACTAGAGCCGTTTACAGCCTGTTGCGTTGACAGTGCACTGATCCCGTCTCAGACTCTCAGCTTACATTACACCATCGGAGATATAGGAGTAAATAAAACAGTGGCATATCTCGGGAGCCAGCTGTTGTTGTCGATCCAACACGGGGGGCATTTGACTCCCTCTGCAGCAGTTTATGTTAGGACGGATTTACTAGTAGGAGGAGGAGGGTAACGTGAGGTTACTGTTTTCGCTTTGCTCTGCTCATCGAAGTTATATTACTCCGTAGAACTTGTAGCGATAGCATTGATGGCCCTGCCGTTGGCATCTAGGCACTTGTTGCGAGCTGATTCATCTCTGTGTTTAACTTGCCGTAACCACGAGTATTAACTGATGTTCTCGGCAACAGTGTGAGCTGAGATTGTATATTTGTTCTCTCTCGACAGTCGACACTCTGTCCCTGCGCCCGCAATTATGTAGACTGGAAAGACTAGTATATGTTCCGCAGTTCCGGCGTCAAAGTATATTACGTACTTGGTACTGGCAGTGTTATACTAGTACGTAGCAGTATATTAGTGTAGTTCCATACATTGTACACTTACGGCTGGTTCACTCCCGAGTCCCAAGTCCGTCCCATCTCGCAGCAACAGCGCCTAATCAACTGCACGATGAAGTTGAAGCTGGAACCCCGGCCTCTAGCTGATGATACGGAAGTTGGTTGGGATCGGGTACACGCACCCAGCCAAATTTGACGGCGAGTTGTTTACCTGCACTTAGGAGTAAGACACGTCGAGACCATCCACTGGACTGCCACCGTGCACTGCGATACGGAGTCGTCGTAGAGTAGGAGTATAATAATGGAAGTAGCCCTAGTATAATACGCGTACACGTACTGCACTGCATTTGTGATTTGTGTTTATAGACTTAACGACTTTGTGGTGGCGCTGCGAATATAGTACAAGTGCAGTTTCGTACATTAATTGTACATTAGTGGCCGTTGTACTATACTCCATCTTGCAGCATCGATCAAGTATCAATGCCTAGCTCTAACTGCAAGGCTAGTCCAGTTTTACAACTCCAGATCTCCGACTCGATGAAGTCGAAGCTGGAACCCGGCCTCGAGTTGATGATACGGAAGCGTTGGTTGGGTTTGGATGCACGCACGGGCCAACTTTGACGGCGAATTGTTACTTGCAAGCAAAAGCAGTAGACACGTCGAGAGAGACCATCCACCACCGTAACCGTTGGGCTAACCAGCGTGCACTGCGCGAGTCTACGATACGACCGGAGCCATCGACCGTAGAGGAGCAGGAGCAGCAGTAAATGCATGCGTTGGACAAGCGGACAGTAATGCGTGCCGAGACACGGACAGTACGTGTGTACCGGCCGCACGCCGATTCGCTACCTCGCTCTTGTTCGGTACAGCTATACACGCCTACACACACGCACGCTAGCTAGCTAGCTAGCTACAGTCGCAGGTCGGTCGGTCGGTCAGGTTAGTTCGGCAGGCAGTCAGGCAAGCAAGTACGTTAGTAATTCGAAAGGATTCTCGCTGATCCGACGCCCGACTGGGATCACCCACCTGAACCGGGTACAGTCTCGCTCGTTTCACCTAGCGCATCTATATCACGATTTCGATGGGAAACCCGCCGCGTAGGATTGCAGGGCTCGCAACCGCCGAAGCGCGCGGCTGAGGCGGCTCCGCCAGTTCCCGTTCCCCCTCCTCCCTCTCGCCGGCGCGCGGTCGATTCATTTGCTCGGGAGGACCGAGCAATTCTCTCTCGCGTGGTTCCGCGCGCGGGTTCACACGAACGGCGCTCGGCGCTCGGCGCGCGGGCTGCAGCTCCACGCTCCACGCTCATCACGTGGCTCCCCTCTCCGGGAAGCCTCGCTCGGGCTGCGACTGCTGGGCTGCAGTAGGCCTGTAGCTGGAGCTGCCCAAGGGGGACGCGGACGCCACGTTCCCTGTGTCGCCGGGCCCGTGGGTCAAACGGAACGCGATGCACGACACTGTAGCTTGCCGGGAACAGCGTCCGTCATGTCCGTGGGATGCGGTAATTGCACGGCTCGGCTGGAAGGTGTGTTGAAAATGCGTGTTAACAATGGCCGGTTGAAAACGGGAACGGGCTCCTCTGGATTTCAGCCCGTGCACGTGCTACCGATGTGTTTAGTGTTTACTCAAGGGCTACTGCATGCGGTACAATTTCGTTAGGGATTTGTACCGATAAGTACTCTTACCGATGCTTCTAAACAAATACTACTGCTCTGCTACTACACCGTGCAGTATAGGCGTACTAGTGCTGCGGTGCACGAGGCTAACCGCACGCACAGGAACAGCTAGCTGCGGCCAGCAAGGGCCGTGGCATATACCATCGCATCGTGTTGGCTGCCAAGAATCGCATCGTGTTGGCTGCCAAGAATGGCAACACGAATGCGTGCAAGGAATCTTACTCCTTCACCGCTGCGCCTTTATTTAACGAACCAACATGACAGTTGTCTATTGTGTAATTTTTTTTAAATGTAATCTCTTGGTTTCAAATTATATGACGTTTTATCTTTTTAGGTATACTCCTTCCGTAAAAAAAACGTAATTCTATCTCTGAATCTGGACACACGTCATGTCCAGGTTCAAAACTAGAATTGCATTTTTTTTCTAGACGGAGGGAGATACTGTGACTTTTATTAGATATATACCATATCCAGATACATAATAAAAACAATGTGTCTAAAAATAAAAACGTGTTATAATTTGGAAATTAGAATGGATGAAGTAGAAGGCTAAAAAAAAATAGGCGCCAAAAAAAAACTGTACAAAAGGGCTACACAGAAACGCTCAAGCCGTAAAAGAGCAAAAGAAATATGAGAAACCGACTAAAAACCCTGAAGAAGGCATGTTAGGTGCTTTGCTCCTGCCGCTATCCACGTCTGCACTTCCTTCTTTTCTATGGCATTCTAGGATTTGTCCAATGCGACGGCATTTATTTTGTCTCGTGTTCTGTTTGAACTCGTGAAATAGAGGATCAACGATCTACTAGCAACAAAAGGCCTTTTTACATTTCTGGTAGGGTAGGAGTACACCTCACTCAGTATCTGTTTTGACCTGCACTGAGGTCCACTGAAGCTGCGTATATACTGAACCGTACAATTCGGTCTTGAGGTTGCAATTGCATGAAGGAGATCGCAGTTCAATCCTGGTACATTCCAATCAACCAGAAATGAAATTCGGCAGAGATGGTGAGCCCTGGCCTAACTTCATCTTTCTCCGCAGTCCGTCCGGCCATCAGACCTCAGAAGCAGGAGTAACTCCAGGGAAAGCCAGGGAAGGGAAGGCAAGTCAAAGGCGAGAGACCTGACAAACCGAAATCCAAATTGGGCTTTCCTGGCTCGCGGGAAACAAGTCGGGGACGGATTCCGGCGAAATGCTGGCCGAGATTTGTCCAGCTCGACGCCTCCGTTTGTCGTCTGGTTGGGCGCCCGGCCACCCGGGCCGGGCAACGCGCCGGCCGGCAGGCTTGCACCCACGATCTATCGCCGAGCATATAATATTTGCGTTCCGCCTGCACGGCAACGGCATGCGCATTCTGTACGCAGGCGCCACCGCCACCACTTGGCCGCGCTGCTTGATCTGCCATCGCATTTTTGTATGCAGGCATCAGCGCCACTTGGCCGCACTCTCATTGCATGATTATGCTAATAGTATCACGTTTATTGATCGGTTCACGGATAGTTTATTCTGGAATGGAGTTTAACAAACTATTTTTGCTATTAAGAAGATTGACTTGCTGCAACTTACTGTACTAGTTAAAACCAACTGGAGACGAATGAGAGTGACGGATCAAAAGCTTACCGTTCAGCCTTCACAGCAGGTCAGCAGCATGCTTCTAGCCTAGTGCTGCATGGATGGCTTCCTTTGTTTTTTCATACCGCGCAGAGGATGGTTAGTTAAAGTAGTGGTACTTGTTAAGCCCCTTGAGTATCAGACTGTCAGTAACACTGAGTGAATGTCAATGCGTAGAATGCTAGAACCTATAAACAAATCAGTCCAATATAAATAAACATGTTGCACTCCTGGTGTATCTCCCCATTGCATTATTATGTTGATAGCATCACGTTATTGATCGGTTTAGAAATAATGTATTTGGATGGGTATTCTATTGGGTTTTTGTCCAGAAGAAGATTGACTTGCATCGTCTATAACTAGTTGACAGCAACTGGAGCCGAATAAGATCCACGGATCAAACACTTACTGCTCAGCTTATAGCAGGCCAGAAGTACCTATTGATTGCAGGACCACGAGCGATGATTGGCTAGACTAAGCCCATCCAGTATTTACTATGTAAATGCCTAGAATCTTCTATAAAGAAATCAGAGCTTCTCTCGAGTACCTGCTTTCAAACGAGATGTCAGATCATGCAGCGTATGGGCTACACCAAGGGTCCATCAGCACTATCCGCGTCGGAGTTGGAGGCCTTTGACAAGATCCTCGACGGCAACCTGACCGTGTCCATCGCTGAAGAGCTGGAAGCGCTCTTCCCGGACGGTGGAAAGGGCTTGCCCAAGCAGCCGCGAAGGCGCAAGGCCACCTCCTAGGTCGCACCACTGTGTCGGTTTTGATTGTTTTCTATTTATGTAATATCGAAACTAGAGGTCTTTTGCTAGTCTAGCTATGACTGTTCTAGGTCAACCTCCTTTGACGCTCGATAGAGACGTGTTGTCTATATGTTTAAACTCTTCTTCTTAATACGATGATATGCAAATATTTTGTGTATTCGAGAAAACAAAGAAATCAGTTGAAAGCTACAATGAATAAATAAATGTTCCTTAATTTTGCAAATAAGAAAAAAATGTGTTTTAAAAGAAAAAACAAATGTTTACGTTAGTAGTATATTCACATGAATGGTACTTTGCATGGACTTTTGTGAAAGGTATACTCTAACTAATTAGAAAATCAAATTTACTTTCATATGCTACTAAAAATTTCCATGCTACTATAGTCTTTTGAGCACCTCTAGTTTCGACTTTTGACGGTACATTTGCTTTTACTCCCACCGTCCCTTAATATAAGGCGCGATTTGACTTGCTGCGGTCCTCAAAAATATATTTTGACCTATAATTTCTCTTATAGTTTTGTATAATTAGACTAATTATTAGTTAAAGATAACAAAGTTTGAATTTTGAAATACGTGCATGCCTTATGTTCACGGACGAAGGGAGTACATATAAATTTCTTGGGGCTTCGTCACAGACCCAAATGCCATGCTACCAAGGTAAGGCCTTGTTTGTGTGTCGTAGTATTGAGAAACCATAGTATCAAAAAACTGTAGTTTTAGAATCATTGATGTGTAAAACTGTGGTTTAGAAAAAAGTGGTTTAGAGTGGAGTTTTTAAAACTCCAAAAGACTACACTTTCCGCAATACCATGGTATTCGAAACCATAAAGTTTGTAGCACCCAAACACTTCATGACACTCTAAAACATAGTATTTTACGAAACCATGGTACTTTTCTAAAACTCTAAAAAAAAAATACTTTATATCTAAACGGGCCTGAATGGTCTATCCTTCGTCAAGTTTAAGGTTGCTTTAGAAAAGATCTCTGGAAATTCCACCGTGGTACGGTTATGTTCCAATCACTCCGAACCGGAACTTGACAAAGAGATGGTGAAAGGCAACACCACACGGCGTGGATGCTCTCTTAACCTACCATTTGCGTCTTGTTAAGCAATGCCACGTATGTTAATTAAACATGTTCTTAGATACTCCCTCCGTACTAAAAAAAATAAAGTTGTTTTGGACAGCGATACGGTCTTCAAAGCATAACTTTGATTACTTATTTTTATAAAGATATTTATCAAAAAGTGATATATGTAAATTTTTATGAAAGTATTTTTCAAGATAAATCTATACATATGGTTTTCACATTTCCAAACTCAACAACTTAAAAGTTATTCATGATTTATGTTTTCAATGTTTGATCCAAATCTTATCCAAAACAACTTCATTTTTAAGTATGGAGGGAGTACGTTAATTTATTTGGATCGGGCTATCCCATTTCCCCGGTAGATGATTGACTTGTCTTACTGTCTCCGTTCTATACAATAGCTCACTTCACCGTAAATCAAACTTTTCTAACTTTTTAGAAAATATACCAATATTTACAACATTAAATTAGATTTATTAAATTCTTGTTGGAATAATGTTTACATAGTGCGTTTATGTAAACTTATAGATGACATTATAGTTTTCTAAAAACTTAATTAAGTTTAAATAAATTTAATTTAGAGCAAAATAAAAGTGAACTATAATTTGAAACAAAGCATGTATTCGTTAATAGTAACCAATTAACCAAAGACGATGGAGTCTGACAGACCAACTATTCAACATACACAAGCCTTAAGCCTTTTGAGCACTTAGTAAATGTCAGTGCCTACAATTTTCTACCAAAACCGAACTAGGGGCATGTTTTTTTTTATTTTGAGCTGCAACTTTTAGACTTTTAACTTAAAAACTGCTTTTTTGCTGTTGTTTCTTTTGCTATTAACTTTGGTATAATTTTTAAACTTCTCAGCACATCGAAAGCCAGAAAACTCCTCTCAAAGCACATTTAAAATTTTAGTTCATTTCCTCGTAAGCCAACCTTCCTGTTTTTTAAAAGCCAACTGAACAGTTGGATTGTATTGTTTTAGCCTCTGGCTTTTGGCTGGCAGAAGCTAGATAAAAGTTGAAAAAGGCATGCCCTTAGTCCTTCAAGAACAACCAAAATAAACACCATTTTGTGGAATTTTACTATTCAGGGGTGAATTCGGCCCTCCTCCTCTGGTTTGTTGGCTCTGATGAAATTTCTAAATCATTTAGTAAAACATGTTAGATTTACGAAAATTTCTACCATGTAATGGAAATGGAGTTGATCCTTGTCCTAAGGATAGTTCCAACAATATTAAAAGAGCAAGCTTATAAATATTTTATTGAGTAAGAAGAACAAAAAAAAAATGATAAGTTAACTCTTCGTGAAGAGTTAAGTTTACACCCTTTTCTATAAGTCATTTGTGTACGCTCACATATTTTCTATATTAATATGTTAGGTTACTCTATTTTTATATATTTTTTAAAACGTATATGAGTTAGCAAGTTGATTCGTGAATAGAAAAAAATGGCTTAAATTCAGAAATAACTGAGGCCCCACCAGGCCACGGAGCAAAGGCACTAGGCAACCACTATTTATAGCCGAGGGGCGCTCAACTCTACCTCCCCGCACTCGGCACTTCCCTCTCCCAGTGCTCCTAGCCTAGCCATGGACGCTACAGCCCAACGAGCCATGGCAGTGGACACAAGCAATGCACCCACCACATCTTGCTCTTCTTCGTCCTCTACATCCTCCTCCTCAGTCGTCAATGACGCGCCGCAAGAGGTTGTTCCCAAGAACTCCTGCAAAGGCACGAACAAGCGGAAGAGAGCCTCTTCGCCGGACTCCCAAGAAGTAGAAGCCAACGGCAGCACCAATAATGGGCACCAAGGCGAGGAGAGCAGCAGCTGCTGCTGCAGCACCGGCGACACCGAGGCGAGCGTCGGGAACAACAAGGCCGAAGAGGCGGCAGCGGCCACCGCCACCAGAAGCCGGAGCGGGTACAAGCACCCGTCGTACCGTGGCGTGCGGCGCCGGAGCTGGGGCAAGTGGGTTTCCGAGATCCGGGAGCCCCGCAAGAAGTCGCGCATCTGGCTGGGCACGTTCCCGACGGCCGAGATGGCGGCGCGCGCGCACGACGTGGCGGCGCTGGCCATCAAGGGCCGCGCCGCGCACCTCAACTTCCCGGACCGCGCCCACGAGCTGCCCCGGCCGGCGTCCACCTCCCCCGCGGACATCCAGGCCGCGGCGGCGCAGGCGGCCGCGGCCGCGGACGTGCACTGTGACGCGTCGCCGTCTCCGTCGCCGTCGGCCGAGCTGCTGCCGTCGTCCCCCGCGGCCGACGCCGACGCCGACGCGTCGCCGGAGCAGGCTGCTGCTGACTGCTGCTGCCCCGTGGCGACGACGACGCACGGCGACGGCGACGGCGACGGCGGGCAGGGCCAGGAGAGCGCGCTGTTCGACCTGCCGGACCTCCTCCTCGACCTGAGGGACGGGCTGTGGTGGCCACCGGTGTGGCCGGCGGCGGCAATGGCCGCCGAGGAGTACGACGGCTGCGACGTCGTCGGGATGCATGAGCCGCTCTTGTGGGCCGAGTAGTTACTCGATGGCCTTACGTTTCTACAATCTACCACACTAGCAGTGAAGTATATGGGTCTTTTCCAAGAAAAAGAGGGAAAACCACCAGACACATATATACTAGTATGTTTACTATTGCCTGTGCTTGATTTGGGCATGGAGCAGCTGCCCCGTGTGTTCTTTCTTTCTGTATCAGCTGTGAGGACTAGAGACGTCGACTGATAGCAGCAGTCTGATGATGCATTTGCAAATCGCAGTTATTTTCTAGTAGTAGATGCATGGTTGCATTTCGCATCAACAATGATAATATTTTATTGTTGATCTTTTAAACAAAAACAGAAAAAAAATACTATATAATAGTTCGGCTGAGCTGTTACTATTAGTGGCGATCTGCCTTCTGTTCGGAGGTCGTTTTAGGGCCCGGCGGGCCGGCGAAAGCAGCAGAGAGACATGGTAACGTTGGGCAGATTCTCACTGGACAAGTGGACAGGACAGCTCCAGTTCGCAACGCTCCCGTTTGCTGCTGCCGCTGCTGCGTCGTTGTTACGGCAAAAAAGTCGAAGTGCTTTTTTTAACTTATCACGCCAACTGGACGGACACACTTGCTCTCCTCTCGCAGGCTACTACAGCTAGTACTACTGAACTCGCAATATCTTGCGCCTGGTTCGGTACAGACTCCACGTTGTCCCTCCGAGGTTAGTACAGAGCACAGCTGCTGGAACACACCGGCCGTGAATACAAAATTGAAGAATGCATCCGATCCGTCCGACGCATGGAAAAAAAACAACAAACGGGAGCGAAGCCGCAGGGAAAGTTCCATTCCAATTCCATGCCGCGCGCGCGATATTCCCTTGTCCCCTTCCGCGCTCCAATCTGACAAGCCTGGGAGGAACAGGGAGCGGCGGGCCAATCGCCATTAGGTTAGGTGCAGAGCCAGTTACCGGCCCAGTTGGCTGGCCCCATCACATCAATTTTTAGCCGCTTGCCTGGAGTATTAAATATAGGTAAAAAATAACTAATTACATAGTTTAGTTGGAAATCACGAGATGAATCTTTTGAGTCTAGGTGGTTCACGATTGGACAATATTTATCAAATAAGACGAAAGTAGTACTCTTTCAATCTAAACATGGCCTGGCTTCGGTATATTCCGGCGCTCCACGAGCGCGGCGAGGTTTTTGGCATGGGATCCGGCTCGCTCTCGCCTGACAGTTGACACGTACGTAGGCGGGCGCCGGGGCCGGGCGGCCCCGTCACATGCCCGGACACATGGCCAGCGCGAGCGCGCACCGCACAGCTAGCCAGGAAAACCATGAACGAACGAATGAAGGTCGAAGAACGACGACGATACTCCTTCACAAGAAGATACTCACTGCCAACAACTTATCGAAGCGCAATTGGACACATGACCCGAATTACAAGTCGCTCTTCTTTGCAAAGACGACATCCAGCAGTACCAGTTGGCAACAAGGCCCATCGTTAATACGGAGTAGCAGTTTGTTTGGTTTGGTTTTGTTAACCAGAGAGTTGATTTTCCCTTCTTTGTTTGCAGCATGGCCTTTTAATGGTGTTGTGGAGGGTCTGTGCGCCGTAGTAGTTGGCCATCGTGCCTTAGTTGTTGGGTTGTTTTTGTTTCGTGCAATTTTGCTGTAAATAACGTTGTATTTTTTTTTTCTTTTTATTCATCTAATAAAAATCCGACAAAGCTTTTGCCGCTTAAAAAAAAAAGAACGACGACGATCGACGGAGGAGCCCACCGTCTATAATTGGTCAACAGTCCTTTTCTTTTAGGATCAAAGGGCCAAGAAATTCATGTGACTAACTATAAAATATGCAGATCCCGATCGTAGTACTAGTGCTCTCAATCGCGCAACAGCGCATGTGACAATAATCACGCACCGTCCGTCCGTCCGTCCGTCAGGGTCGAGCCTGTTCGCTTGTTCGTAAACGATCGTAAATTTTCAGTTGGAAATAGTATTTTTCTCTTACACCAAACTAGCCAGCAGTAAATAATCCACGATACGATACGGCCTCCCGAACAGGCTGTTAGTTTCACTACGAAACCGTAGCTCATGAGGCTAGTACTCAGTCTCAGTTTCCGCCGCACTCATATTTTTAAAAATAGTGGAGAAGAGTTTTATCTCCATACTCAAAGTAAAATTTTTATCATCTCTTTTCATTAATACATTATCATGTCAGCATATTTGATGCCTATAAAACTCCATGAAACCCAATTGAGATTGGTCTTTCATCACACGCTAAGCTATACGAGTGTCTGAACGACCTGGTTTAACACCCTAGGGAAATTGCGCATGGGCTCCTGGAGTATTTGGAGGAACGACGTTGCGGTAAACACCAGCCCCGCGTCGACGTGCACGCCGCAGAGGACACAGGTGCCGAAGAGCAGAGCAGAGCAGAAATGTGCATCAGGGCGCTCTAGATCACGATCAAGTTGCTGTAGACATAATAGTTGGTTCACCTGACGTAGCCGAACTCAAGGCGCTGGCAGCGATCGATACGCTCATGGAAGTGCTCCTCCCACGTCTGAAAGTTGATCGCACACATGCACCTGAGGACCTCTACCGTTGCCTTTATCCTCTGATCATCGGCCTTCTACCATCATCGGGACCCTGATATCTGTTGTTGCTGCGCGCGCTGATGAGAATGAATCCCCGCCCCCGCCCCCGCCCCCGCCCCCAAACGCTCCCAACCCCCCCCCCCCCCCCCCCCCCCCCCCCCCCCCCCCCCCACCACCACCACCACACACACACACACACACACACACACACACAAAACCCCAAGCGTCGTTGTCAGTGCACTCTCTCCCTACACATCTCAATGCGAATTTAAGCGTATGCCCCTAAGGGCAGATTTAGCATCTTCAAGAATACAACATTGATCGCTACCTAGTACCTCATAATCACATACTCTTTTTGATCAGGTAGAAGTACAAGATTCGCAGATGAATCAACAAGGGCATAAAGCAAAAGACGGTGGCACAGTGACGCCGTACGCGACGGCGTCTTGTCCGTCGCGGGGGACCTGGGCGTGGATGAACCCACTCGTCCAGCGCGGCCGCCACATGCAGATCTCCGATTTGCCGACCCTGTCGTCGTCGTCGGATGGCCCGGAGTGTCATGACTCCTTTAGTTTATTTCACCACCCTCCATCATTTCGCCTCAGCTTAGGTTTATTTCACCCTCTATCATTTCGCCTCTGTTTATAGATAAATTTTAGTGTTAATCTTATACTAGGTAGCGTGCCCGTACGTTGTTATGGGACAACTAAATTTTTTTGTACTAAAAATACACGGATCGCACGATAAGATAACAATACTGTTAAATTAAATACCGACGTCAAAGTGACATTTAATTCAAAAAGCAAAGTTCGTGAAATTAACACAGTCACGGAGAGCGCGACGTCGCAGGCTCACAAACTCTACTGTATAAACTTTTTCGTGATATGGCTAAGATAATATTTTATATCAGCAAAAAGAATTCTACGATATTCATTTCTTTCATGCGTCAATAAATCCATGAATAAGTTCCGCTGCATCTCCATATAATCATGTACACACAGGTTCGAGTATATATGCAAATAGGTTCGTGTCCGTGCGTTGCTACGGAACAGCTAAACTTTTATACTAAAAACGCACGGATCGCATGATAAGATAGCAATACTATAAAAGTATATGATCAACGTTAAAGTGACATTTAATCCAAAAAGCTAAGTTCGTAAAATTTACAGTCACAGAGAGCGTGGCATCGCGGCTCATAAACTCTACTTTGTAGATCTTTCCGTGATGCGGCTAAGATCATTTTTTATACCAGCAGGAAGAGATTTCCGATATCCATTTCTTTCGTGCGCCAACAAATCCACGAATAAGTTCCACCACATCTTCATATCATCCTGTACACGGCACTGGCAAGTGAATTAGCCACAACTTATGTAATTAGTTTTATAATTAGCTCATGTTTAGTCCTCCTAATTGATATCTAAAAATTCAATGTGACATGGACTAAAGTTTAGTCCTAGGATCCAAACACCCCTGACTCTCGACTCCTGCTGGCTGCTCACTTGCATCACCATGTCTATGTGTCTGCATGTATATACTCTAATGCCAGAACGTCTAAGATGGTCTTTATTGTCCACCCTTTGAAAATATCATAACTTTAAGGTTGCCATTTGTGTATGCTGTAGGATTGGGATGCTCTGCACTGATCCATGAGGGTGTCCATGAGAGTCGAAATTTTTGATACCATTATGATGTCTAAGCTTACCAATCAGACAGAGACGAACTTGATTGTTAAAATATTTTCAACATTGCTTTCATATACCCTCTCTATTCCAAAATAGAATTCATTCTCGCTTCTCAAGAAGTTATTTTTTTTAACTTCGACCAATTATATATAAAATAATATTAATATTTATAATACATAATTAGTATCATTACATAGAACATTGAATATATTTTCATAATAAACTTATTTGGAGATATAAATATTGCACGTATTTTTTACAAACCTAATTAAAGTTGAGAAAGTTTGACATGCACGCATCCTATAACGACTTATATTTTGGGGTAGAGGAAGTATATGCTAATGGGAGTAGTCAACTGGAAGTGGTGATGAACACAACAATACTTTCATATTATATGCTAATGGGAGCACGAAAAAACGCATGGGAATGAATCTATATACTAATGGTGGGAATATTCGTTTAGAAAATTGTAGAAGGTTCACCAGTCTCACCATGTATAATCTGCACATCTTTTATTTGGCACCACTGATGTTTCCTTCCATGCATGATTATTGTTTCCTTCTATTTATGATTATTGTTTCCTTCCATGTATGTGACCTCAGGTGATCGATTTGTTTCCTTCAAAGCAGGCGAAGATCGCAGGGATGACAGTTTCTTTTTCTATCGCGTCTTTCCTTTTCTCGCTCTCCCATTGGACAGCGTGGGAGGTGGGATCGATCGCATGGGGTGACAGACGGACGAACCAAGGCAATTGTCGCACTAAAACGGTGTCCACACTTTGTTCTTTTTAGTTGTAGGAGATAAATACGATGGCTAAGTCCTTGTGGCTATAGGCCTGCCTTACAAGTACATTGACGCTGGAGTAAGTTAAATGTGCCCTTAGGGGCATATGCCCCTATGCATTGTGCCGTTAGATTCGCATTGAGATGTATATGTTAAGATGTTTAGTAATTTGGATCGTTTTCGCAGTTCCTTATCACGTATAATTATATTATATATTTCTGCTTTTGCTCGCCGATTTGATTTGATGAGCGCCCGTCGATTGATCGGTACGAGCGTAGCTTTCCAACAACGAGCGCCACCAATCATTTCTGTCATGCCAGCCGCCCGGCCGTCCCGATGCATGGACGGACATCACGCACGCATCCGTTCGTTCTGCGGTTGCTGTAAGAGAATGACTAGTCGTATGGAAGTTATATGCGGATGGATGGATTAGTATTAACCACTCATTACGTAGCAAAATACAAGGGGTTAATTGACGTACTAACCGCTCTCCCCGCGCGATTGGCCGCCGGTAAGAGCACGTCGGAGTCCTTCCACTAGCGCCTTGCGAATTGCGATCATGTCATTTCAATGGCTTTGCTTCTGTCACGTCCCCGGTTTGTCTCACTCCACAGCCACTCAGATGAACGGAGGATGCATGACTAGCTGGTCCACGTCATAGATTAATTGCCGGATCGTATCATTTCTATGGCCCCATTCGGCTTACCCTATATCCGGTTTGTTCGGCTTCTTTTTTCAACCGGAACAATGTTTTTCTCTTACAACAATTCAGCCAGAACAGTGTTTTTCAGCTAGTTTCAACCAAAATTCAGCAAGCCGAACATGGCCTATATAAAGTGAGACTAGCTAGCTACATGCAGTGCAGACAGGGGCGGATCCAAAGGGGGGGCTGGGGGGCTCCAGCCCCCCCTAACGGCTTGATTTCACCATTAATTACTGTAGCAAAAGCTTGATTTCACCATTAAATCTTCATACAAATCAACATCTCCATTGTTTTAGCCCCCTTATCTCGCATCGTGCATCCGCCACTGAGTGCAGAGGAAGGTCAAGTTAGAACTGAAGCAAGCCCGTATGGAGCTAGCGCCGGCCGTCGTTAATTAACAACGCAAAAGTGTTCGTTGATACTAGTATATGAGAACAATACTCTCTTTTTCTTCTTCCATTCCATGGATGCATATATGTTTATGTTTTCGGTCGATCTTTAATTGCCGTCCATAGGACAGGCTATCGCGGCGCTGAACGTGCTTTCTAGACCGTGTTTCTCTTTTGGTACAGTCGTTCTCGCGTTGTTGCACACATTAGGTAACAATTCAACCGATCATCTAGGCTTTCGTGCTAAGATTTCCATTGATACGTAGCATGTGCTTTTGACCAGGCTAATAATGAACATGTTAAATTACTAGTACAAGCTAAATTCATGTGATGATTGGTTCAGATCCAGAGATGCTTTCGAATGTGTAATTAATGATGACATTGTGGCCTCTATATGTGTGGCCTCGCTACTGATGACGTCAGATTTTTTTTTTCTTTCGGTCACACCATTCTCTGTGAAAAATAGCTCATGGAGTAGGAGTACGTTCTTGGCTCAAGAAAGGTTCGTGGAATTCGTACACTCCAACTCTCCAAGCATGCTCTTGCTCACCAATTCTCCTTGGCTATTGTATATTTTTTTTGGTAGCCTGTATGGCAAGTTATCGCTAATTAACTCATGTGCTCATTTAAAATTGGCACGAGCTTTAGCCTTTAGGTGTAGGACCTCTATTTGTCTGTGTCACAGCTTTAGTTTCTCAGTAAACACTCATCGAGTCATCGGACCAAACGAAAAGGCTGCAGCGAGCCGAAAGACCGAAATGATCGCTCCATTCCAGCTTTTTTCTTCTCAGAGGAGAGTTTCTGTCACCTGATCGATCGTTTAAAATTAAACAAACCTCAAAAAGGCTCTAGAGTGTGATCTGAGGAAGCATCGTATCTCAAACTCACGCCACGAGTTCCTCCCACGACGTATTTTAAATGCCCTAGCTCTCCCTGGAATATGGCAGTGTTTATATTGATTGTTTCGCTGCATGGATCCCTAAAACACGCGTAGCTGCAATAGTTTATAGTTTATCATGCATTCAGCAGCAGTATCAGCAAAGGAGACTGACTGCTTTATTTCCTTCCATTCCATCTTGCATGCTTTCCCCCAACAAACGCTGCTACGCTGTGCTCTCTGCTCGTTGACACGGTTGGCATTTCCCTCGTTGCCATTGTAAAATGAAGCAATATATATGTTTATTTTAACACAAGATAATGATACTGTGCCATGGATCTCTGAATGAGGGATTTGTTGCAGTTTAATACTTCGCACACGGCCCTCGCATCGGTAAGGACACGTTGCCTGGGAATGCCAATTTCAGCTTACTTTAATCATCACCCATCCAATCGACCAATCCAACGGAAGCAACGCACTTCCACATAATCACATTTTGCACGAACGCATGCTGTGCGCTGGGGCATGGCATGCTGCTGCCTGAGACCAATAAACAACTGGAATCAAATGTGGGGTCGGTAGTGCACACTGACCACTGACCGTCAGAGAAGCGCGTACACCAACCTCTTGCTCTTGGCCTTGGGTTTGCTTGCTCTCCCTCTCCCCTGCCCTGCCCTTTATTTGTCCTATCGTTCTATATTTTTCAATGCCACTCACATTTCTTTTGGAGAATCAAAAGAAATATGACACTCCAATTGCGGTTTCCACATTGACTTTCTGTTCGGAGATCAGTCGAAGTGTAGCCTGTCCTTGATCCAGGTATATATATATGGTATGCGAATGGTGCCTCACATATCACAGTCACCAAGTGCAGGCAAACTCACAGCGATCGGTCCTAAGTTGTAGAAGCAGAGTTAGAGGGACACTACTTGGGCGTCGTGATCAGCAGCAAGCTAGCAGGTAGGGCTCACTCGATCGCCACCGTCACACTCGCCACGTCATGTCGTCGTCGTCGTCGATGGAGCACGACGAGCAGGTGTCGCCTCAGGTGTCCGAGGGCGGCTGCACCTGCAGCAGCAGCAACAACAGCAACACCATCAGCAGCGGCTCCCTCAACGCGTCGTCGCCGAGCTCCAGCGACGACTCCGGCGGTGCCGGTGGCAATGGCAAGCAGGGCACGAAGAAGCGGCCGCGCAGGGACCTGAAGCACCCGACATACCGCGGCGTGCGCATGCGCAGCTGGGGCAAGTGGGTGTCTGAGATCCGGGAGCCCCGCAAGAAGTCGCGCATCTGGCTCGGCACGTTCGACGACCCGGAGTCGGCCGCGCGGGCGCACGACGCCGCCGCCGTCGCCATCAAGGGCCGCGCCGCGCACCTCAACTTCCCTGAGCTGGCACACGAGCTGCCCCGCGCCGCGTCGGCGGCGCCCAAGGACGTGCAGGCCGCCGCCGCGCTCGCCGCGGCCACTGTGGCGGCGGCGGCTTCACCCATCGTCATCCCGTCCTGCGCCCACGCCCACGCCCACGGCGATGCCGACACCGAGACGGAGGAGCTGCCGCCGCCTGAGCGGGCAATGCCGGAAGAATGCGACACTGAGAACCAAGCTCAGCTCGAGCAGCTGGGTGGCGACGACATTGACATTGGACTGGGTTATACCTTCTTGGACGTGCCAGACGCTCTAGACTTCGGGTACATGTTGTCACCGCCGCCTCTGCCGTCTTACTGTGGCTCGCCGTGGGATGACATCGCCGATGACCTCTGCTTCGACGAGCCCTTGCTGCTGTGGGAACACTGACGATGCAAGGCTAGCCAACTCCGTGCGTCCACGAGATTCTTTGTTTCTTTTGGTCTACACATTACTGTGTGCTAGCTAGCTCACCTTGTCGATCGTCGCTGTGATGCGTGCTAACAAATTTTGCAAAAGCACATGTAGTTACACTGAATTCATAGTTTTCAATTTTTGATTCCATTATAGGTCAATAAGACTCGTGTCACTTTGTATCATATACAATAATACATGAGAAATGTTTTCCATCAGACACCCGAGGTGCACGAGGTTTCCATGAAGCAATACTCTCAACCGTTCATCATCTAGCATCTGACGACCTATTACACTCTTCTTACTATAGTGCTCAGCTGTTTATCTGTGGCCTATTGCTTTCTTCGGCCCTGTTTAGAGCCGCTTCTCTCAAGCTTATGGTGAAAAAAAAATCTTTAGAATGCCCCATTAAACGGCGTGATTCTAAGCCAACTTCTCTTCCGCTCACGATTCTTCTCTCCGCGCCCCTTCAACGTGGAAGCAGAAGTCGCCCGGAGGCTGCTGTGGGAGAAATCCCCGAGAATGTCGACCACCTTTCCTCCCACACCTCACAGGCCGCGGTCTCCGAGCCCCTCGCCACACGTCGCGCCAGCGCCCCCGCCCGCGCCCCGCCCCCGTCTTATCCATCTTGTCGATGTACGAGTCCCTCCTCGTCGTCGTGTTCGTAGCCTCTGAGCCCCTCACGACTCACCGCGCCGGCGTGCCCACATCATCCTCGCTGGTGTCCAGGTGAGTAGGTGGTGACCAACCCTTCTTCCTCGGCGCGGGTCACGACCTTTGAGCCCCTCGTGACCCGACATGCCGACACCCCCGCCTCCTCGTCGGTTCTTGGGCCCCTCCTCCTCTCCTCGATCCACACGGTAGATCTAGTCCGGGACACGGTAGCGGGTGCTCTTCCTCCTCGCGGCTGGCCGAGATCCGGGGGTGGAGGGGGCTCCCCCTCTTCCTCGGGGGCTCCCCCTCTTCCTCCTTGCCAATGTCGTTAGTGGTGGTGATGAGTTCTTCCCCCTAGAATCGACGTGCCAAACAGTTAGTTTCTTTATCACGAGATTCTTGTGGAAGCTAGCTTTGATTCAACGCATGGTTGAGATAAATTATCCCAAACAAGGCCTTCTTCCTACAAAGTGAATCAACATCGAGATTATTGGAGGTGTACGTGAATATATATGTACATGTCCATATCAAGATTTCTATATAAACGTAGTTTTTTTTTTCTCATTTACATGTTGTTCCAACAAAGCGCCTTGAAACACCAGTCCATGCAGCGAGTATAAACAACTAGTAGCACAAACCAATGATGAGCTAAAAATATGATATGCACACCCTGGTTTACAGTGGACGCAATCATGCAACGCACTATGCATATATTCTAGAACGAAGAACTAAAGCGAACTGCCGTTCTGTCTCTTGTTGTCTCGAGCCGTTCTAGCCATTCCAAACAAACCTCCAAAGATCATAGCCAACGTAACTAGCCATCCCTGGAGATTAGTCATTACTTATGTCTAAGTGTAGTTAGTGGCACAAGGTTCATTGTCAATTAGTATATATTGCATGGTAGGTAAGGCCAGGCATGTGGAGGCAGCCTGCATGCCTATCTCAGCAAAAGCAGCTCCTTATCTTCTACACGGCAACGTAGTCCGGTTAGGTATGACCAATGGAGCCATATATGCCATTTCGCTACGAGGTTAGTTGAGTGTTCAGTCGCGTCCAAAGCGCATGCATGCATTTTGATCGGTTTGTTAATTTGCAATGCGGTTACGTCGATTAAAGAATGAACGGGTCGGCATGACATGGCCGCCAATGGCGTCTTGTGCAATAGTCCGGGAGCATGCATGTGAGCTCCGGCGGCCGGATCAAGTTTTCCGATGCGTTCTTGGAGCTAGCCTGGGGCCATGCACCACTCATATGCATGCTTTGCTAATTGTTGCTAGGGCAGGGGTTAGAGCTGTTGTTTAGTGTTCATGATCTGTCTGTCAATTGAAGTGCCGTCTTGTACTGACCAATAGCGCACGCCATGGCAGTGGCGTCTTCTGTGCTGCGTCATGTGGGGCATGTTATTGCTTGGCTCAACTTGCTTATTGTTGTACTACATCTTAATTTGGTAAATTATTGGGCAAACTGACCTTGCAACCCTTTTTTTACGGGTTGTGATGAGCTGATGACCTGATGGGACATTTCAACTGACCATTCGAGAAAATAAATCAACAAAGCATGTGTTTTGCCCTATGGAAAACGAGCTGTTCTGCTGTGGGATATATTAGTGTACTGTTTCAACGTAAATTCAGACCTTCTAACCATAATTTGTGCATCGGACCAGCCAGGATTAATTGAAGACTTGTAGAAGAAGTAGTTGGGATTAATTGCTATTAAAAGAGTGCAAGTTTGTGCCAAGTTGGGGACCTCAAGTGCTTTTCAGGCATGGAGTAATTAAGGGGTAAGTTCCTTCAATTAATTCATGAGTTTCTGTTCACAAACTAGTTTACTTGTTGTGGAAGGAAAAGTGACAGCGAGTATACAGTCAAGACAAAGCAAACAGAGGAACACTTATCTTCTAATTGAAAGATCTCTATATGCATGGGTGGTTGCCGCAGTATCTGTTCAAAAGATTTCATGCTTTTGAATCCATTAGCTAAAGAACAATCAAGTGGGACATTGAAACAACACCACAAGACAAGTGCAAGGTGGAGAAAGGGCCACGAGAAAAAACACCTCAATTAGCTTTCTGCTTCCTCGTACCACAGACTCGGTTCTTCATCCGTTTTTGTCCTAATAAAAATGCTACTTCTGATTGGAAATATAAGTCCATCTAGATTTATCTCGAGTCAAATTTGACTACAAATATATAAACATATCTAGAAAGATTTACAACATAGTCTTGTGCCAGTAGAATAATTATGAAGAATATTTTCATAATAGATAAATCTTTCTAAATATGATAAGATGCTTTTATAGATATTGTTAGTCAAAATGACAATTTTTAGATCCACCAGAGCCACCGAAGCCGCTTCGTCTTCCTTGATGACTGCGTTTGACGCTGAGCCTGTAGCCGCTAGGGTCGTGGAGCCTGTTGCTGCCTCGGCCCGGCTCGCCACTGCTGGGACCAAAGATCTCCAGAGGGGTTGTGGTCACCAGATCCACATGAGACCCACCATCTCACGACACCAGCATAGAATTGTGTGGCCCTCGGCATCCTTGGCCACACCGAAACTAGACTAACTACACCGTGTGAGAGAGGTGGGTGGAGGAGGACGTCCGAGGTAGGAAGAGGAAGGGTGGCGGCGAGCGGTGTTGTGGAGGGAGAGGAAGGGTGGCGTGGCGGCAGAGAGGGAGACGCCACTCGGCCGCTGCTCTCTTCTCTGTCCCTTCTCCACTGATGGGTTTAAATCCCCTGCTCGAACTTCACGACCTCAGGCTTCGCGCGTTCATCCTCTAACCACTCTACTCATAAGACACTTGTGTCCATTTGAGATATTTGTTCTCCCTGTTTTATGTTCATCTAGTTTTAAAATAAGTATTTGGGACCCTAAATAAATTCAAATAAAAATGTTGTCAACTATAAAGTTTTATAACTTTTCAAGATCTGCAACTTTCATTTCGGTTATTTCTCCATCCATGGTTGTTTGAAGAATTTGAATTTCAAATGTGAGGAAATTCAAACGTAATTTTCCTTAGATAAATGACTTCAAATGAAAAGTTGTCAACCATAAAGTTATACAACTTTTCATGATCTATAACTTTTGTTTTGGTCGTTTTCCCATTCGAGATCGATTGAAAAAAATGGAAATTCAAATGTGAGAAATTTCAAATGAAAAATTGTTGTCGGGGACCAATACTAGGGTACCTGAAGAGGAGCTAATAACCATTAACATTGATTCATCCGAGCAGTCTAGAGCGCGACTACAACTCCAACCGACCCCCAGGTGCGCACACTCCGCCTCACCCGACACCAGGGCCGTGGGCTCCGCCTCGCCCGACCCCTGAGGGTTGGCTTTGCCTCGCCCGATACCGAGGCCACTGGGTCCGCCTCCTCGACCCCTAAGGGCGGACTCTGCCTCGCCCGACCTCTGGGGGTGGGCTCTGTCTCGCCCGACACCAAGGCCACGGGTTTCGCTTCGCCCGACCTCTAAGGGCTGGCTCCGCCTCGCCCGACCCTTGGATTTGAGCTCCACCTTGCCCTGCCTCTAGGGAGGAACTTCGCCTCGTCCAACCCCGAGGTCGGGGGCTCTGTCTCACCCAACGGAGACCCATACCGCTCGTATGGACCTGGGTCAAAGCTCTGACATCAGGAAAGAGACTGGCGTGCCTCAATGTAGCCCATGACCCACGACAGGCCATACCTGGGGGTTCACGTCAGGAACAGCGCCGGGCGTATCGGTGTTGTTCTGCCTAACCCTCGTACGAACACTGACGGGGGGGATCAGTTCACCATGACGTTCACTATAACCCGTTGACGTCTACAGGATTGGCGAGGATGATGTGGGCACGCTAGGACAGAGTGGAGCGCCATGACTAGCAAACGACACCTGCACATGGCGTCAGTGACGGATAGGGCCGCGATGAGAAGTTGTTCCTGTTGACGTCTATAGGGTTGGTGAGACCCGCATAGAGGAGAAGAAGGACCCAGCGGTCCTAAAGGACTTCTTTCTCTCATTCTCTTCTCTTCCTCCACTGTAACCTATGCTTTCTCTTGTCCTATAAAAGGGAAAGCAGGGCAGCACCGGACTCGAATCGATCGCATCGGAACACATCACATCGATTTGGACTCGAACCCTGAACTGATTAGAACACACAGGCACACAGCAGAGAAGCGACCAAGCCCTCGGTGCCCATTCACTCCTCTCACCAGATACTTGGGACCTGTCCCTCTCCTGACCGTTTATAACCCCTACTACAAACTTTTATTGCTAGTAACACGAGCAACAGCAATAAACTAGACGTAGGGACATTCTGCCCGAACCGGTATAAACCTCGTGTCCTCGTAGCATACCATTCGGGCTAGGCGCGTAATATTGGAAATTTACTATCTGGTGGCAACTCGAAACACCGACAGTTGGCATGCCATTAGGGGCCTTTTGCGCGTCTCAACGTCCACACCCGGCCTTGGATGGCTAGTCACAACCTCGGCTGGGTCCCGGGCGCGCACGTGCATTTTGGGGACCTGAACTTCATCGTCACGACGGAGGGGGGGTTGGCAATGGCTCTCGCCGCCACCCGACCTCTCCACTCCGTGGCCTCGACACAATCGCTGAGGCACTTGAGGAGCTACAGCGTCACGCACCAGAGGACCATGCCCCTAGAAACAACCAGCTCCTTGACTTCGACTACGGGAGGTTAGAGCGCTAGCTCGACGCCTTCCTAGGACCCTAGCCATCCCAGGAGGACCTACGCCACCTCACCTTCTTGTTCGCCAATGTCATGGCACCGCTTGTCGGAGGGGAGCCACTCTCTCTAGAATACCTCATCTAGAGCACCCAACAGCTCTCCCGTTCGGTCTCCACAACGCCGCAGAGACCGATGGCCACCCTGTGGCACAACACACGCCTCCATCCCCTACGAACGATGAGTTTGTAGGGATGACTGAATATGTCGTGGAGTCTTTCCACAACCTCCTCGCAAGAGAATCAGAGTCACCGTCTGGCTTTGACTCCAGTAGGGGTAGCCATCACCCCTCTCGTGAGTGTTTCATAACGGGTACCTCCGAGGGACATGTCGAAAGCATCCACAAAGAAGAGGCTTCCCCAATGAATGACCTTGAAGATGAACTCGAGGGGCTGACAGGGGCCCCACCCTGCCTACGGTTGGAGCAGCTGAAGGCCCAGCACATAGAGCTCGAGGAAGCACGACTCCAACTCGAGCAGGAATGCACGAAGCTCGATCGGGAGATCGAGCGCCATGGAGACGGTGGGCGCATGCATGCCATGGCCCGCGGCGTGAACCACAGGATCATCACGTACAATGAAGCCCTCCCATACTTCGCCCAGATGAGCCAGAACATCGCTGCTGTGGTGGCCTTACTCCATGGGCTTTCAGGGCCCATGACGCCAGAGGATCGTTGGGCCCACCTCGAGATTCACACGCTGCTCGAGCGTGCGGCGGTGCAGCAGGCCGAGAGCTTGCTGTCTCGGCGATGCAAGCTCGACGCCAGCTAGCGCATAGCCTCAGAGCGACCCAACAAGGATGTGTCCGTCCACTAGGCGCCACAAGGTGGTAGGCAGCACACTATGGTCCTGTTGCATGAGCGTCTTGGCCGCAACTGTGACGCACGCGACACCCTCGATGCCTGTAGATGTACCTGTGATGATCTGAGAGAGGGAGCTAGCTGTGGCTATCACCCTCATCGTGGATGATGCTACGACAATGTTAAGGACCAAAGCCTAAGCCCCGGCATATCGGGGCCTCAGGCCTTCGGCCAACACATCCTCAACGTTGTCTTCCCGCCAAGGTACCGACCACCAACTAACATCCCAAAATACTCTAGGGAAACAAACCACAGACTATGGCTCAAGGATTATCGGGTTGCCTGCCAAGCCGGTGGAGCAGATAATGATGAATTCATTATCCACAACCTTCCATTGTTCCTGGCCGATTCGACACGAATATGGTTGGAACACCTTCCGCCCAACAGAATCCAAAGTTGGGCGGACCTAAAAGAGATCTTCATGGGGAACTTCTAGGGCACGTACAAGCGCCCTGGGAACCCATAGGATCTCAAGAACTATCAACATAAGGTCAGAGAAATCCTTTATGGGTACATCCGGTGCTTCTCCCGGCTGTGCAACGAGCTGCCTCACATCATCGATGCTGACATTATAGGAGCTTTCCTGTCTGGGACCACCTATGAGTCCCTAGTTCACAAGCTAGAATGTAAAGGCCCACAAACCACCAAGGAGCTCCTTGACATTGTCACCAGCCATGTCTCGGGCGAGGAGGCGGTTGGAGCGATCTTCGACCGCCTAAAAGGCAAGGCAAAGCGGGACGAGGACGCCGATGAAGGCACCTCCAACCGTCCCATCAAGAAGAACAAGCAGTGGCATGAGGGCTCACTCATGGCCACTGTTGACTGCAAGGGGGGGCCAAAAGCTTGCAGAGGGTACTCCAAACCACTTTGAGAAGTTGCTCAAAGGGCCATGCCCGAACCATTCCTTCCCCGTCAAGCATCTATAGAAGGACTACGATCTCATGAAGCGATTCTTGTTTGGAGGCTTCAACAGAGGGAGGATGGGAAGGACCCCAAGCCGACCACGGACAACGCCGAGGGGACGGACGGTGGCTTTCCGATGCCGGATGGCTGCCTCATGATCTTTAGAGGGTCGGCGACCTATGACTCCAAGTGTCGCTAGAAGCTCACACCGCGAGGTCTATACGGCCAAGCCGGCCGCGCGTACCTTCCTCCAGTGGTCAGAGTCCGCCATAACCTTTGATCAGACTGACCACCCGGAGAGCGTCCCACAACCGAGGAGGTATTCACTCGTGGTTGACCCAATCATCGGCACAAAGCGGCTGTCCCATGCCGTGCATGTGTATGCCATGCCGTGTCCACGACGGGTCCACGCACATGCACACAACATACCCGCGCAGTTGTCCCCATGTGCCCGTGAAACCTTGAGAATTGGCTCTGATACCAAATGTAATGTCCAGTCCCGACATACATGGCCCAGCCCCACTCTTCCTAGGAGTGGTCCCACCCATGTAGCAACCCGCTTGAACTTTCATCCTTGCTTCGTTCAAAACAGTTAACCGAAGGTTACTACGCGTCCCTGGCCCTGGTATTTAAGTCAATCCGGCAATCTCAGAGTTTCCAGTATGGTACTAACTGGTTGCGTAGTGTTTTTCCATGGTGCTACAGTAACCCATGTGAACAGCACCCCGAAATTGGCCGTCCCATTTTCGGGTGAACAGCGCTCGATCTACAGTACCACCGGCCCATGACTGGATTGGATTGGGCCCACTTTGGCCCATTAGGATGTTACAGTCACATCGGCCAGACCAGCCCCTCCCCGCCCCCAATAGCGAGCCAATGCTCACGTAGGCGCAAACTCAAAGCGTTGGGTGGCGAAGCGGTGAATGGAGATGTTGTCCTAAGCTCCCTCCATGGTGGTGGACTCCTCTCTACGATGACAGCCATGTTCCCATGATCCAAGGCATAGATGACGTGAACGAACAGAATAATAGGCATCATCGACTCACCCAAAACCTACCAGACATGGTGGATTGACCAGGGACGGAGCGGGTGCGTCTGGCCACGTGCACATGGCAAGCTTCGCGATGGCGGTGGTGGCATGACCATGTCCACGGTGCAGTGAAAGCAGTAGCAGTGGATGGAGGAGAACAGGGCAAAGACATAGTGCTAAGCAATTGAAGGGGGTGGATGGTGCTAGGCGAATTGGATGGGCGCTACCATGGGGTCTTAAGATGGCCGACGACGAAGGAAGCTTCAAATTGGGCCTCGGCAAGGTATAGTGGCAACAGTGGCCAAGCTCAGCACGTAGCTAGGATCCCACTCAACTATCAGGTACACTTAATTGCATGGATTTGGCCGGCGCTGCAAGCTGGCCCCTAGCGTGGCTTGGTGTCAATAGAATATCATCGATAGTCTTCCGAGGGGTATCCCATGAAGGTAGATTGATCGGCAGGGAAGCGTGAGATCAAGAACGAGAAGGCAATAGGGAGACATGGGTTAGACATGTTCAGGCCAGCAGTATGACATAATACCCTACTCCTGTGGTCTGTTGGTTTGTATTTGCTATCGTATGATATTACGTGAGTTTGGAGGGGGTCCCTGCCCGCCTTATATAGTCCAGGGAGTAGGGTTATAAGTCAGTTAGATTTGAGAGATAACTAGAAAGTAATAACTGATTACAGGAATCTTAGGATCATACATATCCTAATAGATCTTATAGTATCTTCAGGATATCTTCCAGATGTCTTGCGGGAGGCGCCGAGCAGAGTCATGCCCCGCAAGGCTTTGTCTTGTGGGCTGAGCCACCCCTGAGGACGCAGCCCATGTGGTCTACCGTGGGTATCTGGGGTCATACCCCCCCCCACAGCTAGTCCCTGAGCATCTTGTACCCATTGTGCAACGCCGTCTTGAGCTTGTCCGAGCAGGTGCGAACACGACCGAGCAGTCAAACTCATGGTCTAACCACCGTGATGAGTTGCCGAGCAGTTGCGAGTAGTTGCCGAGTAGCGTGAACTGTCACCAAGTAGTGTGAACTGAACATGGCTTGCCATAAGGGTATAAGGAGCTCAAGATCAGAATAAAAAATTTCTTTGCAATGGACCAAGTGTGCCCACTTAGAGTCCAACCACGAGAAAAGGAGAGAACCTTCTTCAGCTTCAAGAGGCGCGGAGTCTTCTAGAATAAAGCAAGCACATTCACTACTAGTTAAAGTGTGCCCACTTAGTCCATGAGCCTAATAGTAGATGATGTAGTCATGTGGTGCAGGGTCCAAAGCAGAAGAAAAATAAAAGACCAGCCGAGTAGGCAGCCAGTCCCTAGGCATAGCCCCGAAAAGCACATTCAGCGCAAGATGAAGTGTGCCTACTTAGTCCCCGAGCCTGATAGTAGGTGATGTGGTCACGTGATGCCAGGGTCAGAAACAACAGTCAACTTAGAGAAAAAAGAATCGTGAAGAAAACACTGGAGTACCGGCTGTATAGTAATAATTACTGAGCCATAACGATTGGAGGAGATATCGGCGAGCATTAGGCGAGCCACAACAAATTGCGGAGATAAATTAGCAATATGGGCTGGGGCTATGCGAAGGCCTAGGTAACGGCCCACCTTGCTGTTACGAAGAATTTAGGATGGCATAAATTGTGGGAACGGTTCCCCAAAAACCCTCAAATGCGAAAGGGTGGGGAAAGTGCTTTATAACAGCGACGCCGCATCCTGTGTTCCCACCTTTGCCACTTTGCCATTTCATCTTCCTCCTCGGCCCTCACATTTCTAGATTTGCATCCACACTTTCTTCCGCTACCAAACCCTAATCAAATCTAAGAGATGGCGTCGAAGAAAGGAGCTGCCAAATCAAAGAAGATGAGTCCCAAGAAGGCGAGTGCCGAAACCCAACGTGATGAAGAATGGGTGCCATCACAAATGGGAGAAGCAGAGCTCAACAGATTGGTGGAAGCTAGCATTCTTCCTGACCACGCTACCGCTGAATGGCGACCGGCCCTCGGTGAGCCCTTCCCAACACCTCACACCGATGAAGTGGTGGTAGTCGAGGATTACTTCTGGCGTGGGTTGGGATTTCCTGTTCATCCATTCCTGAGGGATTTGCTAGAACTTTGAGTCATTAGTCTATGCAATCTCCACCCAAATACCATTTTTCACATCTCTATCTTCATCCATTTCTATGAGGCATATCTTGGAATCCTCCCCCACTTCAACCTCTTCCATCACCTATTCTGGCTGAAGAAGAGAGACGGCGGTGGTTCCAAGGTGGTCAACAGAGTATACCTTCAGCTGCGCAATGGAATAGCGGGGGAGTACCTTACTGTGCTGCTGAACACGTCACTGAAGAACTAGAACGCCTGGTGGTTCTACATGAGGTAGAGCCACCCGACCATCCGTTGCGACACCGACCACATCCCACAGAGCCAAAGGAGCTGGTCGGAGATGCTAAACAGTGCTGATATGGAGCAAGTGAGGGAGCTCCTTAGCTTAATATAGGGTGTGAAGACCAACGGTGGATTAGTGGCGGCGAGCTTTATAGTGCGCCGTGTTCAATCCTACAAGGAGAGAGCCCGCCCTGCCTTTGAATTCAAGGGGAAACCGATGGTACCTGGGAGAGGCTAGAGATGCTGTCGAGGGACACTATGGAAGAGTGGGCTACAAAGCTATTCACGCCATTTGCCTCATTCAACATGTCAGGGTATACAAAGCCCTTTAACTGTAAGAATCTACCTCCTCAGGTAAATATCTCAGTTGTATACTCTTGATGCTTTGTACCTTTTGTCATTTTTGAGCATTGGACTAATTCACTTGTGCGAAGATCCACTCATAGGATAGGACGGTGTACTTCTCGAGCATGCCGAGGCGCGAATGGCCAAAAGGTGTAGATTCCCAGCCACCACCGTGGCCAGAGGAGGACACTGTTAGCATCTCATTAGAGAGTCCATCCTCGGTGTCGGTGAAAATCTAAGGGAAAAGGGCAGCGATGATGAGCTGGCCTGGAAGAAGAGAAAGACGATGGCCACCGCTCCCCTCAAACTAAGCGGCATCTCACTTGGCGACAACTGGACCACTCGAACATGAAGGACCACGGTGTTCGAGTGGTCGAACGATGACGAAAATCCGGTGGCTGGTCCACCGAGCTCTAAAGCCCCTCCATAGAACAGGCACGCAGAAGAACAATTGAAGGGAGGTGAAGAAGTCCCCGAGCAACGGGCGAGGAGAGTCCCTACGCAGCAAACAATGAAGGCCTGCATGGAGCAGGCGATGGGAGTCCCAAGCAGCTTGCGGAAGAAGTCTCGAAGCAACGGGCAGAACAAAGGCCGATGGTGGAGGAGACGGCACCTCCACCCCAAAGCATGGGAGTCAACCCCATGGCCGCACCTAGGGGCTCAAGTGGCCAGCGTTGGTTCAAGAAATTGTACCGATAGACCAAACTGTAAGTGTATTTGCCTGAGAGTTTCTTTGCTATCGTTTCTTAGCTTTTTTTGGCAACTTTTGAGATTATCTGATGCAGTGCAAAGCATGCGGAGGATCTGGCCCTACCCGTTCGCACTACCAAGCAATCGAAGGCTGGTCCTAGAGCAGAAAAGGTGCTGGTAGACCCCATGCTGGAGTCCCTAGTTGCTTGGAAGCCCACAGAGGAATCAACCGCAGCTACTGGCGAACTTGGCGATGGCGAGAAGTTGGCTAACGGATCGGTGACGGTGCTCGGGGCAATGGTGGAAACCGCCGGATCTTCGGGAGCAGATGCTGGAGCCACCGATGCCACGCCGGTGTTCAGAACGGATGGGCCTGCGGTGCTGAAGAAGCACACGGCCCTGCCTGAGGTGTCGGAGGGCGTGGTCGGACACGCTATCCGGTGACCGAGAACCCAAGGTGGTGCATCTAGCTGCGGCGGAGGAGGACGAGGTGGAAGAGATCGAGCATGCTGAACCTCGACCCCAATCTATCCGAATCCTCCACAAGCACGGTGATGAGGTGGTGGTTGTCGAGGAGGACACCACCAGGGAGATGAGGAGACTGAAGTCCACCATTGCTGGCGTGAGGAAACAAATCGAGGTCAGTACTGCATTTGGAGATATTGTCTTCGACATTGGAGATCAGAGTTCGTCATTATCATTGTGCATTTGCAGGGGATAACTAGACTGCCGAGCAACGGCACCAACTAATAAAGAGGATGGAGCCCCTTGTCGAGGAGAATGAAAAACTTAAAGCGATGATGAACCTCACTAAGATAAACATCTAGAGGGTCCAGCGCGAGCGAGACCTTGCAGAGTCCAACGTGCGGGACCTGGAATACCAAAAGGGGGTCCTATCCAAGCAGCTGGTGGCTACGACCGAGCAGGTGTGGTGCAAGTCTGAGCAGCTGGCCATTGTCTCCAAGCAACTAATGTGTGCTTCTAAGCAGTTGGAGCAGCTGCGGAAAGTCTCCAAGCAGAAGAAGGGTATGTCATATCGGTGAATGTGCTTTGGATTGTTGAATAGCTATATCATTGGTGATGAATGTTGTCCTTGTAGAGCAAGACGTGGAGCTCGGCCAGCTGTGTTAGGCCCTCGAACAACTCCGAAAGGAGAAGGCGAAGGAATCAGAGAGAGCAGACAAATTGGCCAAGGAGTTGAAAGGTGAACACCACCTGGTCGGAGTTACTATTGAAATAGTTTCCTTATATGATGGAACATTGTAATGCTTGCAGGATACCATCATAAAGCCAAGGCATAGTTTGATGTGCTGGTGCAGGAGGCCAGGACCCAAATGGATAACTTCAATGCTGTAGTCGCCGTAGTTAAACCGGTGCTCGATTGCATCGACCTAAAACTGGCTCCTTGGCCCGATGGTAGGCGACAACATTTGGACACCATCACCCAGAGGTGCAAGACAACATGGGAGAACTTCAAGAGCTTCAACCATGATGCCATTATGACCGCCACTACTCACGGCCTTGCGGTGGTTCGATCTCACTACCCAGCCATTGACCTTCAGGTGATAGGGGCCGGGTTCGCCGAAGGGCTGAGCGAGGCAGAGACTCAATAGCTAGAGGATGAGGTGGAGGACGCAACGAAGAAGCTGGCTGGTGACATCGACCTATTTGGTGAGACGGACGGCGATGGCGAAGCTCGGTGACTTGCTCAGAGATTATCATCTATGACATCTGGACAGTGTAGTTAGAACACGCGAAAGCACCAAAAAACATTTATGTATGTGTATAAATGTTATGAAGTGCATGTTTATGCAACTTGTTCATATTTGTGGCAAAATATCATTGTAGTAACAACCCAATGCAATTATACGTAGTATAAGTAGCAGCCCGAGTAGTTAGTTTGTTACTACACTCCTTGGCCTCAGCTAGCCCATAGTCCATAACATCGAGCGCGGAGCCCATGGACGTGTAGGAGGAACAGACATCACCAAGGAACCACAGCCGACCACCCATAACACAGAGCGCGGAGCCCATAGCATGTGTAGGGAGAGATCAGAAACTGGGTCTTCTCCATAGAGCATAGAGCGAAATGTGTGCTACTCAGCGATTGGCAAAATGACTTGGAGATAAATGTTGTGTAAGTGGCGTTTGAGCAGTTAGTTCTTAACTGAACTCTTGGCCTTGGCTAGCCCATAGTCCATAACATCGAGCGCAGAGCCTATGCATGTGTAGGGGGAATGGGCGTGACCAAGGAACCGTAGCTGACCATCCGTAACGCAGAGCGTGGAGCCCGTAGCACGTGTAGGGAGAGATCGAAGACTGGGTCTTCTCCAAAGAGAACAGAATAGAATGTATGCTATTCACTGATCGGTGAAATATCTTAGAGATTCGGAGAAAAATCTTCGATGATTTGGAGAAATGTGTGGTGAAATACATTGGTGATTTGGAGAAAAAGTGTTCGGTGAAAACATTGGAGATTTGGAGAAATGTGGGTGGCGCAGTTATGATGATTTCGTATTAGAGTCCGTCATGGAGTAGCTGAAAGCTCGGCGACCATAAGCGGAGATTAAACCATAATGGAGAAATAATGGAGACAAATTATGGAGACCAAAACTTTATTCATCATGAAGTGGAGAATACATATCTAGAGTATTTCAAGGATAGAAATGTATAAGGTGCTCGATGTGCCATGAATTGGGGACATCGATTCTGTCTAAGTCACAAAGGCGATAGGACCATGGTCGGGTAACCTCTTTGATGACGTAAGGCCCTTCCCATGGGGAAGAGAGCTTGTGCATCCCTTTGGTTTTTTGTTTTCTACGGAGAATGAGGTCGTTGACAACAAATGAATGACCTTTGATGTTGCGGTTGTAGTACCTCCGCAGGCCTTCTAGATATTTGGCTATGCGGACGTAGGTGATTAGGCATTCTTCCCTACTCCTATGGTCTATTGGTTTATATTAGCTCTTGTATGATATTGCGTGAGTTTAGAGGGGGTTCCTGCCCGCCTTATATAGTTTGGAGAGCAGGGTTACAAGTCGGTTAGATCTAAGAGATAACCGGAAAGTAATAACTAATTACAAGAATATTGGGATCATATATATCCTAACAGATCTTGTAGTATCTTCAGGATATCTTCCAGATGTCTAGCGGGATGCGCCGAGCAGAGTCATGCCCCACAAGGCTTCATCCTATGGGCTGGGCCGCCCCTGAGGGCACAACCCATGTGGTCTGTCATGGGTATCGAGGGTTGTACCCCCCACACTTGGTAACACCGACGCGACGCCCTTAAAGGTGGAGGTGACCGAGGCGCAGAGAGGTGGATGCCACACAAACAAAATGACAAAGGGCACACAGGGAAGGAACACGTGCGCGTATGAGTTAGCATGGCTCGTGCATCCATAGCGCCTTAACTTGCAAGCCGACGGTGACACGACCATGTGTTGGTGCAGCGGCTCAGGTGAACACAACGTGAGTGATGCAAGCGCATGCGGCCGACCCAACAATCACGACCAGGACTAGCAGCAGCGCGAGGACACCGTGAGGCAGACTACAGCGGGCTAGCTAGGGCATAGGCCTGTGACGACAGTGGCGGTGGTAGAGTGGCTAGGCAGACATGACTCAAGCAGTGCAAGCGCACGCAGCGACTCAGCAGTCACGGCCGCAGCTAGCAGCAGTGTAGTGACGTGACGCAACGCAAGCAGCGACACGGCGAAGCGGGTGGCAGCAGACTGGCTAGGGCAGCAGGTCGCGACAACGACGGTAGTGGCAGAGTGGCCAGGCCTGCCGGGCGTGGCGTGCGTGTGCATGCATGAGTCGCGTGTGAAAGGTCCTAATATGGCTAGAGGGGGGCTGAATAGCCTATTTAAAAATCTACAAACCAACTAGAGCTATTTGATTAGTATAACAAATGGCAAAATGCAAACTTGCTCTAGCTCTACAAGGGTTGCAAGCCACCTATCCAACAATTCTTTTTGCTATGATCACTAAACACACAATTTGCTATGTCACTACTCACTAAGAGCTCTCACATTTGCTACACTAAAGAGCTCCACTAGATGAACTTAAACTACAAAGCAAGCTCTCAATTCAAGCTACACTAAAGGGCTTGCTACAACTAGTTTGCAAGAATATAAATGAGTGAGTGAACCAATCACAAGATGAATACTAAATCAATCACCGAGAGAATACTAAAGGTCAAGATACAACCAATTTTTCTCCCGAGGTTCACGTGCTTGCCGGCACGCTAGTCTCTGTTGTGTTGACCAACACTTGGTGGTTCGGCGGCTAAGAGGTGTTGCATGAACCTCGTCCACACAATTGGACACCGCAAGAACCTACCCACAAGTGAGGTAACTCAATGACACGAGCAATCCACTAGAGTTACCTTTTGGCGCTCCACCAGGGTGGGCACAAGACCCCTCACAATCACCATGATCGGAGCCGGAGATAATCACCAAACTCCGCTCAATGATCCTCGCTGCTTAAAGCCATCTAGGTGGCGCAACTACTAAGAGAAACAAGTGAATCCTATAGCAAAACACGAATACCAAGTGCCTCTAGATGTAATCAGTCAAGCAATGCACTTAGATTCTCTTCCAATCTTACAAAGATGATGAATCAATGATGGAGATGAGAGTGAGGACTTTGGCTAAGCTCACAAGGTTGCTATATCAATGCAAATGGCCAAGAGAGTGGGCTTGAGCCATCCATGGGGCTTAAATAGAAGCCCCCGTGAAATAGAGCCATTGGCTCCTCAGTCCACTAAAAAATGGGGCGACCGGACGTGCCGGTCAGATCCACCGGATGCTGGACCCTAGTGTCCGGTCACGCGATGCATACCATGTGGCCCCTGCTTCAAACATTGATCACCCGATCTCAACGGTCATCAGTACATTTAAGTTGTGACTAGACACGCTGCTTTGAAGTGACCATACACAGGACCCCAGTATCCAGTCGTTTCTAGTAAGGTTCCATTTGTGAGCGGACGCGTCCGGTCATGCTCGATCGGACTCACCCAGCGTCCGATCACTCACCGTCTCCTCTGTGCACTGCCACGTCAGCATACGTTAGTACTGACCAGGCGTAGGCCCTAAGCGTCTAGTCACACTTCACGTCAGCGTCTGATCCAAAGACCAAGACAGCATGCTCATTGCTGCAACTGACCAGACGTAGGACCCCAGCGTCCGGTCACTGCATGACTAGCGTCTAGTGCACTCTGTGAAACCCTATCTTTTTTATACAGGGTGCCGGTGGCACCGTCAGACTGTCCGCATTCTATGGACGGACACTCTGCCGGTGGAGTTTTGAACCCTTGCTCCCAAGTGCTAAACACAATATGGATCACCTTTGTGCATGTGTGTTAGCATGTTTTCACAAACATTTTCGTAGGTGTTAGCACTCCACTAGATCCTAAATGCATATGCAATGAGTTAGAACATCTAGTGGCACTTTGATAATCGCATTTTGATACGAGTTTCACCCCTCTTAATAGTACAGCTATCGAACCTAAATGTGATCACACTCGCTAAGTGTCTTGATCACCGAAATGAAAAGGCTCCTACCACTTATACCTTTGCCTTGAGCCTTTTGTTTTCCTTTCTCCTTTTTCAAGTCCAAGCACTTGATCATCACCATGGAATCACCATCATCATGTCATGATCTTCATTTGCTTCACCACTTGGAATAGTGCTACATATCTTATAATCACTTTGACAAACTAGGTTAGCACATACGGTTTCATCAATTAACCAAAACTAAACTAGAGCTTTCAGCGTGCCAGGGCGCGGCAATGGCGGTGCGGGTGTGCGCGCTTTTGTAGGCCAGTGCTACGATGCTGAACCAAACTGAGGCATGGTGACCGCTTCCAGACACTGAAGCCGCCCAAGAATGTGCCTTGCACGCTTTTTAAAGTGCCCCAAAAATTCAACTCGATGCTTCAATTTCTAAACCACCCATTGAAAGGTCCTAATAGCTAGAGGGGGGTGAATAGCCTAATAAAATTTCTACAACAACACTTAACAAAATGGTTAGACAATTATGAGGCGAAGCAAGTGTTGCGCTAGCCTACTCAAAATGCAAGCCACCTACCACAATTTTAGTTTAGATAGTGTCTATTCACACAATAGCTATGACACAACCCTATGTTAGTGTGCTCTCAAAAGCTAACTAAAGAGCCACACCAACCAACCAAGCAAGCTCTCACAACTAGCTACACTAAAGAGCTTGTCAACTAGTTTGTGGTAAAGTAAAGATAGTGATCAAGAAGGTTATACTGCTGTGTAGATGAAGAACCAATCAATCACAAAGATGAATAACAATGAAGACCAATCACCTCAGAATCAATGATGAACACAATGATTTTTACCGAGGTTCACTTGCTTGCCGGCAAGCTAGTCCTTGTTGTGGCGATTCACTCATTTGGAGGTTCACGCGCTAATTGGCATCACACGCCAAACCCTCAATAGGGTGCCGTACAACCAACACAAGATGAGGATCACACAAGCCACGAGCAATCCACTAGAGTACCTTTTGGCGCTTCGCCAGGGAAAGGTCAAGAACCCCTGACAATCACCACGATCAGAGCCGGAGACAATCACCACCTCCACTCAACGATCCTCGCTGCTCCAAGCTATCTAGGTGGCGGCAACCACCAAGAGTAACAAGCGAAATCCGCAGCGAAACACAAACACCAAGTGCCTCTAGATGCAATCACTCAAGCAATGCACTTGGATCACTCCTAATCTCACTATGATGATGAATCAATGATGGAGATGAGTGGGAGGGCTTTGGCTAAGCTCACAAGGTTGCTATGTCGATGCAAATGGCCAAGAGGGTGAGCTTGAACCGGCCATGGGGCTTAAATAGAAGCCCCCACGAAATAGAGCCGTTATACCCCTTCACTGGGCACACTGCGCTCTGATCGGACGCTTCGGTCATACTGACCGGACCCTAGACCCAGCGTCTGGTCCACTGATTTATGCCATGTGTCACTCTGAGTTAAAACTGAATCGTCAGATCACAACGGCTAAGTGTCGACCGGACGCTCTAGTATTACTGACCGGACCCTGGAGCCTCAGCGTCCGGTCGAGTACAGTAAGGGTCCAAATCTGTTTTTCCTCGACCAGACACGTCTAGTCCACCTCGATCGGACATAGCCTAGCGTCTGGTGGAGTACCCTAGCTACTCTACCGCCAGGTCAGCGTGACCGGACGCAGGCAGTCAGCGTCTGGTGCATTCAGATCCAGCGTTTGATCACTGGATCGACGCTGGCATCTCCTCTGTCTTCTTCACCCTTGCTCAATTGTGCTAACCACCAAGTGTATCACCTCGTGCACATGTGTTAGCATATTTTCACAAACATTTTCAAGGGTGTTAGCACTCCACTAGATCCTAAATGCATATGCAATGAGTTAGAGCATCTAGTGACACTTTGATAACCGCATTCCGATACAAGTTTTACTCCTCTTAATAGTACGGCTATCAAACCTAAATGTGATCATATTCTCTAAGTGTCTTGATCACCAAAACAAAATAGCTCCTACAAATTATACCTTTGCCTTGAGCCTTTTGTTTTTCTCTTTCTTCTTTTCAAGTTTAAGTCCTTGATCATCGCCATGCCATCACCATTGTCATGTTATGATCTTCATTAGCTTCTCCACTTGAAGTGTGCTACCTATCTCATGATCACTTGATAAACTAGGTTAGCACTTAGGGTTTCATCAATTCACCAAAACCAAACTAGAGCTTTCAATCTCCCCCTTTTTGGTAATTAATGACAACCCTTATACAAAGATATGAATTGAAATTCAATTGAATCCATGTTGCTTGCCCAAGCATATTTACCATGTGTAAAAGGATATGGACAAGTTTCATGAACCTTAAATGGTAGCAATTGCTCCCCTTATATATGTGCTAAGAGTTTGGATTGTAGCTTGCACATATGCTTAGATAGGAAATATAGGAGTCAATGTCTACCAAATGATGCTAAGGTATAAGAGATGGACCTTTGAAGCGTGATATCAATCGGAGTGCACCAATATACCATCCTTAGCACAATGGTTAGCTCAATACCACTTGGAAACATACTTTAGAAAGATACCACTTGTAAAGACTTTCTTGGAAATGAAAGTTATCTAGTGATTTCATTTTATCATTCAATCTTACAACTAACATACATCACACAAGCATGGATGTTTAAATTTAATACTTGTGCCATGCACGCAAATATATGAAATGCACATTCAAATACATCATCCAAGTTCATGACCTTGCTCCCCCTACTTGTGTGCTCAAAATTTTAGTTGATCCCTTTCCTTTGTCATATCTCTCCCCCTATGTCATATATCAAGATATCTTTATGTTTCTCTCCCTTTATGATATTTCTCCCCCTTTTCACTTTTTTTACTACTGTCTTTGTTTCTCTCCCCCTTTGTCATCAATGACCACAAAGGTTCAAAATATAGATAGTATTACTTGTAGAGTCGAGACTATCAATGTCAATCAATGGGGTGAGGATCAAAGTTCTAAATTTGGTTCAAACTAGAATATATGCCAAAGATATTTAACTTGGTTTGATCCAAGGATAAGCTTCTTCACACCTCCAAATAAGGGTTATCTTGTACCATGTTGAGTTAAATACTTAGAGTTCATTTTCTAGATTAAACACTAGGTTTACAAGCCCACAAACATGTCATATGCTACCACTAGATCAAGTCAAGCATAGAAGCAATAGTGATACCATATAGACATCAAAATCATTTGATTTTCATGAATGAGCCTAACAAAATAGAACCACTTGAAAGGTCCTAATAAAATTGAAAATGTGACTAGATGTACTAACCATGCCCTTAGCAAAGATGTATGTCATGCCAATCAACTTTTACCTTGAATTGCTCGAAGAAGAGGCATGTCATATGAGTGTGGGTGCATCAACACATATTTGAGAAATCCAATATGTTAAACTTATTCCTTAGCTTGCAAAACCTTTTCTCATCCAATGGCTTAGTGAATATGTCGGCAAGTTGATCTTCGGTACCTACACTCTCAATACAAATGTCCCCTTTTTGTTGGTGATTTCTTATGAAATGGTGGCGGACATCAATGTGCTTTGTTCTTGCATGTTGAACCGGATTGTTGGTCAACTTGATTGCACTCTTATTGTCACATAGCAATGGCACTTTCTTGAACTTGATTCCAAAGTCACTCAAAGTGGCCTTCATCTAAAGTATTTGTGCAAAACAACTACCGGCAGATATGTATTCGGGTTCGGTGGTTGATAATGTAATACTATTTTGCTTCTTTGATGACCATGAAACAAGTGATCTTCCCAACAATTGACATGTGCCTGATGTGCTTTTTCTTTCAACCTTGCATCCCGCATAATCCAAGTCGGAATAACCAACTAGCTCAAACTTTGCTCCTTTGGGATACCACAAACCAACATTTGGTGTATGCTTCAAGTACCTCAATATTCTCTTTGTAGCCTTCAAATGACTTTCTCTTGGTGAGGCTTGAAATCATGCACACATGCATACACTAAACATTACATCCGACCTTGATGCGGTCACATAGAGTAGGCTTCTAATCATAGACCGAAACAACTTTTGATCTACCAAATTTCCACTTGCATCACTATCCAAGTTGCCATTGGTTCCCATTGGTGTGCTAATGACTTTGCTATTAATCATGCCAAACTTCTTGGTCATGTCCTTGATATATTTGCCTTGACTCACAAATTTACCATTCTTCAATTACTTGATTTGAAGGCCAAGGAAGTAACTTAACTCTCTAATCATGGACATCTCAAACTCATTAGCCATCATCTTTCCAAACTCATCACAAAAGTCTTGATTGGTTGATCCAAATATGATGTCATCAACATAGATTTGCAACACAAACAAGTCTTTTCCAATCTTCTTGATGAAAAGAGTGGTGTCAACCTTGCCCATTGTGAACCCTTTAGAGAGGAGGAAGTCCCTTAATCTCTCATACCATGCTCTAGGTGCTTGCTTCAAACCATACAAGCTTTCTTCAACTTGTATACATGGTTGGGCTTCTTATCATCTTCAAAACCGGGAGGTTGCTCAACATATACTTCTTCATTGATGTAGCCATTGGGAAATGCACTCTTAACATCCATTTGATAGAGCTTGATGTTGTGGGCATAAGCATAGGCTAGCAAGATTCTAATTGCTTCCAATCTAGCAACCAGGGCATATGTTTCTCCAAAGTCAAGACCTTCAATTTGTGTATAGCCTTGTGCTACTAATTTTGCTTTGTTCCTTACTACTATCCCATCTTGATCTTGCTTGTTTCTAAAGACCCATTTGGTTCTAATCACATTATATCCCTTTGGTCTCTCTACTAATTCCCATACTTGATTTCTTGTGAAGTTGTTCAATTCTTCATGCATAGCATTCACCCAATCAACATCCTTCAAAGCTTCATCTATCTTCTTTGGTTCAATGGATGATACAAATGAGAAGTGTTCACAAAATGATGCCAATCTTGATCTTGTTTGTACACCTCTAGAAATATCACCAATGATAGTGTCCAATGGATGATCTCTTGCAATATTTGTTGGTTGGAGTATTGGAACTTGATTGCTTGAACTTGCTTGATCATTGGGTTGAGATGATGTACTAGCCACTTGATCTTGTTCATTGTCATGAGAGCCACTTGCTCTAACTTGATTTATATTATCTTGCTCATTTGAGTTAGAGAGTACTTGCACTTGATCATCTTCATCATCATTTACTTGCCTAGGCCTCAATTCACCAATATCTATGTTCTTCATGGCATTTGAAAGTTAAATGCCTCTAACATCTTTCAAGTTCTCATTCTGTACTTGTGAACCCTTGGTTTCATCAAATTCAACATCATGAACTATCTCAAGAGTACCACTATCCAAATTCCATACTCTATATGCTTTGCTTGTAGTGGAATATCTAAGTAGGAATCCTTCATCGCATTTCTTGTGAAACTTGCCCAACACATGCTAGGTTTAGTGAACAAGCATGTAGATAATCTAGCTTCACTAGCATTGAAATCAACCAAGTATAGATTCTTATATCTAAATCCTTTGAAGATCAAATTAGAGCCATCTACACTTATGATCTCTACATCATCTACTCCAAATATGCATTTGAATCCAAGATCACACAATTGAGCCATGGATAGCAAATTGAAATTCAAGCTCTCAACTAGCAACACATTGGATATGCTTATGTCATTGGATATTGTAATCTTACCAAGTCCTTTGACTTTGCCTTTGCCATTGTCACCAAATGTGATACTATCATAACCATCATTGCCATTGGTGTTGATTGAGTTGAACATTCTTGCATTATCAGTCATATGTTGAGTGCACCCACTATCAAAAACCCAATGTCTTCCTCCGGCTTTATAATTAACCTACAAAAGAAGATCAATTCTTTTTAGGTACCTAAACTTGCTTGGGTCCTTGAAGGTTAGTCACTAAGCTTTTTGGTACCCAAATGGTTTTCTTCTTTGAGCCCATCCATGGTTTACCAATGAACTTAGCCTTTACACCATTTGTACCCTTAGTAAGCATATAGCATGAATCAAGCTTAATAGAGGATACATTAGCATTTTTGCTCTTGTTTTTGCATTCATGCTCTTTATGACCAACTGCTTGCAACTAGTGCAAAACCGACCATTGTTCTTCACAAAACTAGTCTTGTGAGGAGCAAAGGCCTCCTTGCCTTTCTTAAGGGTATAGCCCAATCCCTCTTTGTAGAGAGAAGCTCTTTGACTACCCAAGCACATAAGCAAGTGGTCCTCACCACCATAAGCCTTAGCTAAGGTGTGAGTGAGCTTAGTGACCTCCTTCTTGAGGTTCTCATTCTCAACCACTAGTGAGGCATCATAAGTGAGACCATCACTACTAGATGAGGTAGAAGTGAAAGTGCTACAAGAAGGGTTAGTGGTAGCAACAATGATAGGCATAGATAGTGATGTATCAATTAAATCACAAGTTACACCTACATCACAAGTTTTAACATGCTTCTTTTTATCTTGTTCATTAAGCAAAGTGGAATGAGCTTTTTCAAGCTTTTTGTGTGCCTTGCCAAGCTTCTCATGGGCTTTCTCTAGCTTCTCATGAGTTGCTTTGAGCTCATCAAGGGCTTGCTTAAGGGCTTTTACCTCCTTATTCAAGCTCTTGCATTCCCTTCTCTTAATGTCAAAGTGTTCTTTAGCATCTTCTAGCATGTCAAATAATTCATCCTTAGTAGGTTCATCATCATCACTATCACTATCATTTTCATTTTCATGTTCATTATCATCAACATGTTCTTCATCACTTTCATCATCACAAGATTGAACCTTAGTGGCCTTAGCCATGAAGCATGATGAAGATTCAAAGAGAGAAGGCTTCTCATTGATGGCAATGCTTGCAAGAACCTTTTTCTTGGTGGTCTTGTGATCATCACTATCATCATCATCATCACTTGAGGAAGCATCACTATCCCAAGTGACTATATATGAACCATCCTTCTTCTTCTTGAAGGCCATCTTGTCCTTCTTCTCTTTCTTTTCCTTCTTGTCCTTCTTATTGTTCTTCTTGTTGTCATCATCATTGTCGCTATTGTATGGGCATTGAGCAACAAGATGATCTTTGCTTCCACACTTGAAGCACCTTCTTGACTCTTCTTTGTTCTTGGATGAAGACCTCTTTCTTCTAGAATGGTATCCCTTCTTCACCATGAACTTGCCAAATCTCTTGACAAATAGAGCCATCTTCTCATCATCATTATCATCCCATGAATCATCATCTTCACTTGATGTTTCTTGCTTGGCTTTTCCCTTGGATGATGTGGCTTTGAATGCCATGCTCTTCTTCTTGTCATCCTTCTTTTCTTCTTTCTTCTCCCTCTTTTCTTCCTTCTCATCATTATCTCTATAAGCATCATCGGTCATGATATCTCCCAAGATTTGATTTGGTGTCATTGTATCCAAACCGGACCTCACTAGAATAGTGACCAATGTACCAAATCTTGAGGGTAAGCATCTCAAGAACTTATTTAAGAATTCCTTGTCCTCTATCTTCTCACCAAGTGCCTTGAGATCATTTACAATCACTTCCATCTAATGGAACATGTCCGGCACACTCTCATCTTTCTTCATCTTGAAACTAGCAAATTTATCCTTGAGAATGTATGCCTTTGCACCCTTGATTGCCTTGGTGCCCTCAAATGATTCTTCCAATTTCTTTCATGCCTCATGAGCTCTCTCAATGTTCTTGATTTGCTCAAATGTTCTCTCATCCAAAGCATCATGGATGGCACTAAGAGCAATGTCATTATTTTCGAGTAGCAATTCTTCAACGGCGGTGGGAGCCTCTTCATCTTTTATCTCAATTTTTGTTTCTACCACCTTCCAAATCTTCCTATTGATTGACTTGATATATGTTGTCATCTTAGCCTTCCAATAGGGACAATTTGAGCCATCAAATTGGGGTGGCTTCTTGGTGTTATTGATTTGAGCCATTTTTACACCGAAGGTTGTTAAGCCTCAAATCACAGTGACCTCAGCTCTGATATCACTTGAAAGGTCCTAATGTCTAGAGGGGGGGGGTGAATAGCCTAATAAAATTTCTACAACAATACTTAACAAAATGGTTAGACAATTATGAGGCGAAGCAAGTGTTGCGCTAGCCTACTTAAAATGCAAGCCACCTACCATAATTCTAGTTTAGATAGTGTCTATTCACACAAAAGCTATGATACTACCCTATGTTAGTGTGCTCTCAAAAGCTAACTAAAGAGCCACACCAACCAACCAAGCAAGCTCTCACAACTAGCTACACTAAAGAGCTTGTCAACTAGTTTGCGGTAAAGTAAAGAGAGTGATCAAGAAGGTTATACCACCATGTAGATGAAGAACCAATCAATCACAAAGATGAATAACAATGAAGACCAATCACCTCGAAATCAATGATGAACACAATGATTTTTACTGAGGTTCACTTGCTTGCCGGCAAGCTAGTCCTCGTTGTGGCGATTCACTCACTTGGAGGTTCACGCGCTAATTGGAATCACACGCCAAACCCTCAATAGGGTGCCGCACAACCAACACAAGATGAGGATCACATAAGCCACGAGCAATCCACTAGAGTACCTTTTGGCGCTCCGCTGGAGAAAGGTCAAGAACCCCTAACAATCACCATGATCGGAGCCGGAGACAATCACCACCTCCGCTCAACAATCCTCGCTGCTCCAAGCCATCTAGGTGGCGGCAACCACCAAGAGTAACAAGCGAAATCCACAGCGAAACACAAACACCAAGTGCCTCTAGATGCAATCACTCAAGCAATGCACTTGGATCACTCCCAATCTCACTATGATGATGAATCAATGATGGAGATGAGTGGGAGAGCTTTGGCTAAGTTCACAAGGTTGCTATGTCAATGCAAATGGCCAAGAGGGTGAGCTTGAACCGGCCATGGGGCTTAAATAGAAGCCCCCATGAAATAGAGCCGTTATACCCCTTTACTGGGCACACTGCGCTCTGACCGGACGCTCCGGTCATACTGATCGGACCCTGGACCTAGCATCTGATCCACTGATTTATGCCACGTGTCACTCTGAGTTAAAACTGAATCGTCAGATCACAATGGCTAAGCGCCGACCAGACACTCCGGTATTACTGACCAGACCCTGGAACCTCAGCGCCCGGTCAAGGACAATAAGGGTCCAAATCCATTTTTCCTCGACCGGACACGTCCGATCCACCTCGACCGGACATAGCCCAGCATCCGGTGGAGTACCCTAGCTACTGTACTGCCAGGTCAGCATGACCGGACATAGGCAGTCAGCGTCCGATGCATTCAGATCCAATGTCCGATCACTAAATCGATGCTGGCATCTCCTCTGTCTTCTTCACCCTTGCTCAATTGTGATAACCACCAAGTGTATCACCTCATGCACATGTGTTAGCATATTTTCACAAACATTTTCAAGGGTGTTAGCACTCCACTAGATCCTAAATGCATATGTAATGAGTTAGAGCATCTAGTGGCACTTTGATAACCGCATTCTGATACGAGTTTCACTCCTCTTAATAGTACGCTATCAAACCTAAATGTGATCACACTCGCTAAGTGTCTTGATCACCAAAACAAAATGGCTCCTACTATTTATACCTTTGCCTTGAGCCTTTTGTTTTTCTCTTTCTTCTTTTCAAGTTTAAGCATTTGATCATCACCATGCCATCACCATTGTCATGTTATGATCTTCATTAGCTTCTCCACTTGAAATGTGCTACCTATCTCATGATCACTTAATAAACTAGGTTAGCACTTAGGGTTTCATCAATTCACCAAAACCAAACTAGAGCTTTCACCTATTTTACACTCGAGATGGCATGTCAGGCTACTAAAACAAGCACTAAGACCATACCACTACTTAACTTGATTCTTCTACAAAAATTGCCGAACTTAGCTTCATCAAAGCGTTTTCTGACTTAAGAAATTTGACTACATCTTGATCAGTTTTCGCGTCAAATTTGATTTCCAAGCTATTAATTATGCTACGTAGTGAATCCCGTTCTCGACCGCAAGTATTTCACCACCACCTATGAAGCTTATACTATAAACTTTATTAAAGTGTCGTATATGCATTCTATAGTATTTTTGTTCAATAAAAATTTGTTTAAAACCCTAAGTGATTTAACGCGACATTGAATGTATCTTTTGTTTCACATTTCTGATGATCGTTTCAAGTTATGTACATTGCTTTACACCCTATATTACACACATTTACACACAAATATGATGCTCATGCAATGTTTTAGCAAAAGGTTGTATAGTGTAACACCGAGGGTGTTACAGCTGCCGAGAGACGGGTACAAAGAAGTGGTATGGCCCATGCAGGTTACACCGGCTCCATCATGAACATCGTACCTAGATCCCACATGGACATATTCGCTAAGAGCTCCCTGAACCAGTCACTCGAGCCATCGAGGTAACTTTACTGACCCCCACTTTTCTTTTCCATTGCATGATCATTCATTCATCCATTCTCATGCATGCATTCATACATTCATTCATTCATTCATTCATTCATCCATACATTCATCCCATACATCTAAGCATTGCATATGCAATTGCTACATCATAATGCTTCATGTCGCATCACAAAGCGGTAGTCATCTCATTTGATATGATCGGCGACCGACCGAGGTTTGAAGGCTGGCCCACGAAGGGTTCATGGCCGCCTCGCATCAAACAGAGCCAGGGGATAAAAACATAGATGAACCCGAGCCTCCTTGCCTGACCCCACTCAGAAGCATATAGGGACATCTACACCTTTCTTGTTTGATCCTAACCTTGAGCCAAGCCCACAGAATCTCCATCGAGGGGAGGCCAATGGGCCACCTAAGTCGCTCTCTGGAGCGACACGGGCATCTGCTAGGAGATGGGTTAAGGAGCAGTGGAACATCACATTAGGGCTATGCTGACCCTATCACAAACGACGGACCCGGATTCCACTCGAACATGCCTATTAGCGAGCTCACCGAGCGCATCACTTGAGCCATCGAGGCAAGTGATGTTAGCTCAACCCCTCTGGTTGCGGAAACTATGGACGAGGCGATGACCACAAAGACAAGCTGACCCTCGACCGGTCCCCTGCTATGTGCGGGGGCTCAAGGAAAGTTGACTTGTAAGGAGACCGAATGTGCGGTCATAGAATAATGGCTCAGATCCTACGGAGGGTTTATGTGCGAAAACAAGAGATGGTTTCTCCTACTAGTTTCACTATCCTCTCCTCGATCTTCAGTGACACCTGACCCTAGCAATGGCAAGGGGTCGGACCTCACTCAGGGGCTAATAAGGGTATAAATACACCCTTTCTGAAACAATCACCATGCCCGACCTCTTCCTCATGTTAAACCTAGTGGAAAGGTCTACGGAAATGAATGACTATGCAAGGTCGGTCGGACTGCAAGAAACCTATGCCCCAGTGGCTATGGCACTCTTGCTTACCAGCATGATCAGAATTTCCCTCCTACACCTTGGCCCTACGGTCTTAACAAACAGAAGGGTCATAACACACGAACCCTATTATGACAAGTATGTTTACATGTTACACAAAGGTCAGCACTTGTCCTCTGATTACAAGAGTGATCAACCTATTGAACTAACTAACCCCTCTGGGGGAGAATAATGCTTTTGATCCTATCTGCTAGGTCCTATGAAAGGGGAGCCACCGCCGCTTCCATATCCTCCTGCTCATGGACTTCATAGCCAGGCACAAAGCCATGGCTCATCATCTCCAGGTCAATGATGTCCCCATAATAAAAATGAGCAATCATGAAGGATTGGTTGACCTCAGCACGAAGCGCATTCCTCTCGAGCTGGTGCACCCGAGCTGTGATCTCAATGGCATGGGTCACGAGCAAGCTGTTCCCCTCCAACCACACCACTTCAAGGTCATCGTAGACCACTCTAGGGGCAGCGCTCAGGGTATCGAGCTTGTCGCTCTCTACCTAAATATTCCTCCTCGCCTCGGCATGGTCCATGGCTAGCCCGATAGAGATGCTCTCAGCCTCTAGCTTCTAGGTCGTCACATTTCCGAGCTTAGCCTAGAGGGAGTCGACCTTCTGCTATGCGTTATCACACTCTTGGTAGGCCTGGTCACGCTCTCAGAGGGCCTAGTCACGCTCCTCATGAGTCATGCCACACTCCGAGTAGAGCCTCTCCATAGTTTGGAGCAGCTCATCCTGCTCCTTGCATAGCCAGGTGACCACCATGGCATCTAGACTCTCCCTCTTCTCCAGGGTTGTGAGCTTCTCCTAGGCCCCCAACTTTAGCTCTTTTTCCTTCTCATCCTCGGCTAGAAGGTCAAGGATCCACTGGTGGGTCTTGGCGTCCTTCTGGAGCAGCTTGTTCTGCTCCTTCCTAACCTTGGCAGCCTCCTCATCGTCCCTCCATGACCTCGTCGACAGGGCCTCGAATGCCCCCTTGGCCTCATCAGCATGCCGACGGGCCTCGGCCATCCATGACCGAAGACCATCCACCTCCTCGGTGAGGGGAGTTAGCTCAGACACCCTCTACTAGGTGGCAACAAGCTGAGCGGTCACCTCCCCGCGCAGCCACACCTCCTCGATGAGGCATTCCTAGGTTTCCTTCTGCTCATGAAGTAACTAAGACTTCCCCCGGCTACGAGCGATAAGGGACTAAAAGGAGATGTTGGTTAGAATACAAAAATATATAGAGAAAGAAAAGGGCGAGAAGCATGGTCAAGCGAATACCCAGCCGGAGGGAACAACAATGTCGTGCAAGGCACCTTGGGTGTGGTCTAGGGCTTCGAGCATGGATGTGACCCCCAAATTGAGGCTCTCCCGCTCTATGCTCTCTATGGCATCATTGAGAGTGAAGATCATCGATGTCGGATCCTCCAGACTCACCCACCAGAGTAGGTGCTCACCCCGCGTAGGTGAGTCGCTACCCACCGATGTTTGGGATAGGGACGGCTCCCAACTGGCTCTGACCACTACTGACCTATCTCGTCATGATGTCCCCGCCGGGACACTCCCTCCAACGATGAAAGTGGTCAGTGGTACGGACACAGACTCCTCTCCTAGCACCATGACCTTTGGGGACCCCTCGACCGCGTCCCCCTCCATCCAGCCCAAGCCAGACGCCATCACCTAGGTCACCGATGGCGCAGGTCATGCTAGTTACTCAGGCGGCACCACAATAGCGCCCCACTGTGACCCATCTATCGTAGCCTCTGCCACCTTTGCCTGCGTCAGCAGGGTCCTGACCAGCTGCGTCGTGCCTGCCACGATCGGTGCCACGAGCACGGTCGGTAGCCCCATCCACCCTATAGTCGGTAGCGATATCACCACCATCACCGGCTGTTCCACGACCTCTGAAGGCATCCCTTGAGCCCCCACATCCACCTATCCCACCGAGGGCATGGTCGCCACCATGGGTGGTGCTTGACTGGCCAACGAGCAGTCACACTAGCGCTGCTCCCACTTGAAATGGGTGCGACGTCAACTAAAGGCTGCAGCCTCACTTGAAGGGCGACACTCTTCTTTGGTGCCTACACCAAAGGATTACGTTGCCTCCCAACGCTGCAAGAGATGAAAAGCATAAGTCACGATGAAATCCGACAAAAATAGGGAAAAATAGAGGAGCTAATGACTCACCTTAGCATCGTTGGGCTGCAGATATGTTTGGGGGGCGAACCCCCCAACCTCTTCTCTACCTCATCGGGGCGAGGCTGTTTCGAGCCCACCCCCTACTCCTGGGCAGAGGGGCTCGCTTCCCTTGGATCTTAGGGCATGACGGTGGAGCCACGTGCCTTAGCTAGCACCTCGAGCATGATGGTAGAGCCACCCGCTCCTGTTAGCTCCTAGGGTAGGCTGATGGTAGGGCCCATCTCCACCAGCTCCCTGGACGTGCCCTCCCCTCTGTGGAATAGGAAGGGTTCCAACTCTTGCAAGGACAAATCGATATCTGTCAGCACATCCTCATTCTCCAGGTCATCCCACTCAATGTTGTCGACTTCCTCATCGTCGTCTCCATCATCATCATCATCATCGCTGTCGGTGTCCACCCTTCGCTCCCATGCCTACAACTTCTGCTACTTCTTCCTCTTGTCCTCCTTCACCTTCCTCAGCCACTCACCCTCGGCATCATTCGCCGCCCTCATGGATGAATCCCATGACAACAGCATCGGGTGATCGGTGAAGATGAGGTCCCTCGGCTGGTCTCGTCCCTCTCAAAGTTAGTTTCAAGAGGTTGCAAAATTAATTGAAGAGGAGGTATGAGGAGGGGAAACTTACGAAGATGACATGGCCTAGTTCCTGCCACATCAAAGGATGTGAAAGCTCTAGTTTGGTTTTGGTGAATTGATGAAATCCTAAAGTGCTAACCTATATCAAGTGATCATGAGATATGTAGCACATTCCAAGTAGTGAAGCAAATGAAGATCATGACATGATGGTGATGCCATGGTGATGATCAAGTGCTTGGACTTAAAAAGAAGAAAGAGAAAAACAAAAGGCTCAAGGCAAAGGTATAAATAGTAGGAGCTATTTTATTTTGGTGATCAAGACACTTAGAGAGTGTGATCACATTTAGGTTTGATAGATGTACTATTAAGAGGGGTGAAACTCATATCGGAATGCGGTTATCAAAGTGCCACTAGATGCTCTAACTCATTGCATATGCATTTAGGATCTAGTGGAGTGCTAACACCCTTGAAAATGTTTGTGAAAATATGCTAACACATGTGCACAAGGTGATACACTTGGTGGTTGGCACATTTGAGCAAGGGTTAGGAACTTCACCGGTGGAGTGTCTGCCCGTAGAGTGCAGACAGTCCGATGGTGCCATCGATGCCCTAAACTTAGGTGAACGTGGTCACTATAAGTGACCAGATGCTGGTCTCTAAAGGACCAGCGCATCCAGTCAGGAGCAGCAGAAGAAGCACAGCGTTGGTCGTCAACCGGACGCTGGTGCTGAAATGACCGGACGCTGGAGCTGAAATGACCGGACGCTGGCTGGCTGCATCTGGTCACACTGACATGGTCATGCATAAGGGAAATGCCAAGTGATCGGACGCTGGGTGAGTCCGATCGAGCATGACCGGACGCGTCCGGTTGTGAAAAATCATTTCTAGATGCTTACTGGAAACGACCAGACGCTGAGGTCCAACGTCCGGTCACTTCGCAGCAGCGCATCCAGTCACCTTTTGACCGTTGGGATTAGGCGTTTAGTATTTGAAGAGAGAGGACACATGGCACGCATCGCGTGACCAGACGCTGAGGTCCAGCGTCCGATCAATATGACCGGAGCATCCGGTCACCCCGTGTTATGCCCAGTGAAGGGGTACAACGACTCTATTTCATGGGGGCTTCTATTTAAGCCCCATGGCTAGCTCAAGCTCACTCCCTTGTCTATTTGCATTGACATAGAAACCTTGTGAACTTAGCCAAAGCCCTCCCACTCGTCTCCATCATTGATTCATCATCTTTGTGAGATTGGAAGAAATTGCAAGTGCATTGCTTGAGTGTTTGCATCTAGAGGCACTTAGTGTTCATGTTTCACTGTAGGATTTGCTTGTTACTCTTGGTGGTTGTTGTCCCCTAGATGGCTTGGAGCAGCGAGGATCGTCGAGCGGAGAGTGATGATTGTCTCCGGCTCTGATCATGGTGATTGTGAGGGGTTCTTGACCTTTCCTGGATGGAGAGCCAAAAGGTACTCTAGTGGATTGCTCGTGGCTTGTGTAATCCTCAACTTGTATTGGTTGTGCGGCACCCTATTGAGGGTTTGGCGTGTGAAGCCAATTAGCGTGTGAACCTCCAAGTGAGTGAATCGCCATAACGAGGAGTAGCTTGTCGGCTAGCAAGTAAACCTCGGTAAAAAATCATTGTGTTCATCATTTGATTTCGAGGTGATTGGTCTTCGTTGGTATTCATTCTTGTGATTGATTGGCTCCTTCCTCGACATGGCGGTATAAACAAATTGCTCACTCTCTTTACTTTACCGTAAACTAGTTGTCAAGCTCTTTAGTGTAGCTAGTTGTGAGAGCTTGTTAGTTTGGTTAGTGTGGCTATTTAGTTAGCCTTTGAGAGCACATTAACTTAGTGTAGTGTCATAGCTTTTGTGTGGATAGAAACTATACAAACTAGAATTGTGGTAGGTGGCTTGCTATTTTAGTAGGCTAGCGCAACACTTGCTTCGCCTCATAATTATCTAACTGGTTTGTTAAGTGTTGTTGTAGAAATTTTTAATAGACTATTCACCCCCCTCTAGCCATTAGGACCTTTTAGGATGTCTTGGCATCGGGTAGATGAAATTGAGAGGGGTGCCCGCATCGTCCTGTGAAGGCTCCATCACCTCCTTAATGCCTTGCGTGACCTCGAAGTGGGGGAGTGCTCCCTCGGCAAGCGCCATTCCGTCGAATGACACCTCGGGTGCCATCACATACAGCAGGAGTGCACACATCATCAACAACACCACCCTCCTTGTGTGGTAGGCCTCGATGATGCTCGACCCCTTCAGTACGCTCTCCTTCAGGATGTGGATGGTGGCGATGTGGTCATATATCTTCTTCTTGTCCTTCTCCGGAACACCCCACTTCCTCCACGACTCCAGGGACTCTTCGATCAGGCGTCTGGTGAACTCCGACAGAGGGGCGGTGGCATCGTTCTTAAGGTAGAACCACTATGAATGCCACCCTTTGTTGGACGTTGACAGCCGCATCGGTGGGTACTCACTGACCCAATTGTTCTAGAGTTGGATGCTGATGCACCCCATCGGCATGTGTAGTTCTAGCATGCCGCTCTTCTCCCTCTTCTTCTATAGGGTGATGGTGAAGAAGTACCTCCATAGATCAAAGTGGGGGCTAATCCCTAAGAATCCCTCGCATAGGGCAATGAATGCCGCCATGTGCTGAATCCCGTTGGGGTTGAGATGCCATAGCTCAATCTTATAGTAGTGCAGCAGCCCCTAGAGAAATCTATGGGCAGGGGTCGCAAACCCACGCTCATGGAAGTGGGCGAACGACACTTAGTAGCCGTCGAGCGGCGATGGTAGATCCTCCTCGCCGGGCAGCATCCACTCCTCGGCCAAGGTCTGTGCGCGGAGTAGACCACGATGGATGAGGCCCTCCATGCGCTAAAAGGTGATGTCAGAATGACACCATAGATCCATTGGAGGTAGGGACGGTTGGATGCAGGCTCGATGGTGGCGGGGATGCAGAGACGAGGAACCCTAGGCAATTGGTGGTGGTGGTCATGGCTGTGGAGGCAAGGATTTAAGGTATGGAACGCGGGGGATGAACCCTTTGGTTTTATAGGGGCGACATGTGCAAGGAAACCAACCACCCGCCTAGATCCTCGCGCCTGCCATGATCTACCATAACGTCTCATCACAGGACGTGCGCACGCAATCTCTGTCCGTTCCCTCAGAAAACTTGCAGGATGTTTCACCTCTTTGGACGGGCCATGACTCATCACAGGTAAAAGGAATACGGATCTAAAAATGTCTCTACGGCTCGAGTGGGCTGAGGAGTCCGCAAGTCGGCCCATCGACTGGTTCGACAACCGCTCCGGGCCCATCGATGGGTAAGAGGTGTAAAGGGATGGGCCGGCTAGCAGCCCGAACTCAGGCGCTCGAGCGCCGCAGGCATCTTGGCTCACGTTCAAGTCTTGGCCCATTACGATCCGTGGGTTTTCCTTGAAGAAAGGCACATAGCCCTCGGGACCGGTCGAATGGACCCAAGAACTATACGGATCGACCACTAAGAATCTGGAGTCGATCACCAAACTGACCCAAGCCGGATCCCCACGAATGGGATGCCGGGGACCCCAGTCAGACTAGCCCATTAAATAGCTCACCGGATGCCATGATTTGTCCTTAAAGGAAAATCTTGGCATGGCTCGTTCCCAGGTCACACTTGAGGGAAGACAATCGCAAAGACAAACCAATCCTTGACCAGGCCCCTGCTATGGGAGGGGGCTCAAGGAAAGGGAATCACCGCCCTCAGGTCACATAGTGGGCAACAAAAGAAGGCCAAGGCCTTCAGAGTCCTCCCGTATAAAAAGCCTCTGAAGGAGTTGTCTACTCCTCCACGGGCTCGGGGGCTACTGTCGGGGACCAATACTTGGGTACCCAAAGAGGAGCTAATAACCATCAACATTGATTCGTCCGAGCAGTCAAGAGCGTGACTACAGGTCCAACCGACCCTAGGAGCGCACACTCCGCCTCGCCCGACACCTGAGGGTTGGCTCCGCCTCGCTCGACACTAGGGCCGCGGGCTTCGCCTCGCCCGACCCCTGAGGGTTGGCTCTGCCTCGCCCGACACCAGGGCCACGGGCTCCGCCTCGCTCGACCCCTGAGGGTTGGTTCCGCCTCGCCCAACACAGAGGCCACAGGCTCTGCCTCGCCTGACCCCTGAGGGTGGCTCCACCTCGCTCGACCCCTAAGGGTTAGTTCTACCTCGCTCGACACCAAGGCCACGGGGTCTGCCTCGTCGACCCCTGAAGGCGGACTTCGCCTCGCCCGACCTCTGGGGGCGGGTTCCATCTCGCCCGACCTCTAAGGGCTGGCTCCGCCTCGCCCGACCCTTGGGTTTAGGCTTCGCCTCGCTCGGCCTCTGGGGAGGAACTCCGCCTCGCCTGACCTCGAGGTCGGGGGCTCCGTCTCGTCCGACGGAGACCCATACCACCGCCAACCACTCCAGGTCCAAGTGTATGGGCCTGGGTCAAAGCTCTGACGCTAGGGAAGAGACTAGTACACCTCGATATAGCCCGCGACCCACGAAGGGCCATACCTGGGGGTTCACGTCAGGAACAGCGTCAGGCGTACCGGTGCTGTTCTACCTAACCCCCGTACGAACACTAACGGATGCATCAGTTCACCACGACGTACGTCAGGACGGAGTGGAGCGCGATGACTGGCAAACGACGCCTGCACATGGCGCCAGTGACGGACATGGCCATGATGAGAAGCTATCCCTATTGACATCTACAGGATCGACGGGACACGCATAGAGGAGAAGAAGGATCCGACGATCCTAAAGGACTTCTTCCTCTTGTTCTCTTCTCTTCCTCCATTGTAACCAATGCTTTCCCTTGGCCTATAAAAGGAAAAGCAGGGCATCCCACAAGGAGCACCGGACTCAAATCGATCACATCGGAACACATCACACCGATTCGGACTCAAACCCCAAACCGATTAGAACACACAAGCACATTGCAGAGAAGCCACTGAGCCCTCGGCGCCCCGTTCGCTTCTCTCACCAGAGACTTGGGACATATCCATCTCTCGACTGTTTGTAATCCCTACTACGAACTTTTAGTGCTAGTAACACGAGCAGCATCAATGAACTGGACGTAGGGACATTCTACCCGAACCAGTATAAACCTCGTGTCCTCTTAGCACACCATCCGAGCTAGACGCGCAATATTAGAAATTTACTAGCTGGTGTCAACTCGAAACACAAACAATTGTCAACTACAAAGTTGCATAACATTTTGAGATCTATAACTTTTGTTTTGGTTGATTCTCCATCCGAGATCTTTCCCTAACACTACACACTCACTTGTGACTATAAAGCATATGGATTCTTTTGGTATTATCTCTATAAAATCATGTGAATCAAATATTTCGGCATCAAATCAACTTCAACTAAAAAAGTTGTGAACGACATAGTTTGTAGATTTCGTTGAGTACTACAACTTTGGTATAAAGTCTGTCTTTGTCAGACAACATATGAGAAAGCTATGAAGTTTTTCGTGCAGTATATTATTACCGATTCAAACCAAGAACCGATAGTGATGACCCTAATATCACTGTTGGGTGCCTATCATTACCGGTTGAAGCCACGAACCGGCTGTGATACACTATCATTATCGCTCCATTACAAACCAGTGAATGTCAATTTTGTAGCAGTGACATCAATATTAACAAACCTAGTCTCATTTTCACTACCAAACTGACACGGCGTTGATAATGATTCGCTCTACCGTCTCATATTCCAAACCAGCAGTAAAACTATCAAAATTGATTTTTAACAAACTAACGATAAAAATGCTGTGAAAATGTTTTTTTAGTAGTGTATGTGCGAGAGCGTGAGCGGTAAGTCACGCAAGCAGCATCGATCGATCTGTTACCTCATGCTCCAAACAAATCAGGAAAACATGCGCACTTAAGATGGCATGCTATTCTTTCACTATTTGTTCATAAGAGACGCTGAATGCCTGAATCAAGCACACACAGCTAGCGTCGTCCTTGATTGGTCATTGAGCCATTCAAGCAATGTTGCTTGCAAGAATCCTGTGAGCAAATGCACTAGGCAAACTTATTGAGCACGCGACAAATTAGGATGGTATTGAAGAGCCCCGTTCGGCTTACCTCATATTAGACTTGCTTTTTTAACCAGAATCGTGTTTTTCTCTCACAACAATTCAGCCAGAATGGTATTTTTCAGCTAGTTTCAGCTAAGATTCAGCAAGCCGAACGGAGCCATTAGGTATAGAAGACCAACCGAGGATCATTAAATATTAGGTACAGAAGACCAACCGAGGATCATTAAACACGGTGTCGATCGTAACAGCTACCGGTAGCTCTCTCAGGGCAGTCCCAATGGTGCATTAATGATGGTTTCTATCCTCATTAAATGACTTGCCACGTAGGCAAAATGCTGATGTGGCAACGTAATTAATGAAGAAAGAGAGCAAAAATCATAGAAATGGTTTCTTCATGAAGAAACCAGGTCTACTCTTGACCCAATGCACTAAGAAACCATGAAATCGCCATTGGGGAGAAACCACCGGTTTCTAGAGAGCTCGTGTCGCACTCCCATTGGAGAAAAAGATAGAGTTAGGAGAGAGAAAGATAAAATAGTTATTACTCATAAAAACCATGGGTTGGAAAGGAGTACTTTTTTGGTGTGGTATCCTATGTTATAGAAATTACTAGTTTCTTTCATTGGGAGTGCCCTCGTTAGCTCGCAGCTACAACATCAAACAGAGTGTTTGTGTGTGGCAGTACACGCTGACACGCATCACTGAAGCCCGCGTTGGAGCCCGCACGGGGTTTAGCGCGTGTTTAGTTTCAGCAATTTAGAATTTGGGGCTACTGTAGTACTTTCATTTTTATTTGGTAATTAGTGTTCAATCATGGACTAATTAGGCTCAAAATGTTCGTCTCGCAATTTCCTACCAAACTGTGCAATTAGTTTTTTTTGTCTACATTTAATGCTCCATATACGGATCATAAATATTCGATATGATAGGTACTGTAGTATTTTTTTTAGGAATTTAGTTTGGAACTAAACAAGCGTAATCGTCGCCATCACGGAACGGGGACGGGAGCAGTGGTGGCCGGCGCCCTGTCCGGCTGGCCGAGCGCAGGAGGCATCACGGCCCGATCGGAATCGTACCCGCGTTATCATCGTTGGGTTCCTGTCACTAGCACCCGTACCTGCAGTGGTACTTCGCCGCTAGCGCTTAGTAACAGTTTGTGAACTCGGCAATCATGTGGTACGGGCCACAGCGCCGCCATAGGTGCACGATTGGCCGGTCCGTGCTCGTAGAGAGGAGAGGGCAGCTGGGTGCTGGGAGGAGGTGGTTGTGGGCTACGCTACGCGCGCTACTCCGATGTCCGATCAGTCGATCGATCGATCAGCTAGCAGTTCGGCAGTAGCAGACTGAGGTGCAAGTGGCAGTAGCCAGTACGTACTGCCTGCTGTGCATGACTGCTTGGACGCTTACTGCCAGCCGAGTACTTTCGTTCTGTGAGAAAGGCTATTCATTGCTGGTGCTGGTGCTGGCCTCTCTTGTTCGCCATTCGTCGCGCTGGATTCCAATTTCCAAGGTTACGTACATAGCCTAGCCCGTCTGTGCTGCTGCCGGAATCGATCGCCATGTTCTCACTGATCGAGGGCTCGAGGTGGTGCGTGGCTGGCTGGCCGCTACCCCCTACCGTGCTCAATTCATATCACTACAGTCTCGAGTAATGTTGAGCAGTGAGCACCGAAAATGGTCAAGTCGCCGGAGTCCTGCGACAGTGACGGTTCTTCTCTGCACTGCAGCGGGAGCGTTGCTCAGCACAAGCGCACAACCTACGTATCAGCACAAGCGCACAACCTACGTACACCCAATTGCATTGCAGTTTTCTAAAGGCCCAGGAACCTGGCGAAGTTGCTGGCCCGCGCCTGGTTTGGGCCCGGCCGGGCGACGGCGACGACGACGACGGGTGCCGGCCGGCTTGTTCATCACTCCGGATCCGGAAGGCGAAAGCCTATAACGCGACGTGCACCGCGGCCGCGTTGCGTGGGGTGAGCAACGGGCCACGGGAGCGTCGAGGCGCGAGAGAAGGGTGACTTGACTTAGCAGTTGAGTGTCAGGCTCAAAAAAAGGTAACCGTTGGTTGATGCTCACTCGCATGCTCATCCGTACGTCTGCACGAACACGAAGCGCCTTCATCAGCTTGACAAGTCTCCTAATAAATCGTGCTTGAGAAGTCGGCGCGACCCCATCTGACCTCGTCTATTGGTTTCTTTGGTCCAATACGGTTCTGGCTGATTTACCGTGAGAGAAAAATACTATCCTGGCTAAAAAATAAACTGAAAAGTATGGATTATAAATTAAACGAATAGGGCCTGTCAGCGGACCAGCCTCAACAACGGCTAGAGCCCGTCTATCTTTAGCATGCATGCCTTGTAACGCCTGTGCCGCACTCGCCGCGTCAAGATCTGCAGAGCGTGCTCCGCACGCCGCATGCGCGCCCGGTCACCGCGGCGCCCACGCTCCTGCGCTAAGCCCGCTCGCGCATGCGCTGGAGTGGCCACGACCACTGATTGTATACTATATATGTACACACACAAGATCAATGCAACTCGTCTAGTTGATCCACATACTCTTTCATGGTATCATCGTCCACGGTCTCTCTCTAGAATCCCTCAGCCACATCTTCTTCTTCCGCTGCTCCGATGGCGCCGGCCTCCAACCAATCCGGCGTCTCCGACTCCTCGTCATCCGATGGGGGCTTCTCCGTCGCGCCTGCTTCGTCCGCCGCCATCCAAGGGATCTCGATCCGCCATCACGTCCCTATCATCCTCGACATGGACGAGGGAAATTACGGCCAATGGCGGCACTTCTTTGACTCCACTCTCGGCAAGTTCGGGCTCGAGAGCCACATCTACTCCACCACCCCTGATGATAACCGCGATGGCGAGTGGCGCAGGGTGGATCACTGCGTCGTCAACTGGATCCTCGCCACCGTCTCCAAAGGCGTGTTCGACATCATCCGCCGCAATCGCCACAACGCGTTCTCGCTGTGGCACGCCGTCGAGGGGCTGTTCCAGGACAACGAGATGCAGCGCGCCGTCTACCTAGAAACCAAACTGTGTTCCCTGCAGCAAGGGGACATGTCCATCAACGCCTACTGCACCAAGCTCAAGCGGATCGCCGACCAACTCCACGACATCGGCCATCCTGTCTCCGAGCCAAGCCAGGTGCTCAATCTTCTCCGCGGCCTTAATCCCCTGTACCGCTACGTCAAGCCGGTGATCACGTCGAAGTACCCGCCGCACACCTTCCAGACCGCGCGCTCCTTCCTCATCCTTGAGGAGCTCAGCGTGGAACACGACGCCAACGCGGAGTCCAGCCAGGCACTTGCTGCGACTCATGGCGACATCAGCAACGCCTCCTCCAACCCGACGTCCGACGGCCACAAGGACAGATCCTCCTCCTCCACCAACAACGGCCGCTCCAACAACAGTGGTAATGGACGTTCCAACAACCGTCAGGACCAGCGGCGTGGGCGTGGGCGCGGCAACAGCGGCGCGCCGCGCTCTGGGAACTCCAACAACCCCAACGCACAGTCCGCTCCATGGGCCGTGGGCTACAACCCTTGGCAAGGCATGGTGCAAGCCTGGTCCATGCCTTTTCGCGCCCTAGGAGCAGGCATTCTGGGCCCCCGTCCGTCGTTCCTTCCTTAGCAGGCGATGACGGCGACACACATGACCGCGGCTCCACCCGGCAGCGCATTCGACCCCAGCTCCCTCTACGCGGCGTCCCACACCACCCACCGAACATGTTGGAGTGGTACTTCGACACCGGCGCATCCTCCCACATGTCGTCATCCCCTGGTAATTTTCCATCCTCCTCTCTTCGACCATCATCTTCATCCATCACAGTAGGTAATGGTGCGCGGTTGCCTGTCAAACACCAAGCGCACGCCATCATTCCTACTGCCACCTCTCCTCTACACTTAAATGATGTTCTTGTTTCCCCTCATCTCATCAAAAATTTGATTAGTGTGCGCCTCTTAACTCATAATAACAATGTTTCAATCGAGTTTGACCCCTCTGGTTTTTCTATCAAGGCTCTTCCTTCTAGGGCGGAGATGCTCCGATGTGAGAGCGGTGGCGACCTCTATCCCCTCCGTCTTCCCCAACATCGAGCATTCACCGCATCATCAACAACTCCCTTGTGGCATCAATGGCTGGGACACCCCGGACACCCCATCACTGATCATATTTTGAGTTCTTTTCCATTTCATTGTAATAAGTCTGATGCTCACTCTTGTTCTGCATGTCGGCTTGGGAAACATGTTCGTCTTCCCTTTGCTGAATCTACATCACAAAGCTTTTTCCCTTTTCAATTAATCCATTCCGACGTTTGGACATCTCCTGTTTTGAGTCATTCTAGATATAAATACTATGTCATTTTCTTAGATGATTACAGTCACTACTTGTGGCTAGTTCCACTCATAAACAAGTCTGACGTTCTTCCCACTATCCTGCTTTCATTTCATATGTACACACTCAATTTCGTTTACCTATTGTTGCATTTCAAACAGACAATGGTCGTGAATATGACTCCACGGCCTCACGTCTCCTTTTCTCCTCCCTTGGCATTCACCTACGCCTCTCATGTCCGTATACTTCATAGCAAAATGGGAAGGCCAAATGCATTTTACGCACTGTGAATGATTGTATACGAACTCTACTAATCCATAGTGCAGCACCACTTGCCTTCTGGGCCGAGGCGTTGGCCACGGCGACGCACCTGATCAATCGGCGTCCATGTCGAGCTACTGGCACCATGACACCTTACAACCTGCTCTTCGGTGTGTCGCCCTCCTACGATGAACTTCGGGTCTTTGGCTGCCTCTGCTTCCCCAACATGATCGCCATGTCACCGCACAAGCTCGCCACGCATTCCACAAAGTGTGTCTTCATCAGGTATCCTGCAGACCACAGAGGCTATCACTGCTTCGAGCTCGCCATCGGCCGGGTGATCACTTCGCGCCATGTGATCTTCGACGAGTCTGTCTACCCGTTCCGTGAAGCGCCTACGCCATCACCTGCTGTGTCATCAGCAGCCGAGGACGACCAGATGATCGCGCACCATGGCAACGACACGACACGGCAGTTGAGTCCACCGCCTTCGCCGACACATCTACCTCAGCACCCATGCCGTGCTCGGACTGTGTGCCATGTGTAGGCACCCACGGTGACCACCGCACAGATGACTCTCGGCACAACGTCGCCCATCATAGTACAGGGCACGCCGTCACCCACCGTGGTGCATTCTACGTCGACTATGTCCCCAAGCTCGACGTCGTCCACTGCTACGCTGTCCACACGAACGACATCGCCTAGCTTGACACCGTCCACGACGACTGCAACGCCCGTCATCACCACTACAGCGCCGACAGCTCCTAGTCACCACATGGTCACTCGAGCTCGGGCTGGCATTCACAAACCAAACCCAAAGTACGCCATGGTGGCTACATCGACGATCTCAGCGATGCCCAAGAGCATACGCAGTGCAATCAAGGATCCAAATTGGTATGCTGCGATGAAACAAGAATTTCATGCATTACAGGCGAACAGGACCTGGAAGCTTGTTCCTCGTCCACCTGGCGCCCGGATCATCACCGGAAAATGGGTTTTCAGGCACAAGTTGAATCCTGACGGCACCCTCGAGCGCTACAAAGCTCGATGGGTTGTCCGTGGGTTCAATCAATGCCCTGGAATCGACTTCGGCAAGACATTTTCGCCGGCGATCAAGCTGGCCACGATCAGAATCATCCTCACGCTCATCGCCACCTACAACTGGCCAGCTCACCAGCTTGATGTGTCAAATGCCTTTCTTCATGGCAATCTGCAGGAACAGGTGTACAGCCAACAACCCACCGACTTCGTTGATCCACAGCGCCCGGACGACATGTGTCTTCTATCGTGCTCCCTCTACGGCCTCCGACAAGCACCACGGGCGTGGTTCGAGCGTTTTGTAAGTCATGTGACAACACTGGACTTCATTCAGTCCAAGGCGAACACGTCGCTCTTCGTGTACCACCGCCATGGCGCCACGGCTTACCTCCTACTGTACGTGGATGACATGATCATGTCTGCGTCCTCCATGATTCTCCTCTAGCACATCATCAAGCGACTCCATGATGCCTTCGCCGTGAAGGACATGGGGCCGGTGCACCACTTCCTCAGCATCAGCATGGCTTCTTCCTCTCTCAAGCCTAGTACACCGAGGACATACTTCAACGTGCTGGCATAGAGCACTGCAATGTTGTTGCTACACTAGCAGACACCAAGCCAAAGCCATTCACATCCGATGGCAAGCTCATCGACGACACCACTTCCTACCGAAGCATTGCCGGTGCACTGCAATATCTGACGCTCACACGTCTAGACATTGCGTACGCCATGCAGCAGGTTTGCCTCCATATGCACGCGCCACGGGACGTGCACCAGACCATGCTGAAGCGCATCCTACGGTACATCAAAGGCACACTCACTCTCGGCGTCCAGCTGCGGGCAGCTCCAACGCCGACGATCACCGCGTACTCAGATGCAGACTGGGCCGGATGCCCGGACACGCGGCGATCAACTTCTGGTTTCTGCGTCTTCCTTGGGTCCTCCCTCATCTCATGGTCGTCTAAATGACAGAACACGGTATCGAGGTTGAGCGCCGAGGCAGAGTATCGCGCCATCGCTAACTCCGTCTCCGAGTGTTCATGGATCCGGCATCTCATCGACGAACTTCTTTGCAAGGTACCATCGATGACAGTGGCGTTCTGCGACAACATCTCTTCGGTGTACATGTCGCGGAATCCAGTACACCACCAGCGCACGAAGCATATCGAGTTAGATATACACTTTGTCCGGGAGAAGGTCGCCATTGGTGAGTTGCGGGTAACACACGTTCCAAGTGCAAGGCAGCTAGCTGATGTCTTCACCAAGGTTCTACCATCGGCATTGTTCAACGACTTCCGAGACAGCCTCTCCGTTGCAACGCCGGCCGTCGAGACTGTGGGGGGTGTCAGCGGACCAGCCTCAACAATGGCTAGAGCCCGCCTATCTTTAGCATGCGTGCCTTGTAACGCCCGTGCCGCACTCGCCGCGTCAAGATCCGCAGAGCGTGCTCCGCACACCGCATGCGCGCCCGGTCACCACGATGCCCACGCTCCTACGCTAAGCCCACTCGCGCATGCGATGGAGTGGCCACGGCCACTGATTGTATACTATATATGTACACACACAAGATCAATGCAACTCGTCTAGTTGATCCACATACTCTTTCAGGGCCTTTTGTCGCCCAAGACATGTGTTAGATAAAAACCTACGTAAGTCCAAGCAATCTAGGAGGACCATATAAAAGTAAGAGAAACATTTATGAATTGTCTTTGGGCTTGACGTGAGGTGTCATCTTGGTCCCTGTACTTCTAAAATGATATTTATAGGGCACTAAATTTGGTTTCGGGTCTTATCTGGGTCCAAATGAATCTTAACTCACTCCTTACGCTGACAGCGTGTGGGGCCCACTTGTCAGGTTCTCTCCTCCTGCGCATGGCCCAACCGCTGCGGGAGCAGCAGCACGCACGCCTTGCAGCTGGTGGGCGCACGGCACCGAGTGCGTGGAGCAGCATCTCCACGGCAACGCGCGCGCGCGGCGGGAGCGGCTGGGGCTCCCGCAGTGCCGGCGGCAAGGGCAGCTGGGCGCCTGGGACTCATGCACCGTGTGCGGTGGGGGCGGCTGCAGCTCCGGCGACGATGTACCCGATCCACGAGATCGTGGAGACGCTTCTGCTGGCGCCAGGCGGGTGGCGGCGCCGTGGAGCGACTAGTGCTGCCACGGTCGGGGAGAAGGTGGCCCGACCAGTGCTGCCCACGTGCACGTGAAGGGGACGGCGGCGCACCGAGGCTGGCATGGCTGGTGTCACGCTATCGCCGGCGGGGTTCCCGGACCACCTGCGTGTGCGCACCACAATGGAGAGGTCAAGGAGAGGCCAGTAAACCAAGGAATTGAAAGAAAAATGCGGAATAAGGCTAGCCACAAAGGTGCTCTGTTTTCGGCGAAAAGAGACCGGCAGCAGCGGGAAATCCAATTCCGGCCAGCCCGGTGGTCGGCTTCAACGAGATTGGCCATGGGAATCTAGGTGCCTCCCATATGGAACCGTGGGTGCAAGGAATTGAGTGGAGACCAAGTGAGTAGGATGAATTTGGTTGCTGTAGGTGAGTATTTTTGGGGTTCGGTAGAACGTCGATTGGGGCATGGCCGCCTGAGCGAAAGCGAAGCGGCAGCTGCTCGAGCTCTCCGTCGTGGCCGCGAACACTGCCGGCGCGCAGGGCCACTCGCTGCGGCGCTGGCGAGTGCGCCTGGCAATAGGCATGCTGCGGCGCGCCTCCTTCCGCCGCCGCCAGCAACCCCAGAGCACGCGCGCGGGCAGCCTTGCTCAGCCGCCCCCGCCCTTGCCGCGCGCGGGCACCCCGCTGCGCAGGGCGGCCGTCGCTGGCTCGGGTCAACACCTCAACGGCGAGGCCGCACAAGCGACCGTGGCATGGCACAGGCCCACACGTTAGATGCATGCCACGTTAGCATAAGTGTGGGTTAGGATACATCTGGACCTTGATGAGATCTGGAGCCAAGTTAAAGGACCTAAAAATAGCATTTTAAGAATACATGGACCTAGATGATATCTAATGTCAAATTTGAGGACCGCTGGACCTAGATGGCATCTAATGTCAAATTTGAGGACCGCTGCCGAATTTTCCTCCAAAACTAAGGTACACATGACAAATTCGATAGCGCACACACACAAAAAAAAGGTTGTGTGCATTTACGGGGCGAGTAGGGAAATATTGCCCTAGTGTATTTCCATCTTTGAGTAATTTTGTAAGCCATCATGTTATGTGTTGAGTTTGAGAAAAGTGTCTTGTCTCATCTATGTGTGTCATAAATGATTAACATTTAACATAGGAGTTTCGAGATTTGAGATTTTTTTTTGTGATCCATGAAATTTTTAACTATTCACTAATGATTCTTTTATAACCACCAACGTACTCAATATGTTCCTTTTTAAGTGTCGCTATGGTATTCGTACCGACTGGACATTCTTAAGTTTGATTAGCTTTATAGAAATTATTAGCAACATTTATATCTCTAAATAAGTTTATTATAAATAGGATACTGGTCTAACTTGCACTCTCCAAAGTAAAAACAGAGTACATTAAATAACTGCAGCGTGTCCTATTAAGAATGCATATGTGATGAGTTATATATAGTACTATGTAGTTTCTTAAGCAAGCTACTTTTCCTGACAGAAAAAAACATCGAACGCGCGTACTTTAGTTAATATAGGACACTGCAGTTGCTAGTGGCAATATGCAAGGTTTGATCTGTGTTCATGAAGCTCAGAAAGGCAATTTCTTCTTTTGGTCTTGGTTTCCACTTATATGGGCCCCTGCTCTACTTCACTACTTCAGTAATACTTTTCAGCGAACGAACAATATTTTTCTCTCACAACATTTCATCATAAGTATCAACATAAGCTAAATTTCAACGAAATGAATAGGACTATGGACAGGAAATCTTTTTAAAAAAATGCACTGACAGATAGGCAGTACAGTGCGGCACAATAACACAAGACAGAGACCCAAAGAGATACAAATTTCAATTAAAAAATTTCAATTGATCTATGAAGGATTTGTCATAGGGCTTTTAGCGGGACAATGGTTTGTTAAGAGATGTTGTAGGAATTTTCTTCACAGTCTAGGTCCCTCGCCCCACGGTCGCCAAGTTGTCACTTGCCCTTCACCTTCTCTTAGTCGCTTGAAGCCCTTTCCTTACTATCTCCACTTCATGAAGCCATCAAATCAAATCTTGCTTTGAATCAACTTTAAGCACACACATTGAAAACCATTTCATTTGTATTGTTGTCTTCTGCTTAATTTGAACTAGCAAGCTTCATGTAATGAGACCATCCCATATGCAATTAACTATATCTCTCACTTAGCACACATGGCTGCCAAATTATTTATTATACAACCCAATTTCAACATTTGCACAGTATCACCAAGCTTCATATATATTAGAGATAAATAGATTTCCATCGATCCAACCATGTCCTTTTTTCTAGATTCATCACATGCTTGCCATTCATGCATTTTTCACCAATAAACTTGGACTCATTTCTCAATTATGTCATTTGCTTCACAATATGAGACCGATACATAACAATTACATCTGGGACTAAATACCTGCAATTCTCATGAAATTCATTAATCCCTTAGTCCTATTGTCATTCAATCCACCAACACCCACTTAGGATTTAGATAGACTTTCAAAGATAATTTATGTGTGTGTAACACCCGAGTTGTTACTTAGGCCCTCACTGGAGCCAATGAAGCCAGAAATGGCGATTTTAACGGTAAGAGAGAGAGAGAGAGAGAGAGAGAGAGAGAGAGAGAGAGAGAGAGAGAGAGAGATGTCCGTTTTGTGAGGATAAGACCTCCTAAAGGGGGACCTTACATAACCATTTTATGTATAAAGGAAATAATCTTAAAATGACACAAAAATGATAGCCAATAAAAAAATCGATTTATGTCTTGTTTGATTTGACTTTTGCTTACCTGAAAGATCCTTGTTTGGTTTTGGTAATTGAATGATAACCTTAGGTGGACTAATATGTGTTTAATTGAGATACACAGGTGATTAGTCCACAAGCGCGTCATGTGTGAGCAACCTATGCCATAGAGGTGAAATGGCTTGGATATATTACAAGGCTCACACATGTGATGAAGGAACTCATTGCATATGAGACATGACATTGAGTCATGTGACTAAGGGGGAGAAGATCAAGACAAGACTTGGCTTGATGGATCTGTTGCAAGCGTGAAGGGCAAGTTGGAGGCTTTGGAGCAATGGATCGCGTGGCAGTGAAGCTTGAGAAAAACTTGGCGCCGATAGACGAAGGCAACGGTGAAAAACAAGTGAGGTCAAGATCAATGAACCAGCAAGGTCACGTAATGATATTAAGTGGATCATATCATTTGTGATATGGTTGTGCATGTGTTGCATCAACATCGGAGGACATGGAATGGAATGCGCAAGGCAAAGGTATAACCTATTGGACATTTCATTTCACCGGTCATAGGTGTGTAGAGAAGTTTATGACCAAGTTTAGGATAGATGGCCATACTATCAAGAGGGGCAAACTTGTTTGCATATCGGTCATCAAGTGCCACTCGAGTAATCTAACTTTGCGTCGTCGCTAGGATCGAGTGGCGCCTTTGAAAAAATATTTGTGAAAAGCTAACACACATGCACAAGGTGTTGTACACTTGGTGGAGTTAGCACATTTGTAAAGGAGAAGTCATTGGAGCTAAAACAGATCAACTCGAAGAAGAAAAGAGTGGAGGGAGGGGTGTCGGACCCTGGTAAGGAGGGGCGTCGGACCCTAGCAAGGAGGGGCATTGGAGCCTATGGCTCTCGGTTTGACGACTAACCCTATCCCTCGGGCACACTCTAGAAAGCGTCTTTCCCACTGGTTCGGTAGCGTCGGACAGGCCTAGCACACTGTTCCTCCGTGGGAGCACGCAAGCGTGGACACATGGCAGCTTGTGAGCACGCGAGGAGAAGTGTTGAACTCTGGTGTGTTCAACAGCCAGGCGACAGACTCAGTCTGATGGCCTCTAACCCTCTCATTGTAGTTTTGGCAGGCGTCGGACCCTGGGCATTGACCGGTCTGATGGTCTCATGCGGGTGAGTCTGATGGTGACTTTTTAGCACGGTAGGCGACCGTTGGGCGCGCAACGGTCGGGAGATTCAACTAGGATGCGTGGCAGCGTAGGAGTGGCCATGATAGGGCATCGGACCCTCCGTCGGATGGTCCGATGGTCGGTTCCCCTTTGTCCGACGGTCCCGTGTTCAGCCTAGTGAAGGGGCAATGTCTCTAATTGTTGATGGGGCTATAAATAGAAGTGGTAGCTAGCCTAGGGCTCGTTGCTAAGCACACTAGAGCCTTGGTGGCTTATGTGGTGGTGCTTGGGAGCCCTCTTACTCACTCATGCTTGGTAGTGTTCATCCGATCAAGCGACTGAGCGATTCTAGTGCGATTGCATTGTGAGATTGCATCGAGTGTCACTAGGTGTTCGAGTTGCAAGGCGATGGTGCTTGTTACTCTTGGAGGTTGCCACCTCCTATATGGCCTGGTGGCCTGTGACTCCGTCGAAGCACGTGAGAAGATTGTGCGCTGCATCGGAGGAGGATTTGTGAGGGGGATTATGCTCACCCTGTGGGGATTACGAAGAGCAACTCTAGTAGAGCATGTCTTTGAGCTACTCTCACTAGATTCTTGCGGTGCCCGACGTGTGGGCTTGGTAGGTGATGCCAATTAGCTGCGAACCACCAAGTGAGCGGTCAACACAACGGGGACTAGCGTATTGATAAGCACGTGAACCTCAGGATAAAATCATCGTGTCATCATTGTTTTGTAAGGAGGCACATGAGTGTGTTGAGCTTCATCCCAATTTGGTGATTGTGGAAGATTGCTCCACCTCATGGTCAAGTGATGATGATGATGATGTATCTACCACAAGTTAACTTGACAAGGTTGATGGTGATGCCCCAAGTGATGCAAATGATGATTCTACCTCAAGCACACTTGGTGATGATGGTTCATGCTCGGGCCGTAATTGTGATGCTACTACAAGCCCATCCACTACACCACATTGCTTCATGTCACAAGGTGACACAAAGGTACAAAATGCTAATGTGGTTGATCATGTTGATTAATATGATGAGCTTATTATTAGACTTGCTAGCATGACCATATCTTTAGAAAATGAGAAATTTAAAATAATGAAATTGGAAAAAGAAAACTCATTTCTAAAGAATTCATGTGAAGATCATAAGCACTTACTTGATGTTCTTAAATCTTCACATGATGAGCTAAGATTGACTCATGAGAAGCTTCTTGCATCTCATGAAGAATTATTAGAATAACATGCTTCTCTCATTAAAATGTTTTCCAAGAAAATTAAAAATAATGAGAGCTCATTACATGAGTCAAGTGATCAATTGCAACATGTGACTAATTCTTGTGATGTAGGGAAGAAGCATTTAGCCACCTCTTGTGATGATTTATTAGTGTTGGCGGTCCTTAACTCATACTTTTAACCACCAACACTCGCATAAAATCCACCAAAATTATCACCAAACTTAGACACAGGGCTTTAGAACTAACGATTTCCACGAGTTTTGGTGTTTTACCATTTACAGGAGGACATGTCGGAATAACAAGGAAAACGTGGCCAAATACGCAATATGACAAGGCATAACATCACCCGACATGAGTCCATGAGGAGAAGGCCCACTTACCAGACAAATTAGGGCCCTATCACGTGAAGAAAAATGCCCAAAATCTAAAGCAAACGTGCTCCAAACAGCATGAAACTTTGTAGGCCCGCTCTAGAAGGTCATAGGAGGCCACCAGCCAAACCTGGGCTCATTTGGGACCAGTTGGGGTGTGGCCACACCCCTAGTGCGCCCACACCACCACTGGTGCACCTCGGGCATAGATTTTGTCGGTTGGTTGATAGTACTACACTCGCACCTTTCAGAGTCACATCGTAACCCACAACGCAGTACAATTTTTGGCCTCGACAGTAAGCTATCGGCAGTGATGGTCATAGCCTTCACCATTGCTATCTAAGATCGTCTATGGTGTACACTCACACCACCATATTGGCTCATGATCCATCCGTGATAAGGTCCTTACTTCAGTCGCATTGGAGCACGACCTGGTTGTGGATGTACACTAACACCGCCGCATTGGCAAATGATCTAACTGTGTTAAGGCTATCAAAACTGTCGTGTGGGCACATCAACCACCTGTGTAGTGGTCACCAGCACCATCACCTTGTACTTTGATCCGACTGTCAGCGGTGCGAGTTCACTGTCGGTTCGACAGTCGAGACGCTTGTGTAGAGGTTAACACCACCGTCGCTTCAGTGTATGATCCGCCAGTGCAAAGTCATGGTCACCATCGCCTTTCACCATGATCCGCCTTTGATGATCGTTTAGTCAGTGTCAGGTTACTAAATGATTCGGCAGTGATACACTTTGATCGCTGCCACATAATACGTATAGCGACGGTGTTGGACGTTTGCACGACCAATGACGGTGGTGATAACAAAACAATAAATGGCCCTTAATAGCTTACTAAACACAAAGCATACATATATAATCATTGCATCCATAAACCATGTTCTTACAATAACGATGGACGCTTACCATAAGATCTTTCTCAACTGATGTCCTAACACAAGTGGTACATAGATTGCAAACTAAAGGTACTGATCTCTACAGGCTTACATAACAAAATGATGTGGCTATGCTCCTCCTATGTGGCACTCCTGCTTGCGAGGCAAAAATGAATATAATTAGTGCATCCTTCGAATTGGTAGGCAATGCGCCATGGAACCCCTCTTCTTTCTCCTAGTCAATGTAGGAAAATTGTTCAAAAATACTCAGACTCTACCTGCACAAAGCAGCACAATTAATAATATTCAACACACCATTCCTTTAGTTACGAAGCCTAAATTGGCCTATATATAGAATCAAAACAACTACCTACCTGAATAAAGCCATGATGTAATTACGACAAAATACAGCATATGCACCTTTACTGCTCTGCTAATGACTCCATGAATAAGGGAACATAAGAAAGATAGTGAGGTCCACCACTCATACATAATAGTTTCCAAGTACTTCTAGGATAGCCGATGGCCTAGGCAGGGAGGACATGAATTTTACTGCGGTTCATATCATATGCAAGCAGTGATTTATCCTCCCCAACAAGGAAAATCAGATTCTATTCTAGATGAACTACAATCACTCTGTGGGCCACATCACAAACCTCGGTACCAATTTCAATATTCTTCTTTCCAAATAGCTCCAGCATGGTCACCTTATGCTTCAATGTCTATTTACTAGTATCATAGTCTTAAAGGATCTAGATTGAAAGCTCATACCTATTCAAAGTATCACCAGTACATAAACACAACTGACCCTTAGCTTCATGGATGGAGATTGCATCACCAATTGGCCTACGAATTTTTCTCCATGTCTTTCCCTCCATATCAACAATGACTATCTGGGTGAACTCCAACATGTGCATAAAACCATTAACAAACACACATTTCCCATATCTGGATACTACAATACCCTCGCCCCATTTAAATTCTTTAAAGATCCATGCTCTAGTTTTAGATGAGTAGATGTTGACACCTAAGGAGTCATCATCATTGATCCCATATTCAAACATGTAGAAGTGCAAGAAGACTATCGGATCAAACCCCAAGCGAGCTAAACCATATGAATGGTTGCTACCCGGTAGTAGCAACCATTTCTTAGTCACCGGATTGCAGACAATATAGCAAAACCCAGAGTACTAGAAGAGGATGAGGCCCCGAGAGCAATCTAAGATCATGACACCCTGAATGAGGAAGGGCAAGAAGGACAAGGAGGGGTGAAAGCATCTAGGCTCCTAGTTGGATTTCGGTGATTAATGACAATATAAGATTACTATGACTAACGTGTGTTTTATAAAGGCAATTAAGTTAGGTCATGGTAATGGGGATCGATTGGGCAATCGAGGTGGTCATGCCCCTACGATGGAAATCATTTCGGTTTTCAAAGGATGGACGACAAGGTTAAGGATGACTAGTTCTAAGTGTCGATTGGAGATGGAGAGACACTTAGAGTAATTTAGGACTTTGTTTTTCCTTTGGCCGTACTATTAAGGGGGGTATGGACGGGTAGCTTGACCTAGGTGAGTCTAGTTAGTTAGGTGTGGTGCACACTTGTTAAAACTAGCACTAGGTAGCTCCTACATATGCCTAAGATCCTTTGGAGCAAACTTCCTACACATATGATCGAGAGTTGGAAGTGAATGGAGGGTTAAATGCTGACCGGACGCTGGCTCCGGTGCGACCGAACGCTGATCGCAGGGTCCGGTCAGTTCATTTGACCAAGGAGATTGCGTCTAGTGTGACCAAACGCTGGAGTGGTCAAGTGACCGGACGCTGAGGTCTAGCGTCTAGTCGACTCTAGTATGGTTCCAGAGAAGGAAATCTGCGACCGGACGCATCCGGTCAGTAATGATCGGACCCTAGGGGTTCAGCGTATGGTCGAGTACAGTAAGGTTCCAGTGAGGGTTTAATGTGACCGGACGCGTCCAGTCAGTGATGATCGGACCCTGCCAGCATCCGGTCAACACTTAAACACTGGTGTGCGGGTTGAACTGACCGGAGCATCCGGTCACCCCGCAGAAGCTCATAACAGTTTGTTTTTCAGGCTGCCTTATAAATAGAAGCTCCACTCATATGTGGAGTTACTTTTGCTCATTCCAATAGCTGAGAAACACGTTTGTGAGTGCCAAGAAAAGCAAGGTCCTTGTGAGGTGATTGAGATTTAAGAATCTAAGAGAGTAGCCTCATTAGTGAATCAAGAGTAGCAAAGTGTGCATCCACCGTTCTCATTAGGCTTCGCGTGGTCAAGTAAGAGTTCATGCTTGTTACTCTTGGTGATCGCCATCACCTAGATGGCTTGGTGGTGATTGGGAGCTTGGTGATCACCCGACAGAGCTTGTGGGTGACCCAACTCAAGTTGTGAGCGGTTTTGGGTGATTCGTCGCGACGGAGTGTCGAAGAATCAACCCGTAGAGAGCACTTGATCCTTACGTGGATCAAGGGGGAGCTACACCCTTGCATGGGTGCTCCAACGAGGACTAGTGGGGAGTGGCGACTCTCCGATACCTTGGCAAAACATCGCCGTGTTCCTCTCTCTCTATTTACTTTGAGCATTTACTTTGAGCAATTCAATACTTGTTTTTACATTCATAGAATTGGCATGCTAGAGTAAGTTTGGAACATAGGTTGCAAGTCCTTTGTGCGTTAGATTAATAGAAACACTTTTCTAGGCATAAGGGGTTAATTAGGCTAACCGTAGGATTTGATTATTACAAGAAAATTTAGAATTAGCCCAATTCACCCCCCCCCCTCTTGGGCATCTTGATCCTTTCAAGGGGTATTCACCATTGATGCTGGTGAAGTTGGCTTTGCATTTCTAGCTGTGGAAGAAGAACCCAATGAGAATCTGGGGCAGCTCCTTACGATACTTGGATCCCAAGATGAGGCTAGTCCAGGAGCGATAGACACACTTGCAGCTGCATAAGGAGCAGACGGTGAGGCAATTGAGGATGAAGACCAAGACATTGTTTGAGAGGATGGCCACTTCATTCCTCTTGTTGGGGGGCTCCTCCTGCATCTTGATGAGGATCTAGTGGAGTGGGGACAACGATGGAAGCGGCGGCGCTGTGACCTGAATTAGAGAAGCAGCGACTACGGAGATGTGTTCGTGAGCTCGTTAATAATTAGATGGAAGCTTCATTTGTACTCAGATAAGTGAAGAAGGGAATAAAAATCCAAGAACAATGCATAAGGGAAGTGCGAAAGCATTACCATTGCCTTTGGATCTTGCGGCATTGAGCTCGAGTGGTGATGGCGGTGTTGAGTGCCACCCTGGTCACCGGTGGATCTGTGTTGTCTACCTATCGGTGAGGCATACCAGCATGGAGCACTAGCTTGTCGGTGGTGACTGGTGGCTAGCACGCCGCTGAGTAGGGGCGGTCACGTAGTTCAACATAGGGGAGCAGGGGTGGTGATGAGGAACAACAACATTGAGGAGGAGAAAGATACGGTGGGGAGCATCCTTTTTAAGCAACTATATCAGACACGGGAGTGACGCGTAGGACTCACGCGTGGGCTTGGAAATTGATGAAAGCGGCGGTGAAGGCTACCGGTGGTGATGATTGGGAGATGTTAGCATCTACTAATGACGAACGTGTCATATGTTCTGCAAACTCTAAGGCACACAAATGGAACGTTCAAGTCACAGCAAACAGAGATGAACTCAAAGTAACAACTACTAATATTATGAATGTTTTTATTCAGAATGCAGAGGCATGTTACAATCGAACTACTCATGGGGAGCATTATGAATGATGTCCTCTATAGCCACCATGGCTAGGACGTCATCGCCCATGGTGGAGAACTCGCCGATCAGGTTCTGGCGCTGCCGATAGCTCATCTCTCCCGGGAACCTCAATTCCACCACGGTCAGGTCCTCACCCAGCCGAAGCTAGATGGCGGCCATGGCCAAAGCAGCCCCAAGGTAAATGTAGTACGTGGCCACCTCCACAACCCATGGTGGCACAGTGCGGAGGCAGTTCGCTAGGGTCATCTCCGTAGGCGTAGGAGGCAAAAGCATGCGATCGACGCTGCCTGCTGCCACGTGGAGGTCCTGGTAGCGCCTATTGCTCTCGACTGCCATTCGAGAGGAGACACGGGCATTGTCCTTGGCTACCTGGCAAAGGTAGATCACCTCCGCCGCCTCACCCTACGCGGCGATCAGCTGCTCCTAGACGGCTAAAAATGATACAAGAAAACACTACAACTGAAGACATGACGTCGCACATAGTGAAAGAGCAAGATCATATCGTGCCAAATGCCTTACCAGTGAGGCGTGTCTAGGCCTCGGCGGTGGCAAGCTCCACCGTGGCCATTTCCTGCTTCATGGCGGCAATGGAGAGGCGCAGCCGGTCCGCCTCCTGGCTCTCCTCGTGGAGGGCGGAGGTGACCACGTCTAGCTGCTCCACCAATGTGAAGACATCATCTGCCTCCCCATCATCATCGTCGGAGATAGCAAGAAGTGGGGATCGGCTCTCCGGTAGCGGCACCGATGAGCTATCCTCCCTGTCCCATTGCAGCATCACACGAAAGCGGGGAAGAGCAGGGACAACCTCCAATGACTCTTCCATTGGGCGCTTCATTGCCCAATCCGCCATTGAATGAGATGTGAAAGATGGGGTGTCATGGTAGAGCGCTGAACAAAGAAGATAGAAGTTTGAGAGAAAAGGAATCATGTACTTGCTTCCTCGCCTTAGCCTCTGCTTTTATAGAAGATTTTTTCATTCTGAATTTTTTCGCATTTTCATACATGATTTACGAGATTCACAAGGAGGATGACGATTGACTTCCCTGAGACATTCAACATCCCCGTGCCGTGGAACCTTCAAGAACAGAGTGATCATAAAATCCCAAGAGGGTTTTTTTGGAACTCTCCTTGCTCTACTTCGATCCCCTCCCCAGTGCTCTGCTCTACCATGACGTCGCTCCCCGCCCCGAGGATCCATCTTTTGTAGCCACCGCATGTATCCTCATTTCATGGAGAAGCTCTCAAAGGATATGGCTATTGAGATTGTTAGCCACATCACTATGGTTGTAGCAGATCCCATGGAAGATCTTGGCAGCCTGTGGGGCAACCTATTCACAAATGCGTAGGGTGTGTTGTGATGCCGTAGTGGGATAGAGCATACCACTATGGCGGGTGCTGCTATGTGGGATACACCTTAGGACCTAGAACCAGTTCTATGACCATGAGTACCGCACCAAGCTCATCATCAGTCTTGCTAGCGTCAACAACCCGGAGGCCTACTTCTATGCTAGGATGCGTGCCATCTTCGTGGAAGACCGCACTATGCTCATGCTGTGGCTCAACATGCTTGAGCACTCTGCCGTGGTAGGCCATGATGTTGTTGTATTTGTTCTCTCCCTTGTGCTCCACAGGTCCAATAGCGATGCTGGCAACGACAACATTGCCCAACGGTGGTTGAGGAAGGTTGAAGGTGATGAAGTGGGTCTAGCGGCGAATGTGAAGTGGAAGAACAAGATATGTACATGGCACCTCGAATAGGCCAAGTTTAGGTTGGAGGACTTGCCTAGGTGGCTGGTACTAGGTTAGTCTAGTCCTCTGCCTCCTCTGGCCATGTCGGTGCGTCGCTAGGACGAACATCGGTGCAGAGGCAAAGGTTGTGGTGTCCATGTAGGATGGGAAGGTTGGGAGGAGTGGGCTATGTTCTACAGCAAGGAGTGTAGGATACACTATGAGTGTGATAGGTTCTTTATATCAATGTGGTAGATTCTGTGCAGATCAATGTTGATATGTATATATCTGGATGGTAGGGATTTGTAAGATAAACTCTTTTTTTGTATGATAAACTCTTCATTCTCCTTAATACAATGATATGCAAGTATGATTCCTTTCTAAACTCATTACATTTATCTTCTCGTATGATGCAGTTTAGATTCCCTTGCACATGTTTCTAATTTCTTAATACAAGTTATTCAAGTCATCTCCACTAATAAACACGAGCAGGGAAGGCAACAGTGAAGGTCCGTGACATCCATGGCCACCCACGTGAGTCGTGGATGATGGAGCAAGGAAGATGACGTGGACCATTTGATTCTCTGCACTTTATGATCTAACACTAATGCTGAATCACCGTATGAAACAGTGATGGGAGCTGCAATAATGACAATTTGCAAATAAACCAAGGCAAATACTTCTAGCCCAGCACCATCTCAGTGAGGTGCTTTAGCTCACATCTATGTAGCCAAGGCGAATACTACGACACTTCAAAAAAATGGAGTAACAAGCATCACAACCTTTTAATTATTAATTGTTTTTAAGGCAAAAACTATATATAAACGACACAATAACAATCATCATAGCAATTTCATTGATAACTTCAGTTACATTCCAGTTGTACAATAGCAAAGACCAATTGAAGACTACTGGGTGTATAATAACAAAGACCTATCAAGTACTGGTACATCCCATAGTCGAGTCTAGAGACAGGCAGTGCAAGCTAAGGACAAGGCAGTACCTCACAAAACTTCCACTAGCATCTGCACCTCTCACAGTCGAGAGAGAGAGAGCAAGAAGAGGAGCATCTCAGTGAGGTGCTTTACCTTCCCTACTGCACCTCTCATAGTCAAGATAGAGAGAGCAAGAGGAGCATCTCCACCTCTCATGGTCGCGAGCATGTGCATTCTTGCTAGGATGACTAATTGTCAACATGTGAGTTTAACAGTAGGAAAAATGAAGGAAACCATTTTTATCCACATTTCTTGTGTAGTAACTTCCTTGTCGATTAGGATATGGTCATGCTCATGTCTCATGGTCATGAGGAGGGCATGGAAGAGAAGCACCACCGTTGTTACTGCTGCTCTAGAGGAAGGAGGATCGCCAGGGTGCTGGGATGGTGAATCGACACAAGAAATGCACAGGGCAAACTAGGGATACCAAAGTGCATTGAGTACTGTCGATGTTTCACCACTGATAGCCTGCCATGGGGGTACCTAGGGCAGTTTGTTCAGGCTTCAATGTATGCAGAACTCGATGGTAAACACAAGAGACAGTCGATTTATCCTAGTTCAGACCCTCGATCGTGATCGAGTAATAGCCCTGCGTCTAGTTCGACGTTAGCCTTTGCGTTGGATTGATTGTAAAGTGTTGTGTTATATATTCTTTTCTCTAGGAACTCCGCCCTCCTTTATATAGTTAGGAGGCCAGAGTCCTAGTCGGTTTACAATGAGAGTTCCTAGTAGGATTACAGAATAATACTACAACTAAGATTACATGGAAAGAATCCTAATTAGACTAGGTCTTCTCCCTTCCTTGTGGGGTATCCCGTGGGTCCCATATCAACAAGCCCCCGAGCACTTCATGGTCGAGTTCTGGAAGCCTCGTCTTGTTCCTTCAAGTCTTGCCGAGCAGGAACAAGCGTCGTCTGAGTGCTTCCTTGAGTGAAACCGTGTAGCGCTTCTTGGGATCTTCGAGTGGTGTGTGCTTTTTGAAGAAAAAAGTACTCCCATCTGGGTGTAGCCCCCGAGCCTCTTGCTATTTGGAACAAGGAGCTGGAGGGTCTTGTCTTGAAATTGTTCTGATTCTTCGTCGAAGGGCTCCCAAGCATATACCCGGGTTCTTTATCAAAAAGAACTCAGATATAGCTCGGTCCGGGTTCTTTTTGTCGTGAGGCCTTGAAGTGGTTTGTCTTGAAGAAGTCTTCTTGGTGACGTGCGCTTTTTTGAAGAAAAAAGTGCACTCACCGAGTGTAGCCCCCGAGCCTCTTGCTATTTAGAACAAAAAGTTGGAGGGTCTTGAATCTTATGTTGTTTGAAAATTGCTGTCTTGAAGAAGTCTTCTGAGTGATGTGTGCTTTTTTGAAGAAAAAAGTGCACTCACTGAGTGTAGCCCCCGAGCCTCTTGCTATTTGGAACAAAAAGTTGGAGGCTCTTGAATCATATGTTGTTTGAGAACTGTTGTCTTGAAGAAGTCTTCTGAGTGATGTGCACTTTTTTTTGAAAAAAGTGTACTCACTGAGTGTAGCCCCCGAGCCTCTTGCTATTTGGAACAAAGAGTTGGAGGGTCTTGAATCTGAGTTGTTCAAAGAACTGAGAACCTCTCCTGTTGCAGCCCCCGAGCGTATATCCGAGTTCTTTTATTTAGAAAGAACTCGGATGCAGGGTCTTAGCATATTCTCTGGTAGTCTGCTGTTGTCATATGTAGTTGTATGGTGGCGGTTGAGTGTAAATACTATTTGTTTATGAGTTGTACAGTGTTGGTATATCCTTTCGAATATGCCTGTCCTTGAGTACTATTCCTTCACGCCTGAGTCCTCTTTCATTGAATTCTGTCTTTTCACTGTGTCCTTTGTTAGGTTTGTTCCGTTGGTGCTCCCGGTCCATGTGCATCGCTTCTTTGGTCTATAAATACCCTCCTGGTGTACTGTTTTGATTCATCAAGCATTTTGTTGCGTGGTCTGAAATCTCCGTAGTCATGAATATAATAGTTTCTGAAGTAGAGTAGCCCCTGGGCGTATCTTATAGCTCTTGTATATCTTGTCATAGCTAGAGGGGGTCTTGTGTGTCGATGTTTCACCACCGATAGCCTACCACGGGGGTACCTAGGGCAGTTTGTTCGGGCTTCAGCGTATGCAAAACTTGACGGTAAACGCAAGAGACAGTCGATTTATCCTGGTTCGGACCCTCGATCGTGATCGAGTAATAGCCCTACGTCTAGTTCGGCGTTAGCCTTTTTGTTGGATTGATTGTAAAGTGTTGTGTTATATATTCTTTTCTCTAGGAACTCCGCCCTCCTTTATATAGTTAGGAGGCCAGAGTCCTAGTCGGTTTACAATAAGAGTTCCTAGTAGGATTACAGAATAATACTACTATTAAGATTATATGGAAAGAATCCTAGTTAGACTAGGTCTTCTCCCTTCCTTGTGGGGTATCCCATGGGTCCTGTATCGACAAGTACCCCTTGGCTTGCCCAAATAAGTGAACCCCTTAATCGTAAAACTTCCACTAGCACCTAGATCGAGCAGCCCCCGCTGCACCTAGATGTCGGTAGTACCCAATCTTGAAGGCATTCTCCCAACGCCGCTGCTATCGCCAGAGGAGTTGGAGAAGGAGTGTCATGGCGATGAAGAAAATATAGATGGTTGGCTCAAGAGCTTTGTCTGTATCTATCTATATCTAAGGAGGAAGGAGTGTGTGGATTGCCAAGAACTGCATCCAGCCCTAGCTAAATAGGCCAACCTTGAAGATGGAGAAGCAGGGAGGAGCAGTTAATATAAGCACTAGGGAAGATGAAAGTAATGGTGATGCAACTGTGTTGTGGGTAGTTGGAAAATAGGGAAATAACTCATGCAGAATTTACTACCGCTGGTACACCAAACGGTCGTGTAGGGCCAACGACCATAACGCCTATCCCAATCGGCTCAGCATTCCAAATGATAGTGGAATTCAACCCCACTACCACCACCGCATTGATAGTTTTCAACTACCGGTTTCCATCCTTAGGAGGCCTCCCAATCGGTCCAACCAATGGTGGAAGTGTCACACTGACGCTTTTATCGCTACGACAGTGAAAGTGGCGATAGTGATAAGTCAATCTGTAGTAGTGTGATGCCACCTTTACAATGATGGTTACGTAGGTGCCCGGCTAGGTTCAACGCATCTTGTGGTCGGTTTGAGGGTAGTTTGGTGCCTTCCATGAGGGGATGAAGCTTTTCCAAATGACCCCCTCCTCTCCAACTATAAAAGGAGGCTCCCTCCTCCTCATTTGACAACAACACACAAGAACACAAGAGCACAAGAGCATCATAGAGCAAGAGCAAGAGCACCACTCCATGGGCTTAGGCCCTAGATAGCTCTAACAAAGTAGTAGGGAGAGATGTGAGGGAGAGTTTGGGAAAGAAGTGCTGGGCTTGTCGGTAACCTCCCCCCCCCCCGCTTGTACCTCGGTGAACATTGGCTTTGTACCTCAATGGGTATTTAGTAAGTGTTTGTGGTTCTTTTGGTTATAAAGTCTTTGAGTAGTTAAGCTATACTTTTACTTGTTTGTGGATTCGTCATCCATCCCCATAACGGATGCTCTAGTAGAAGGGCCCTAATGAAGATGAATAACCCCTGTTAACGCTCTAGAGTAGTAGTCAATAGCGTAGATGTCGTATCTAGGCTAGAGGCTACCTTTGTTTGCCTCATATCCTCTGGTTGAGGGGTAGGCGACAGGTGGTGACAGCCCTATCTGTCCCTTGTAATCCTCCACATTTGGGTATGGTGTAGAGCTATAGGCTGGCTAAGCTTGGTAGACCAAGTGTTCACCAATGCCCGAAGTAAGCAAGGAGTAAAGTTTATCTATCCTTTGACCCTAAGCCAAAGGAATCCTTCTCTACCCTCATTAGCTATCCTTGTGTTGTCCTTAGATGAATTAGTTAGAAGAAATACCTCTGTTCCCTATGGAAATACGATACCCTGAATACTTCTAGGTGAAAGCTACAACGGTAATTCTGTACGCTTATGAATTAACATATGTAGACGTTAAGAAATACCAACAAGCTTTCTGGCGCCATTGTCGGGGAATGGTTCTTTTTTCTTTGAACCTAGTTCATCCTCGTATCTATATTTTTTTTCTTTTTATAAAAACAAAAATATCTTCTTTTATCTTTCTACTATGGAGCCAACTTCAACTTCGCACCCATCCGCTTCAAAGGTCGAGTTCCATGAGCCACCACCAAAACCAAACTTTTCATCTGACCATGAACTCTGCCCTAGCTTGATAGCCATGGTTCGGGCACAACCCTTCTCAGGGCATGACAATGAAAAGCCTTGCCAACACCTACTAGAATTCAAGGAGATGTGTTAATGCCTAAGCATCTCAGGCATGACACAAGAAGCACTAAGGTGGAAATTGTTTCCCTTCTCCCTCATAGGGAAGGCGAAACAATGGTACACTTTTGTCGTAGGAAGTTTGAATGGGGACTAGGATGAACTTAAAGACAAGTTTTGTCTTGCACTTTTCCCCATGTCCTATATTGTCTCTCTACCAAGGGTGATCCTCGATTTCGAGCAGTATGAGAAGGAGTCTATAGGTGTAGCATGGGCTAGGTTTTCAATGTTAATACACACTGGCCTAGATTTGTGTTTACCCGATGGAGTGATTTTGTCTCTTTTGTTTGGGTCTTGACATAGATGCTAACCTATGCCTAGACATGACTATCGGAGGTTGTTTCACACACAAACCTGTGATGGAACAAGTGGAATTCCTTGAAAACTTCATCGACAAATACACTTCTTCTGTCATAAGAACCAACCTCCTCTAGGGCAAAGTCATGTTGAGTGTTGAGGAGTCTTCATTACTTGAATCCAAACCCATACCATCCTCAGATTTGACTCATGAGCCCTCACCTGAACCACAAACACCAAAGGAAAGAGTACTTCATCCTTTGGAGTTCTCTATCAAATTCAAGGATTATGGCAATACCTTGAAGACATCACGACACGAAAAGCACACAAAGGAAGTTCCCCTAGAGTGGAACCATCAAAGGAATGGTTAATTGAAGTGAAACATTCTTCTGAAGCAATTTAGATTCTTTCACCTTCCACGATCATACCTTGCTCGTTAAGGGGAACAAACATAGAAGCCCTACACAACCCCATAGTCGGAACTAGTATCATGTCAGAATTCCTAGAAAAAAACCTTTTGGGTAACATGCCGCTAGTCTCGACCAATAAACTCTTTAAAAGTCCTTTGGGACTATGTTTCGAGTGTTGTGGGATCGCTAGGGACGTGCCAGTCATAATTGACAAAATTGAGGTTACCATGGACTTTCATATCTATGCCATCCTTGAGTTTGATATTCTCCTAGGCCACCCTCTTGAAAATCTTATTCAAGAAAAACCTTCCTATGGGGGCCTTGATGAAAAGTTGGGAACAACAGCTTCTGCCATTCCTATCCCTTGTCTTGAAAGTCCAAAGGCAAAGCAGCAACCCAACCATAACTCATTCGAGGAGGTGAAGTTTATATCCCCGTTCGTTTCACCTAAGCTTGCTTATGAAACTGAACGATCATAGTTACCCTCACTCGAACCCAAGCCATGTCCCTCTGTCCATCCAAACGTTGTTCTCAATGGTCGAGATTCAACGTTGACCGTACATGATGTATCCTTCAAGAAAGAAAACTCATGTGCCATGGACATCATGCTTAGTACCGCGTGCAACTACGAGAATCCCAACCATCTCTTAGTCCTTGTTTTAAAACTTTTTAGGAGAATGGTTGTGGATGCATATGTTTATCAGAAATATTGCAAATCCCGTTGTTGCATCGTGACACTAACTTTGCAGCTTGAATGATAACGCTAAATGGTTGGTGGTGAAGCTGGGAACTACACCACCAATGATAGTTGCAAGAAGAAGTTGCCACGGTCAAGCTTAAGACTATAAATTAAGCACTGCCGGGAGATACCCTGGATTATCATAAAAAAATAAAAAATAGATTATCATAAAAATATATATATTAATGAAAAAACTTTCTTGTCAATAAAAGCAAGATAATACGGTCAAGTAAGTATGCACCTTCGGGAATTCTTGGTTACTAACCTTTTCAGGAAGAGATCAAGAAGAAGAGGGGACGGGCAATGCTTGAGAACATGAGGAAATTCATCAACCGTACATGTTGATGCTCTTTGTTGATGGAACACACTCAAAGGGAGACCCCCGACATTGCACACTTGACTTTTACACAAAAGTCCAAGTGTGGGGGGAGGATGGTGAGAATCTCACCACAAGTTCCATACCAAAAGCTATCTTGAAAAAAGATATATATATATATATATATATATATATATATATATATATATATATATATAGTGATGTCAGCTCTGCCTTACTACAAAAAAAAGAGAGTTGATAAAGAAAAAAAGAAAAAAAGAAAGAGAAAAGAAGAAGAAGAAAAAAAGGGGATTCTCCTCTAGACCTTTGGAACCACTAAGGCCCATGGTCCATAAACACTAGTTGTGTGTGTGGCCTAGCCTTATGGCTCACCGGAGTTAGACCATATGCAATCATGCAACCGCTGCAACAACTTCGAAGCTCCATCCATATGCTGCTGGTAAGTAAAACTCAGGTATGCAAAGGCACATAAAAGTCCACCAACTCTTTTGCTCACATTTGTCTTCATGAGAAAGAAACTTTCTCATATCAAATCTTATCTCCCTTGCTTATGATGAATGCTCTAGTTTGGGTGTATTCTTAAGGTACATCTATAGACTTTTTAAATTAAGCATGGTGCTTAAGTTAAAATAGCCTTCTTTAATCAAAATTTGACATGGTGTTGAATCTTGATTAATGAACCTTTGAGTATTACATTCATAAACAATGGAGGTAATTCATGTTGGATATAAATCAAGGCTAGGTTTATTTTGTAAACCATACATTAGCCTTGTTTGGGTATACAAAGTCTGGTGAACAAATAAAAAAATTAATATATAATAATACTATTAATAATATAAAATAATAATAAAATTAATAAAATGATTTAGGCTCCCCGGTGCTCAAACCGGTAGAGCCCTTATTTGTTTCCTTCTTTGTTTTTCTTTGATTAAATAAACAGGTATAAGAATAAGTGTGGGGAAGATCTCTCATGCATAACGAACATACACTTGAGATCTCCCACCAGCACGTTGCACAAAACATCAGACAATACATCATGCAGAAGGATAGGACAGATGATTCCAGAGAGAATTAGCTGAACCTCCGGTTTAGCCAAGCCATCTCTGATTCTCCTCAGCTCCTTCCTCTTCAACGTTGGCTTGTGCAACATTACCCCTCAACTCTCCTAAGTTTTGAAGTTTAAAACTGAACAAATTAAAAAGGCAAAACTTTTGATGCTCCATCTCCATGCAATCCTTTCACTGAATTTGCATACTCTTTATTCCTCGCTAATATTCCTATAACTTGTGAACAAACTATTATAGGGACCCCATGTTATCTAAGTAATTGGAATATGTGATATAGTAGGATGGAAATGAACCTTGCTCTATTATGTGAAGAACTTGGGATTTATCTTATAAAATCAAATTTCAAATAGCATGCTCCTCAATGATATGCAAATTCCTACCAGAGCCATATCTAGTGCTTTGAGCTTAAAACCTTCATAAATGCGCTACTTATTCCTGCATTGAGTTTTGTCAAGTCTTGTTGATCCTTGTTGAGAAAGTTATCATGCCCCCAAGATCAAGATCACGTGCACGCCACATATATTAAGCTATTCCTACACTGGAAATACGCTAAAATATGCCTCCATCCACCAAAATATCTACTCCTACACTGGGAGTAGACAAAAAATATGTCTTAGAAATAAATACTCCATGTTCTACAAATAGTGATCTCTCTCAATATGTGGTTTAAGATACATGTGCTATGCAAAAGTATAGAAAAAAATAGGGACACATGAAGATCCCAAGGTATTAAAAAAATAGATAAGCACATGAAGGCTCATAAAAAGAAAAAAATAATAGCCATATCTCAAAATAAAAAGCTAGAGAGAGATCATATCTACAAAAGGAGTATAGTATATGTTTAGAGTTGTTTTATCCACACACTTGCACTTCTTGATTTAAGGGTATGGCATCTTTTCTCCTTGGATCCGAGATTTGACTTAGCAAAATATGCAGAGTAAGTATGCCTTCATATCTTTCCCTACCCAAAGATCCATATAAGCTTTTTTAGAAGTAAGAAAGAAATAAGGCAACACTATGATATGCCTCGGTGAGAAACAAAACACATATATGAGCGATTTGAGAGAATCGTTTGAGAAGCTAAGCTATGTTTACATTTTTCAAATTCTAATGAAAACCCAAGTTTCTAAACTGATTGATGCAAGGGGAATTGAATCCATGTTGTTCCATTATTCAATTTCCCAAGATAATATGGTAGACACTTCAAAAGTTCACAAGTGCAGGTGAAGCTTGGAATAACTTGTATGCAGATATCATATTAGAGGAGATGACCCATCTTAGTCCTTAACTTTACTCAAGGATGAGCAAAGGGCTAAGTGTGGGGGAGTTTGTTGGCGGTCCATAACTTACACTTTTAATAGCTAACACTCGCATAAAATCCACCGAAATAATCACCAAACTTAGACACAGGGCTTTAGAACTAACAATTTCCATGAGTTTTGGTGTTTTACCATTTATAAGAGGACATGTTGGAATAACAAGGAAAATGCGCCCAAATATGTAATATGACAAGGCATAACATCATGCGACATGAGCCTAGGAGGAGAAGGCCCACTTACTAGACAAATCAAGGCCCTGTCACATGGAGAAAAAGGCCCAAAACCCAAAGCAAACGTGCTCCAAATAGTGTGAAACTTTGCAGGCCCACTCTAGAAGGCCACAAGAGGCCACCAGCCAAACCTAGGCTCATTTGGGTCTAGTTGGGGTGTGGCCGCACCCCTGGTGCGCCTGCACCACCACTAGCGCGCCTCGGGCCTAGCTTTGGTTGGTTGGTTGATGTCGCCTTTACAATGACAGTTACGTAGGTGCCCGGCCAGGTTCAACGCATCTTGAGGTCGGTTTGAGGGTGGTTTAGTGCCTTCCATGAGAGGATGAAGCTTTTTCAAATGACCCCCTCCTCTCCACCTATAAAAGAAGGCTCCCTCCTCCTCATTTGACAACAACACACAAGAACACAAGAGCACAAGAGCATCATAGAGCAAGAGCAAGAGCACCAATCCATGGGCTTAGGCCCTAGCTAGCTCTAGCATAGTAGTAGGGAGAGATGTGAGGGAGAGTTCGGAGAAGAAGTCTTGGGTTTGTCGGTAACCTTCCTCCGCTTGTACCTCAGCAAACATCGGCTTTGTACCTCAACAGGTATTTAGTAAGTGTTCATGGTTCTTTTGGTTATAAAGTCTTTTGAGTAGTTAAGCTATACTTTTACTTGTGTGTGGGTTCATCATCCATCCCCATGACAAATGCTCTAGTAGAAGGGCCCTGATGAAGATGGATAACCCTTGTTAACGCGCTAGAGTAGTAGTCGATAGCATAGACGTGGTGTTTAGGCTAGAGGCTACCTTCGTTTGCCTCGTATCCTTTGATTGAGGGGTAGGTGGCAGGTGGTGATAGCCCTGTCTATCCCTTGTAATCCCCCACATTCGGGTATGGAGTAGAGCTATAGGCTAGCTATGCTTGGCAGACTAGGTGTTCACCAGTGCCTGAAGTAAGCAAGTAGGAGTAAAGTTTATCTATCCTTAGACCCTAAGCCATAGGAATCCTTCTCTACCCTTATCAGCTATCTTTGTGTTGTCCTTGGATGAATTAGCTAGAAGAAATACCTCTGTTCCCTATGGATATACGATACCCTAAAAACTTTCAGGTAAAAGCTACAATGGTAATTCCGTACGCTTGCGGATTAACATCTGTAGACATTAAGAAATACAAACAATTAGATTTGCCATGTTTTTCACATATAGATGCTTATTCTACTTCTATGTCTTGTGAGACTAACCTTTTGAAGGAGAACAATGAGCTCAAGAATGAAGTGAAGAAATTGAGCAACAAGATAGAGAGGTGCTACAACTCTAAAGTCATCTTTGAGCATACTCCCTCCGTCATGTAATATAGTGCATTCTAGCATTCAAATTTTGTCCTCAAATATAATGCATTCTAGAGGACAAAAACCAATTTTACATTAAATACTTTCCATTTATCAATCAATCACCATTAATCACGATGATGATATCGTCTGATTAGGAAATAAAATGAGGGTATATACATCTTTTATGTTCTCTATTAATTTGTCTTAAAATTCATAGAATGCACTATATTACAGGACAGAGAGAGTATGTTGAAGACTCAAAGAAACTTTGGTGACAAGAGTGGTATTGGCTTCAACAAGGGCGAAAGAAAAAGAGAAAGAAAGATGAAGAAGCAAGAACAAAAGAGGCTATCTCATTTTATGCGCATCAAGTGCCATGAAGTGGGACATCTTGCAAATGGGTGCCCGAATGAAGAAAAGCTCAAGTTAAAGAAAGAAGAAGAGAGGCTAAAGCATGTCAAATGCTTCAAGTGCCGCACATGGGGTAATCTCACCTCAATGTGCCCAACCAAGCAAGTGGTGAAGCAACAAGAGCATCAATCAAAGCCACAAGATGAGCAAGAAAAGAAACCCTAAGAGCAAATTAAGATCAACCATAAAGATGATAGTGACTTGATGATAAAGAAGAAGACAAGAAGGGGCGAAAGAGTAAGGCACCCAATGCTTATTCAAGATGCCAAGATGATGAGCAAGAATAAAGATGAGAAGAAATGCTATGCTCACATCAAGTGCTTCAAGTGTGAAGATATAGGGCACTTTGCCTCGAAGTGTCCTACCAAGCTTGAGAAGAAGGCTCAAACAACTCATGAGAGGTAAGGCAATGAGAAGCACCACATGAGCAAGGAAGAAAATGCTCAATCAAAGAGGAACTGCTACTCATGTCAGGAAAGGGGACACATGGCTCATTCATGTCCCCTAGGTAACACTCCTAAGCCCATTTCAATTGATGATGATTCTATTCTTAGGAAGGATGGCAATGGTACCTCACTGGTTGCAATTGCAAAACATCCCGCAATTCATACTAAGGCTATGCCTAAGTATGTTGCACCTAACTTGAGAGGACCCAAACTAGTTTGGGTACCATCAAAAAGTAGATGATTGATTGTAGGTACCATTGGCATATGGTTCAAGTGGTATTCATTGTGTTAATCATGTGATTGAGCCAAATATTGACACGTGATGATCATTATCTCAATGCCATGACAACAAGTGAAGTCCAAATGTGCTATCATATACAAGTGTCATATTTAAGTTGTGATGATATCATTGGTTATATTTGATGGCTTGTGTATTTGAGTTGAAGCTTGCTAATGGATGGTCATGAGCTATAAAGGTATACTTTTTGTTGATCTAATTCATTTGGGTGCATATGAGTTGATTGAATTGGTTATATATGCATATGTTGCTTGCTATTAGATGATTGAATGGATTATTTGATTAGTAATCAAGTTTGGACTGATTTGTATTGGATAAATTCATAAGATAACTTTTAGTGAGTGGATTGAATGGACATATATCTTGTGAAAATATTCAAATAAGTTAGTTTCAAGTTTAATTCACATTTGATGAAGTATAGCTCAAGTAATTGAAGTTTGTCCTATATTTGAAAATCTATGTGAGCTGTGATCTTAGCCATGCTTGAGTGATCAAAACTTATTGTATTGGCATGAAAATTGGTGTACATGCTCTAGACTTATGGTATTAAGTGATGTACAAATTTCATGAGAATTGGATAAGAAATGATTTGGTTTTGGAGTGGTCTTATCAGCTATAGTGCAGCAGTTTTTTGCATATAGCAGTGGTGAGAGATTTAAAATCTAGTAGCAATCTAGAAGTCAAATAAATCTTAAATTTCTACAGATTCTATAGAACTTAGTGAATCACATCTCCACCAAATTTTGTGGTATTTGGATATGTATATTGGGAGATATGGATATTTTTTGAAGGTACAAAATCTATCAGAAAAGTGACAACTATTGGATTGATCAAGAGTCACTTTGATTGAAAGGTCCTCAAGTTAGAATCATGATTATAAGTGGTTGAGGAACCTAAGTTTGGTCTTGAATTGATCGAGAAGCATGACAAGTAATGAGTACAAGGCCATTTCATTGTGGAGTATACTTGGCACACATTTGGTACTCAAATTGAAGATCAAGACCAAGCTCAAGATGAAGATGAAGTTTAAGTTCTAGAGATTATTGGAGATCATTTAGTAGAAAGAAAATGACTTAAACAAGTAAAAACAAAAGGACTTAAAGAAGGTTTCATGGTTACTTATCAAGTTAAGTCCATCACTTGGATCAATCAAACAAAGTCAATTCAAGTGAGTATCTAGAATGGTTATTTGGAGAGGGGTCACTTCTCCCTAGTGTAGGGGCTTGCCGCCTATGTGTAGGTAAACCAAGTATAGTACTTGGAAGGCTAATATGAAAGTGGTGATTTGAGAAACATTTGAGATACTTAGTTGAAGCAATCAAAAGGGTTGATCAAGAAAAGCAAGCAACACCCAAAAAAGAGCTAGGCATAGTAATTAAAGTGGTATTCAAATTAGTGCTCTCATGCAAGCATTGATCAAAAGAGAAAGTAAGCCAACCACAACAAGAATTAGTGCACTTGATCTTAAGTGGTTCTTAATTCATATGGGTGAAGAATGGACTATATCTATGATGATTGGTCATCACCAAGCTTATAATCGGACTTCACATTGCTATTACGGAGACTCATTGGAATCAAATGATTATCCTCTACTCCAAGATAGCAAAGATATCATTGTAATATGCATGATCATTTCATCCCTTACTAGTATGCGGTTAGTGCATATAGTACATGCTTCATAGGATCATACATAACAAATGAAATATTTAAATTCATAGCCTACCACTATTGCTTGTATGATTAATTGATATAGTGATAGTGTATGAGTTTGTTCATGAGCTAGTGAACCCAAGTACTTGATTGCCAACTAGTGACAAGTACAACCTCGATAAGATAACCACTTAATGTGTGTGAAAAAGCTTAGAAAGGGTTCAAACCAGACTTGGAAGCTTAGGCAAATCAATTTAGTTTAAGTCAACATTAGAAGCTCATGATAGTAACAAAAGTACAAGCACAAGACAACAATGCAAATGGATATCTAGTTTGGTTGTTTCAAGTGGTATCTAGACTCAGTTGATTTATCAAGTGGTATTCACAAGTGGTGTCTAGATCAACATACAAGAGATATCCTACAAGTGGTACTCATTAAGATAGCAAATGTTGAAGAAATGGTCAAAATTGATAAATCCAACAAGTGGTTCCATGGTAGCAAATTCTTTCAAGTGGTATCACATCTCTACATGTGGTATTAACTATACAAGACGGTGGTTCCACAAGTGATCCTCAACTTTAAGTGATCATCAAGTGAAGAATGCATCCCTTATCTACAAGAGCTCAAGATTATCGAGTGAATGACCCATGCTATAACATAGGGGGAGGTGCCCCACCAATTGGTATCAAGGTCAAAGATCCTATATGTGGTATCTCAAGAGCTATACAAGTGGTGTCATTCCAATATTTGGAAGTGTCCATAAAAAATGCAAAATTCAAGCCTCAACTATCTACCTCAATGCAAGCCTTTGCATCAATGAGAAGCACACCTTTTATGAAAATTGATAACAAAGGGAGAGATATTGTATAAAGATATGAAAGCTTTGGGGGAGAAGTGAACAAAGATATCAAAGCCATGAGGAAGAAGTAGAAGTTGGACATGGACATGGACGAAGAGGAAGCAACATTGAAGAATGGAGAAGGATCAAAATTCTTGGACAAGAGAAGCACACAAGTAGGGGGAGCAAGCTCATGAACTTGATTAATTGCATTTGAGATGTGCATAGTCATGTGCTTGCTTGCATAAATTCGATATGCATGCTTATGTGGTGTATGCTAGTTGTAGAACTTGAATGATGAAATAAAAACTAGCATGCATAGGATAGTTGCTAGACTTGTATTTCTACACGTGGTACTAGAACCTTGCTTATAATATTGATCTCACAGGGTTTCTAGTATTTTATTGTCTAGCTACTCATGGTGCTAAGGATGATGTTAAAAGTACAACTCTGATTAGTATCACGCTTCAAAGGTTAATTCTTTACACCTTAACATCATTGGTAGTAATTACTCTTCCACAATTCCAATCTATGCTTATGTGCGAGCTTTAAACCAAACACTCTAGCACATATATAGGAGGAGCTAATACTACCAATTTGGGTTTGGTACTTGTTCAAAATTATTTACACATGGTAAAATTGCTTGGGCAAGCAACATGAATTCAAAAGTGCTTAATTTCATATCTTTATAGAATTGTCATCAATTACCAAAAAGGGAGAGATTGAAAGGTCCTTGTTTGGTTTTAGTAATTGAGTGACAACCTTAGGTGGACTAATATGTATTTGATTAAGATACACAGGTGATTAGTCCACAAGTACATCATGTGTGAGCAACCTATGCCATGGAGGTGAAATAGCTTGAATATGTTGCAAGGCTCACACATGTGATGAAGGAACTCATTGCATATGAGACATGACATTGAGTCATGTGACTAAGGGGGAGAAGATCAAGACAAGACTTGGCTTGATGGACCGGTTGCAAGCGTGATGCTTGTTCCTCCATGGACGCATGCGCGCGTGGACACATGGTAGCTTGTGAGCGTGTGAGGAGAAGCGTCGGACTCTGGTGCATCTGATGGCTAAGTGATGGACTCAGTTCGATGGCCTCTGACCCTCTCGGTGTAGTTTTGGCAGGCGTCGGACCCTGGGATTTGGCCGGTTCGACGGTCTCGTGCGGGTGAGTCCGACGATGACTTTTCAGCGTGTGGCAGGCGACCGTTGGGTGCGCAATGGTTGGGAGATTCAATTAGGACGTGTGGCAGCGCAAGAGTGGCCACGACAGGGCATCGGCCCCACCGTCGGACAGTTCGACGATCGTTTCCCCTCGGTCCGACGGTCCCGCTTTGAGCCCAGGGAAGGGGCAATGACTCTATTTGTTGATGGGGCTATAAATAGAAGTGGTAGCCAACCTTAGGCTCGTTGCTGAGCATACTAGAGCATTGGTGGCTTATGTGGTGGTGCTTATGAGCCCTCTTACTCACTCATGCTTGGTAGTGTTCATCTGATCGAGTGACTGAGCGATTTTAGTGCGATTGCATTGTGAGATTGCATCGAGTGGCACTAAGTGTTCGAGTTGCAAGCCAGTAGGTGTTTGTTACTCTTGGAGGTTGCCACCTTCTAGACGGCTTGTTAGCTTGTGACTCCGTTGAAGCACTCGAGAAGATTGTGCGGTGCTATGGAGAAAGATTTGTGAGGGGATTGTGTTCACCCCTCGGGGATCATGAAGAGCAGCTCTAGTAGAGCGTGTCATTGAGTTATCTTCACTTTTGGGGTAGGATCTTACGGTGCCCGACGTGCGGGCTTGGCGGGTGATGCCAATTAGCCGCTAAACCACCAAGTGAGCGGTCAACACAACGGAGACTAGCGTGTTGGCAAGTACGTGAACCTCGGGATAAAATCATCGTGTCATCCTTGTTTTCCTGTTGGTTTGCAATTCCCTTATACAAAGCTTATAATTATTTTCTGATACATTGTACTTGTGTAGTTGCTTTTGTAATTAGTTTGTTTGTGTAGCTTAGAAGTAGCCCCCCTTGCGTGACTAATTTGGTTTGAGTAACATTGTTAGTCACATTGTTTAGTCAATGTAGCTAAGTAATTTGTACTCTATAATTTAGCTTGTGTAGCTTTGTTATTGAACATTACTAGTGAGCTTAGGTGACTTTATGCTTTTGTTTACTAGCATGTGTAGGAGCTCTCCCTGTTGCTTGAAGTACTAGTGACATAGCTTTGTTTGACATTGCTTATAGAATTGATTAGGTGAGCTCTAGCTAGCCCGACACCTTTGTTGCCTAATTAGGATCTTTTTAAGGTGCTTGTGAACTTAGATAGAGGGGTGTAGTCTTGGTTAGACCGTTAGTTTTAATTCCGTATTTATCGATTAACCTACGTAATTAATTTTAGAAAGGACTATTCATCCTCCTCTAGTCCGACGTCTCGACTTACAATACCACGTGCATACTCTCGCCATTCAAAAACAGGTAAACGTTTTGGGTTGTTCATTGTCATATGCCAATTACTTTGAAAATTTAGTGAAAATTAAATTGTGTGGTGAGTTTGGATATATGGATATCATGCGACAACATTTATACCAAAAGTAGTTTCTAGGTGATCGCTAATTTGTAAGTTTATTTTAAGATTTAGCATCGTTATTGTTTTAATGATAGACGATGTGTCAATCGATAGCGAGATATCTATGACAACTTTGTTAATCTCTAGATCTATTAGGTTAGGTTTTCAAAGGTACTCCTAGAAGTGTGTATACGTGTCTTTCATGTAGGTGCAAATATATGAGTGTTTAGTCAGTGGCCCTGTTCGGCTTACCTCATATTTAACTTGTTCGGCTTGTTTTTTCAGTTGGAACGGTGTTTTTCTCTCATAATAATTCAACCAAAACAGTGTTTTTCAACCCGTTTCAGCCAAGTTTTAGACCAGCGAACGGGGCCTAGTGATGAGATGCAAAAAAAAAGAGTGTCGTGACACATTGATATTTTTAGCGTGCAGGAGTCAAGTTACTACGGGAATATGGAATTTGAATGGGGTAAACACTTTTTTCGAATGGGCTTATAAGCTGTACTTTTTAGCGTCATGTTCGTTTGGCTTATAAGTTGTATTTTTTCATACAACAAACCGTATTTTTCTCTCACAATAAATCAGCCAACAGTACTTTCAGTCATGGCTTATCAGCTAAGCGAACATAGCATATATGACCACTTTGACAGCTCCCGAAAGATGTAAATGTATAATGTCAACAAAATAAATAAATTATTTTAAATAATTCCGTTTTAACATTTCTCTCTTTGTAGCATGATTGAACTAAGAATTTGAAACTTTTTCGCTGTCAAACGCACTCTGCTTGTGTACACGGTTTCTGAAAACCACACGTCCAAACAAGGCCGAGGTGGCGTCGTCCTATGTTTCCATTGCTATTCCACGTCGCTCTGGCCTCCGCGGCACACCATAAAAAGCAGACCCCGCGCTCTGCTCCTCCCGTCTCCACTCCCCAGTCGCTCCGGCCCAACATCTCCGCCACCGCCGCTCCGCAGGCAGGCAGGAAGCCGCCATGGACATGGACGACACTCAGGAGCCGTCCTCCCCGACCTCCCCGTCCCCGTCCTCGTCCTCCTCCTTTTCCTCGTCGTCCTCCGTGGCCCCGAAGAAGCGGGCGCGCAAGGACGGCAGACGGCACCCGACGTACCGCGGCGTGCGCATGCGGAGCTGGGGCAAGTGGGTGTCGGAGATCAGGGAGCCCCGCAAGAAGTCCCGCATCTGGCTCGGCACCTTCGCCACCGCGGAGATGGCGGCGCGCGCGCACGACGTGGCGGCGCTGGCCATCAAAGGCGCCCGCGAGGCGCACCTCAACTTCCCGGCGCTCGCGCACCTGCTCCCGCGCCCGGCCTCCACGGCGCCCAAGGACGTGCAGGCCGCTGCCGCGCTCGCCGCGGCCGCCGACTTCCCTCCTCTGCCGTCGTCGTCGTCGTGCCCCATCGCCGGCGGCGGCGCCAATGCCAAGAGCCCCGAGGGCAGCAGCTCCGCCTCCGCGTTCGACGACGCCAGCACCAGCGCCGCGTCGCCGCCCCCGCCCCCGGCGCCGGCGTGCCCGCAGGAGGACGCCGAGCCCAACACGGACGACGCGCTCTTCGACCTCCCGGACCTGCTCCTGGACCTGAGATGCTGCGGGCCGTCCTCGTGGGCCGTCGACGACGACGTGGCCAGCGGCGGCGCGTTCCGGCTCATCGAGGAGCCGCTGCTGTGGGAGTACTGAACTGATCAATGCCACCGCGCCAGTTCCCGTTCTTGGAGCGGTCGCCGGTGGTCATCAGCGACTTCTTCATGCATCGCTAGCTGTTGAGTCTTGAGTGTTAGAAAAATCGATCGGACACATGTTTAACTCCAGAAGATTGCTCTGCTGTTTCTTTTCCTGTTTTCCTTTTGCCATATTTAGGTGCCGCGCCTGTATAAAGTTCGCTCCTTTTTTCTCCTCCTCTTGCTTGATTTGGGGGACAAGAATATGTATAATTAACGAGCATCTTATCTTCCGTCACTTTTGGGTGTATTGTTTAATTGTTTATTTTAGTGGTAAAAAAAAGCTGATCGGGCAAAGATTTGGGCCAAATGGACAGTGATATTTACGCATCCAGCTTTCGCCTTTGTGATCATGCTACTATAGTCACCTGCCTCATCTGGAGAAGACGATCAGGAAAAGCCTCCCGCCTTCCAAGCCACGGCAGGAATCCCCCGCGCCGCTCAGGCGCCTGTAATAGCGCACTAATAATTCGCCCTTGTGTTAATGCGAGCAGCGGCTCCAAACGGTGCTGCGTGCTGCGTAGAGAACAGCGGACCGCGGCGTGAGGAGCGCGCTTAAAGGCCGCGACAGCGACGGCCGCCGCGTAAAAATGCGGCTTCCGGGTTAAGATTAGAGACAAGCCCCGTCACACACTCGCACGGACACGATCACAGGACGCTCCCGTCCGCGGAATTCGCTGCCCCAGGCTTGTTTAGATCGGGTTAGCTGGCACTGTAGCACTTTCGTTTGTATTTGACAATTATTGTTCAATCATGCTCAAAAGATTCGTCTCGTAATTTATAATCAAACTATGTAATTAGTTATTTTTTATCTACATTTAATACTCCATATACGAGGCTATTTCATCCATTATGTATAGTATTTTTCTCCCGCGGTGAATCAGCGTCAGGTCGGCGCCTGAGTCATCGTCTGCGCAGGCCGCACGCAACGCGCCCTCTGCTGCTGCTGCCACCAGCCACCCACCCGCCGCAAGACGACGCGCTCCATCGCGGCACGTCCGCATGCGCAAGAGTTCGATTTTTGGGGCTACCTATACGTACAGTATTTCATCTTTTTTTCTATTGCGAGGCAGCAAAGCATTTCCAGGCAATTATTTCCAGCTAGCACGGTGCTTGCTGCTTGCATGAGTGTCGACACTTGTCTGCATGGAGCCTGGAGGCAGGGGGGCCGGCCGTATGACGAGATGACGTCAAGACACAGTGCTCTCTCTGATCTCTGAATGCTGCCTCCTCCTGCAGGCAGAGGCATCATAGGGCATGCAGCGGGGCCAGGTGTCCCGTTCGTCGCTCTCGGTCGTCGGGATAGTGAGGTCCCACCGGCGAGAGCATTGGGTTGGGTTCCAGGCTGGCGAGTGTGCGACGCCCTCAACCTGGCGGCACGTCCTACGGCAGCACTGCTCGAGCCGTACGGAGTCCAGCACCACGACGTGGAAAGGTCAAGGCAATCATTGCGGCAGAAGAGTGGTGGTACTCCTGTACTAGTATGAACTAGACGCGTACGAACGCCGTGTATTACCATTACCCACTGAAACCAGAAAACCATGGACCATTGGCTATGTACTAGTATGTACTACTGACGCAAGCAGCTAGAAAACACTGTTACACGGTAGTCGATCGCGCAGGAAACCTGTGAAACACGGCCGAATAGGCCTTTGACTATAGCCAGCCTAGTGCTAGTCTGGTACATAGATCGTACTCCAAGATTAGCTGCCGTTAGATCTGTACCATACTCCGTCCGTCCAAAGTATCCGTATCAAGTTTAGCTATTATATAAAATATTAGCAATATTTATATCTTTAAATAATTTTATTATAAAAATAATTCGATGATTTATCTAACGATATCAATCATACTTCCTCCGTCCCTAAATAACTGTAGTTTTCACTTCCCGAGAAGTAATTTCGACTAAATGGCCCCGTTCGGCTTACCTTATAATCCGCACTATTCAGCTTGTTTTTTCAGTCAGAACAGTATTTTTCTCTCACAACAATTCAACCAGAACAGTGTTTTCAGCCAATTCAGCCAAGTTTCAGCAAGCTGAACAGGGCCAATATATTGTTGGGTTCATAAACCCAGGGTCCCTCGCGGATCGGTTTCCCAACAAAGGCTCGGCCCAAGCTGACAGCGAGCAACTCATGGGCCGGCCCAAGTATCCGGACAATAGGCCAGAAGGACGATCCAATCATCGACCGAAAGGTCTGGCCGAGGAGGAGCGGCACCCGTTTTCCGACTCCGGCGCACCTCTCCGACTGGAGCGCTCGCTCCGACTCCGGCTGCCTCCGGACAGCCTCTCCGACCAGAAGGTCTAGCCAAAGCACTACTTCCGACTCCAACTCCACGTCTCCGACCGGGGTTACGCAGAAGCCCTGCTCACCGCTCTTCTCCAACTGGCGCAACCAGAGCCGACTGGGACCAACCGACCGGGGACGCCCGCCCGGAAAGGACCACGGAACGAACGGAGAAAGCAAGGCAAGGCGCTCAAGTCAAACCACGATACCAGGGACCGTACCCTGTACACCTGCAGGAACAGTACTCTGCAACCGCCCTGACACAAACAGTGTTGTAGGCGCCGATATTTTCCTCTATAGTATTGTGGGCGCCGTTAACTCTCATACGATAAGGCCCCCACATGCGTCTAGGCATCGACAGTGTTGTGGGCGCCGGAATTTACCGTACCGAGCGAACATGGTGAAACTTCTCATATGCCTATGGGCATCAACAGTATATGCAGGTACCGATATCTGCCATACCCGAAACAAGACGACGTAACCTCCCACATGCTTCCGACTTCCAACAGTGTTGTGCGCGCCTACCATCATCATGTACCTGCCGGCGTGGGCAACAAGGTTTAGAAGCTTACGTACTCTCTCCCTCTTACTTGTAAGGCCATCCCCTTTATCTATAAAAGGGGATGCGCTCTCTCCCAAGGGAGGCCAAGTGATTCCAGATTCATTAGATCGACTAAGTTCACTAGTTCACAACCACATAACCGCCAGGTTCCTCAAGCACACGCTTGAACACTTAGCTCATAGCGGAGCTCCTGTCGCTCTTGGCCCTTTCGACCAGAGCCGACCTGTGGGGGTATTAACCCCTATACCCTTACGGCTAAGCTTGGGCTGGCCCGGATCGATGGGTTCAGTCCACCCGAAAGACGACGTGCGGCTCAGTCAACCTGATCGGAGTCCCGCACAAGGAAAAGATGGATTTGGCGACCAAGCAGGATCCTGGTCGGTTAGAATAGGAATCCTTATCTGGCCACATATGGCAATTGTAACTGACTAGGATTAGTTTCCAGATCTGTAACCCTGCCCCCCGGACTATATAAGGCGGGCAGGGGACCCCTCTAAAAAACATCTCTCATTGACATACAGCAATACAAATCAGACGCAGGACGTAGGTATTACGCCTTATTGGCGGCCGAACCTGGATAAAACCTCGTGTTTGTCTTGCATCACCGTCTTGTTTGGGGCTTGCGCATCTGTCTGCCGATAATCTACTACCTTGGGCATACCCCTAGGTAGACTGCCGACCATATTTCGTCGACAGTGGCGCGCCAGGTAGGGGGTATGCGTACTGCTCTCCAAGCGAACAAGATGGTCATCATCTCCGGCTCCATGGCTACGCCCAATGGCCTCACGTTCACCGTCGGCCAGATCACCTGGACCACCCGCTCCAACGACTCCATTGCCATGACTGCGGAGGAGGCGTGGATTCAGCCCGCGCCGACGACTACTTCACCTGCATCGGCTACGGCTCCGACCACGGGGAACACGGCTCCGACCACGGTGAACACGGCTCCGACCACGGTGAACACGGCTCCGACCACGGTGAACACGGCTCCGACCACGATGGACCTGGCTCCGACCACGGGACATCTGGCTCCGACCACGCCTACAGCCACGCCAACAACCCGTCATCCGCTTCCCCACTACAGAGGAAAGCAGATCGACAACACCGACCTGCTCGACTCCGTTGATCGGGTCGGCATCCAACTCGCTGAAACCCTAGCTCTGTCGCTGTTGGTCATGCAGGTCACCAATGGCTGGTTAGCTTGCCAGCGAACTATTTTGACTCTTGGCAGGAGCTCAGGCAGGCCTTCATCGACAACTTCATCGCTACTTGTGAACAACCCGGCAACAAGTACGATCTGCAGCGGATCCGGGATCGAAAGGATGAACCACTGCGCGAGTACGTTCGGCGTTTCTCGGAGATGCGCATCAAGGTCCCATCAATATCCGACAACGAAGCAATCGAGGCTTTCGTCACCGGCCTCCGCTTCCACGACGCCCTAAGAGACAAGCTCCTCCGGAAGAGACCCGAATCGGTCACAGCGCTTTTGGCCACCGCTAAGAAATATGCGGACGCTGACGACGCTAAAAAGATAATCGTTGAAGAAGCAGCAAGGGTTCCACGCTCCGACCACCCCCCACACCGCGACGATTACCGTGGCAATCGTGGTCGGAACGACAATTTTGACCGCCGCAACCAGCGCAACGACTCCCGCGATCACCGTGATCAACGTAATCAACGGCGCAACCGCCGCGACGATTACAGGAGCAAGTGCGCTCGGGAAGACGACGGCGAGGTCAATACCGTGAAAAAGGGCAGCGGACGTCGAAACTATGAGGACGACTACGCCAAAGCATTGAAGGGACCCTGCCAGCTCCATCCCAAATCGAACCACACCATGGAGAATTGCCACGTCCTCAAGACTATCTACACGCGTCAACAGGCTCCGGATACGTCCGACAAGCCTAACGACGCGGGGGGACAGCGCAACGAGGACAACGACGACGACGATGCAGATCCTCGTCATAAATACGTCAAGCCGACTGATCGTGTGCACACCATCATCGGCGGCAAGGTGTCCATTGAGACCAAACGAGAACGCAAGCTGCTCGCCCGCGCTTGCTTGAACGTGGCGAACACCGATAACCTTCTCACCGATCCGCGGCTCCCTCCGTGGTCTCACCGTGAAATCTACTTCAGCAGGAAGGACCAATGGGCCGCCATACCCGAGCTAGGGCGCTTTCCCCTGGTCCTCGATCCTTGTATCAACAAGGTTCAATTCGACAGGGTACTGATCGACGGCGGCAGCTCCATCGATATTCTGTTCAAGAACAGCCTGCCCGTTCTGAAAATAGCCCAGGCGGACCTAAAGCCGTACGAGGCACAGTTCTGGGGCGTTCTCCCCGGACAGAGCTCCACACCTCTCGGGCAGATCACGCTACCTGTGCAGTTTGGGACTCCGGACCACTTCCGCACCGACTACGTCAACTTCGTGGTCGCTGATTTCGACGGCACCTACCATGCTATTCTTGGTCGACCGTCGCTCACCAAGTTCATGGCCATACCTCATTACAGGTATCTGGTGCTCAAGATGCCTACTGAGAAAGGAGTTTTAACCCTCAGGGGCAACGTATACGCAGCTTATACCTGCGAGGACGACAGCTTCAAAATAGCAGAGGCCCACGACCTCTCTATTCGCATGGCCGAGACCATGCTCGACGCTAAGAAGACCCCGACCGACCACCTGGAGATCCCAGAGCTCGTGGCTCCACGCAAGAACATCAGATCCAAGGAGCACAAGACGATCCAGCTGGTCGAGGGCGATCCCAGCAAAACGGCCCTCATCGGGGCCAACCTGGATTCCAAATAGGAAGACGCGCTCGTCAGGTTCTTGAGGGGCAACGTGGATGTGTTTGCATGGAAACCTTCCGACATGCCCGGTGTACCTCGGGACTTGATCGAGCACTCCTTAAATGTCAACAGCAAAGCCAAACCAATCAAGCAGAAGCTACGATGGTTCGCTCGCGACAAAAAGGAGGCGATTAGGGTAGAAGTTACACGGCTTTTGGCAGCCGGATTTATCAAAGAAGTGTATCATCCGGAATGGTTAGCCAACCCGGTTCTTGTACGCAAAAAGAATAATGAATGGAGAATGTGCGTTGATTACACTGATCTCAACAAACACTGCCCTAAGGACCCCTTTGGCTTACCTCGCATAGACGAGGTCGTAGATTCAACCGCCGGTTGCGAGCTGCTTTCCTTTCTCGATTGCTACTCTGGTTATCACCAGATCGCTCTCAAAAAGGACGACCAGATCAAGACATCTTTCATCACGCCTTTCGGCGCCTACTGCTACACGACTATGTCGTTCGGGCTCAAAAACGCCGGTGCTACCTACCAACGCGCTATATAGGCCTGCCTCAAAGACGAGATAAAAGACAGCCTCGTCGAGGCTTACGTCGACGATGTAGTTGTCAAAACCAAGGAAGCTCATACCCTTGTTGACAATCTGGAACGCACCTTCGCAGCCCTTAATACGTTCCAATGGAAATTAAACCCAAAGAAGTGCATCTTTGGTGTCCCTTCTGGCATATTGCTCGGCAATGTCGTCAGTTACGACGGCATACGCCCTAACCCGGAGAAAGTCAAAGCTGTCTTAGACATGAAGCCCCCAAAAAAGGTGAAGGATGTCCAGAAGCTTACCGGCTGCATGGCTGCTCTAAGCCGTTTCATATCAAGATTAGGAGAAAAAGGCCTACCGTTCTTCAAACTGCTCAAAGCATCCGAGAAGTTTGAGTGGTCGGAGGAAGCAGACGCTGCCTTCACGCAGCTAAAACAATACCTCACGTCACCTCCGGTACTTACTGCTCCCAGAGAAGACGAAACTCTCCTACTTTACGTTGCGGCAACCGATCGGGTGGTTTCCACTACAATGGTGGTCGAGCGCGACGAGCCGGGCCACGCCTACAAGGTACAGCGGCCAATTTATTTCATTAGTGAGGTACTCAACGAATCCAAGACCAGGTACCCACAGATTCAGAAACTACTCTACGCCATACTGATAACATCCCGAAAGTTGAGACATTACTTCGACGGATATCGTGTGGTGGTCATGACCGAGTATCCTTTGGGGGACATCATCCGCAATAAGGATGCGAACGGGCGCATCGTCAAATGGGCAATGGAGCTATGCCCCCTTTCCTTGGAATTTGCAAGCCGTACTACGATCAAGTCTCAGGCACTCGTCGATTTCATCGTCGAGTGGACAGACTTAAGCACGCCTGCCTCTCCGGGATCCGACGAATATTGGACGATGTACTTCGATGGTTCTCTCAACATTGACGGTGCGGGAGCAGGAGTTCTTTTCGTGTCACCATCCAAGGAGCAGCTCCGGTACGTCCTCAGGATTTATTTCCCAGCATCTAATAATGCCGCCGAGTATGAAGCATGCCTGCATGGTCTACGCATCGCGGTTGAGCTTGGAGTTAAACGTCTCTATGTCTACGGAGATTCGGCTCTGGTCATCAACCAACTCAACAAGGACTGGGACACGACCAGTGAAAAGATGGACGCATATTGCAAATCGATAAGAAAGCTGGAAGGCAGGTTCTATGGCATCGAGTACATACACGTGGTCCGGGACAAGAACCAGGCAGCGGATGCGTTGTCAAAGTTAGGATCATCCCGAGCCAAAATCCCACATGGCGTATTCGTCCAAGACCTGCTCACGCCTTCCATTGAAGACGAAGATTCAACGACCGACAAAGTTTCAGACCAGCAATTAGTGGCTACAGGTTCCGATGCCGAGCACAACCGAGCCGCTTCCGACCACTCATGAGCCGGACTGGAGAACGCCTTTCATCAAGTACTTGACAGATGGTAGCGGTTATATCGATCGAACAGAAAATGAGCGCCTGATGCGTCGTAGTAAGCAGTACCTGCTCGTCGATGGCAAGTTATGGCGCAAAAACGCTAAGGAGGAAATCTTGATGAAGTGTATAACCCAGGAGGAAGGTGAGCATCTCCTAGACCAAATCCACTCTGGCTCCTGCGGCAACCACGCGGCCTCAAGAACACTGGTCGGTAAGGCTTTCCGAGCAGGGTTCTATTGGCCGTCAGCAGTGGCCGACGCAGAGAAGCTAGTCCGCCGCTGTGAGGGTTGTCAGTTCTTCTCCAAGAGAATCCATGTACCAGCACACGAGATCCAGACGATTCCAGCTTCTTGGCCCTTCGCATGTTGGGGACTGGACATGATCGGGCCTTTCAAACCAGCCCCTGGGAAATTTACATGCGTCTTCGTGCTGATTGATAAGTTTTCTAAGTGGATAGAATACATGCCTCTGGTACAGGCATCCTCAGAGAAAGCTGTCACATTCCTCGACCAGGTCATCCACCGTTTCGGCGTGCCCAACAGCATCATTACTGATCTGGGTACTCAGTTCACCGGGAACGCTTTTTGGGACTTCTGCGATGAAAGGAGCATAGTTGTAAAATACGTCTCGGTGGCGCATCCTAGAGCTAATGGACAAGTCGAGCGGGCAAATGGCATGATCTTGGATGCATTGAAGAAGAGGATGTACAGAGAAAACGATAAAGCTCCTGGAAGATGGCTCAAGGAGTTACCAGCCGTTGTCTGGGGCCTCCGAACTCAGCCCAGTCGTAACACCGGCGTCTCACCATACTTTTTGGTTTACGGCGCTGAGGCAGTCCTTCCACCAGATATAGCTTTCAGATCAGCACTGGATAGAGAACTTCGACGAAGGCAAGGTCGACGAAGTACGGGAGCTAGAAGTCAACAGCGCAGAAGAGAAAAGGCTTGATTCCTGCGTACGCACGGCCAAATACCTTGCTGTTTTGCGCAGGTACTACAACAAGAACGTTAAAGAGCGTTTCTTCGTGGTCGGGGACTTAGTCCTGAAGTGGAAGACGAACCAGGCTGGTGTCCACAAACTCGCAACCCCATGGGAGGGACCTTTCATGATCAAGGAAGTCACACGTCCAACGTCTTACAGGTTAGCTCATCTAGACGGCACGGACGTACCGAACTCATGGCACATCGACAAGCTTAGACGGTTCTATGCTTAACTACTGAGATATGTACTCTACTTGTATTTTCGATTTACTTTACTAAAGCAACTATGATTTCTCCGACCACTCTAATGTGTCACTCCGAATTTTATGGTTATTCTAACTTAAGCCAGTACAAGCCGACCACCACTCCTTCTACGGTTTTCGGAGCAGGTCCTGTCTCCGGTTCCTCCCAACACGTGCACGGGATCTGCTCTCTGCGTTGCGGGTGATCGGCAGGTCCCCCCTGGTTTGACTTGTCTGCGTCCACGTATGCACAGGTCATAGTACCTCATACTCCGACCACATGCCAGACTAGGGCCGCACAAACTTTTCAGGATGACGTGTCGAGCAAAACGGTACAACTAAACAGAACGTTAACACGTTCCCACTTAGTTACACCAACAAAAAATTTCAAGCTTAAAGTGCGTTTTGTATAAAACAAACAAGCTTATAATGATATACAGTTACGTTATTACAAGCTTGCCTGAAAAGGCTCAAGTTTACAATAACACAACTATGTCCTCCTTCTACAGCTCTAAGCCTATTACATTGGCTGGTCGGGGCGCATGGCATTTACTGCTCGCCGCCTCTGATACCCTACTCGAGTCTTGGGGACTCTAGAGCTAGTCAAGCTGAAGGAGATGGCCCCGCCGGTGCCTGGCTGGTCGAGACCGCAGGCTTCGTTGGTTGGCTTGCAGCTGATGGCATTTCCAGCTGGCTTGTCGATGGCATACCCTGCACAGGTGCTGTCCCACCTCCGCACAGGTTAATATCGCCAATTATCCTTGACGACAAGTCCAGCTGGGCCGTCCGAAGCTCTTCGGCCTTGTCTGGGTCTATCTCCTTCGGGTACCCAGCCTCCAAGCGTTTGAGATCGATCAGGGGGTAGTGAGCACGCACCATGCTTAGCACATGGGCACCCGTGTACTCACCCGCCTCCTTCACGAAGTCTTGGAACCATCCCCATGCTTGCTTGCATCTCTCGACCAGTCCGAGCTGAGGCGTCCTTAGCTCTTCCTCTGTGAGCGCCGGGTCGATAAGGTCGAGGACGGGCACAATGCCAGTTGCTATTTCTTGGCACCGCTTGCTCCACGTGTCCCGCTCCTCGGTGGCCTTAAGGCATTGTGCCTTCCAGTCGTCACGCTCCTTGATCACGGCCTCAAGGTGCCTCTTGGCATTGACTTTCAAAACTGAAAACAGTACAAGACATCAAACGTGATGACACGACAAGGCAATGTGGGCAATTGAATGAGAAAGGTGGTCTGGAGTGCTTACTTTTCAGGTCGTCTTTCATTCTGTTAGTGTGGTCTTGGAGTTCCGACTGGCGGCGTGCCAGTTTCTCGTTATCCTCCTTCAGGCGACCACATTCTGCAAGTGCATGGCTGTTCTCCCCCTGAAGGCGGGTTACTTCAGCTTCTAAACCTGCATTACAGCTATTACTGCCAAGAACACAATAACACAAGTCCTGCACTTGCTATGATATGGTGAAAACTTACTTGTTCTCTCCCGCTCTTTGATATTGAGCTGGCCGACCAGGTTTTGGTTCTGTGCTTCTCGGTCTGTCCTCTCCTGGTCGGCGGCGTCAAGTTGGCGCCGTAAGCGTTCCACTTCAGCCGTTAGCTCTTTATTGACCGTCGCGATTCCTTCTATCTGGTCGAAGCACCTTTTTCGGTATCTTGCAGTTTTCATCAAGTCCTGCATACAGACAAGCTACGTCAGACAGTTCGACTACACAACAGGGTCAAGGACTAAAGGCAAATGTACCTGGACTTCAGTCACCAGACGCTTGGCCGCCCGTTCGACTCTTAAGGTCTCTTCGACCTCTGGAATTTCCTCGTGCATGACCCATTCGTCGTTCCGATAGCGCGACACATATACATGTTGTCGCCTATCTTGAGGACGGCCCAGGACTTCTTCCACTTCGTCCTCTTCAGCCTCCTGCTCGGGAGGCGGCACTGGTCCGGAGTTCGCAGACTCCACGACCACCAGGGCTTTCCCACGAGCCGTCGCGTCGGCAACCATGTTCCGGGCAACTTCTGGCTGCTGCCCCTCGGCTAGATCCAGCTCCCTCGGCGCCGTGGTATCCGCCTCATCAGGGTTCGTGCTTGGAGCACTTGTATTCTGCTCGGGGACTGGCGTCTGGTCGTCCGCCTGCTGAGGCCCAGGCGGGGTCCCTGCCATGTGCTCCTCCACGGCTGGTTGCTGAGCAGTTTGTCCCGCCGTTGTTGGTAAGGACGTCCCGCACCCAGCTAGCTGGTCGGGGCTTTCGGTGGACTGAGATCTATTGAATTCAGAGACAAATTCAGACGATAATAGCATCCAGTACAAAATGCAAAGCTTACATAAAAAATAAAGATACTTACAGTTTCGACTTGCGGAAGGATGTGGCGAAGGAACGTCTCCTCGACCGCCCCTGCTCCGCTTGCTCGGCAGTTCCCACCGGGACTTGTTCAACCTCCGGCGCGGGCGTCGGAGTATGATGCGGCATGTTCCCTTCGTCTGTGCTCTGCGTTGCAGTGGTCGGTGCTGTGACCACTGCTGGCACAGAGGAGCCACCCTGCTCCGACGGCCCCACCTGCCTTCTCCTCTTTCGGGGGATGAGCTGGAAGATGTCCGCATCCTCTGCTTCGTCCTCCGACAGGGGGAAGATGGCTTGACGCCGTTTGCTGGCAGCCGGACGCTTGCCAGCGGCTCTGGTCGAGGCGTCCTCTACCGTCTCGAGCACCGCCCAGTGAACGTCGTCGGTCCTGGCGCTGGTCTGGGCGGCTGGTCCAGTAGCTTGCGGCCATTCTACACCGGGGGGAGGCGACACAAACACTCCTGCCCGGTCACGGCCATTACACTGAGACACAAAATGAAGGAAAAGACAGTTATTTTATTGATGCAACATGACTAAAAAGTTAAAAGGAAGCGTCATTTACCTTTGGGGGAGGTCGAGCCAGCTTGAAGGCGTGCTCGATGGCGTTCAGTGCAACATAATTCGGATCGGCCAGATTGAACAGCTCTCCAATCCTGGCCTTGATCTCCGTCTTGTCGAGCGGCTCTTTCCTGGTCCTGGTCGGATCCGCGCCACCTTGGTATTCGAAGCCAGGATGAATCCTTTTTTGGCATGGCTGAATTCGTCGGCTAATGAAGTTGCCGACCACGCTCGGGCCATCAAGCCTTCCCCACGGGATCATCCCGAGCAGTTCGGCTATTTGTTCCAAGTTCTCGGGCTTCTCCGACCAGCTGTTCTTCTTCTCTGGAATTAGTCCCACGTCGCACAGAGTGATGGTGTTCGGTTCTTCACGGATGTAGAACCATTTCTTGTACCACTCGTCCAATGAGGTGTTCCAGGGACAGTGCAGGTATTGGGCCTTCATGCCGTCACGCAAGTTCAGATAGACGCCTCCGGCGATCTTCGAGCCACCGCTTCCCTTTTTCCGAAGGCAAAACAGGTGGCGAAAGAGGTCGAAATGGGGCTGGAAGCCACCATACGCCTCGCAGAGATGGATGAAGGTAGAGACGAGAAGAATCGAGTTGGGATGCAGATTGCAAATCCCAATCTCGTAGTACAAGCAGAGACCCTGAAGGAAAGGGTGCACTGGAATCCCAAAACCCCGTTTGAAGAAATCTTCAAAGACAACAATTTCACCTGGTTGAGGATCGGGGAAGCTTTCTCCTTCCGGTGCGCGCCATCCCGCAAGTGCCTTGTTGTGAAGCACTCCCATGGCGACGAGGTCCTCGATGGTCTGCTCGTTGCTCCGAGACTTCCACCACTCCTTCGCCATGATTCCGCCTTTCTTCTGGGCGTCTCTCCTCGCCATTACTCTGTCCTTTCTAGGGGGGTGGATGCGGTGGCAAGGGGATTTTTGGCACTGTTTATCGGAGGAATAGGGTTTGGCAGGAGGAAGAAGAAGGTTGCGGCGGCGAATGACAATGGGGAATGGTATGAGTAACTTACCAGATCTGTATTATATAAAACAAAGAGCACCGTCGTTTCATCCGCCCGAGAATGTTGGGGGTCGTGCGCACGCGCCGCGGACGGTTGTTCACACAACCCCGAAATCTGCGCCAATAAACGCGCTCCTTCGTTAACAGTGTACGCGCCTCTTCGTTGATGGTGTAAGAGGGCCCACACTGACACACCTCGATACAGGTGTCAACCGACCGTTTGCCAGAAAACAATAAGAAGACAGAATGACGTACTATACCTATTTGCTTTTTTGACCAGACGTGTCAGACTGGACAGACTAGACTTGGCAGAGAGTAGAGAAAAATAAATACACCAAATAATATTACAAGCAGCGCACGCGATCGTGGATTTGCCTTGACCACTACTGTGCTCGGGGACTGCCCAGACCACTACGGTGCTCGGGTACTGTCCAGACCACTTTTTTGCTCGAGGGCTGCTCCGACCACGGTTGTGCCCGGGGACTGCTCCGACCATTACTATACTCAGGAACTGCTACGACCACCGCTGTGCTCGGGGACCCTCCCGACCACTTCTTGGAGTTTTGCTCTCCTCGGCTACATGTGATTTATACTCACATACAGTTGAGAGACATTTATTTGGACCTTGCTACAAGGCTCATACTTCGCCTTCCAGCAAGCTCGGGGACTACGTCGGTACGATGCACCTGCCGGTGTATCTTGTTTGGCCTGTACGGCAGTTGGATTCTTAACTTCAGCTGAATCTTTTTAGACCCTGGCACCACGTGCCTACGTCACCTACTACCAGGCTCGGGGACTAAGTGGGCACACTTCACCTTGCGGTGAATGTGTTTGTGTTTTGAATGGTTATAAGGATTATTAATATGCTCGGGGACTGCCCCGACCACTGCTTGAATAGTGTTTTTCCTTGACTACATGTGATTTGTACTCACATACAGTTAAGAGACATTTCTTTAGACCTTGCTACAAGGCTCATACTTTGCCTTCCAGCAAGCTCGGGGACTACGTCGGTACGATGCACCTGCCGATGCATCATGTTCTGCCTGTACGGCAATTCGGTTTTCAACTAAACTATGAATTCTTTTTAGACCCTGGCACCACGTGCCTACGTCACCTACTACCAGGCTCGGGGACTAAGTGGGCACACTTCACCTTGCGGTGAATGTGTTTGTTTTTCGACCCCTACGCTTCTGATGTTCAAGGACGCTATGCTTCAAGACCACTTACATTTCTTTTCAGAAATACAAGTGGGCACACTTCTCAGGACAGAAATCTTTTTCTTTTTTCTTAAGAGCACCATACATTCTTCGGACAACCTACTTCTCCGGTGATGACGGTGGTCGGAGGCGTCAAGGATTCAAGCCTCGCTTGTCGGAGAAGGTTAAAATGGCGTGTCGCAGCATAATACATGATGCTCGGGGACTAGCTGTGGGGGTATTAACCCCTATTACCCTTACGGCTAAGCTTGGGCTGGCCCGGATCGATGGGTTCAGTCCACCCGAAAGACGACGTGCGGCTCAGTCAACCTGATCGGAGTCCCGCACAAGGAAAAGATGGATTTGGCGACCAAGCAGGATCCTGGTCGGTTAGAATAGGAATCCTTATCTGGCCACATATGGCAATTGTAACTGACTAGGATTAGTTTCCAGATCTGTAACCCTGCCCCCCGGACTATATAAGGCGGGCAGGGGACCCCTCTAAAAAACATCTCTCATTGACATACAGCAATACAAATCAGACGCAGGACGTAGGTATTACGCCTTCATTGGCGGCCGAACCTGGATAAAACCTCGTGTCTGTCTTGCAGTCACCGTCTTGTTTGGGGCTTGCGCATCTGTCTAGCCGATAATCTACTACCTTGGGCATACCCCTAGGTAGACTGCCGACCATATTTCGTTGACACGACCGGACCACTTGTACACCCCATCTTTCTCCTTCTTGTTTGTAACCCCACTACAAACTTCGAGCACCTAGGCTTAGGAATAAAGTCACTGACTGACCCAGACTGGATGTAGGGCATGTAGCCTGAACCAGTATAAACCCTGTGTCATTGAGTGCTAGGCCACCTTTGATCACAACGTATGACAAAACTATAAATATTTACTTGTTGGTTACTTTCTGCACCGACAGTTAGCGTCGTCCGTGGGGAAGACGTTGTATGTTCAACACTTTTTGGTCATCGGATGGCCCACTTTTCCACCACCCTCGTCGTGGTGGGCCTCTGGCGATACGATTTGCTTCAGTTCGCTGGAGTTTCCCGCACACTCACCTGTTGGGATGTGGGTTCCACCCATCTTTGAGCCATCCCAGGCCTTCCTCTTCAGAAGCTTAGACTTCATCACTGACTGGCTTGGCGTACTACACCTCCGCGAGGAGGCACTCATTTCGGCACCCATCGGAGGGGCACCCTCCATCAACTCTGGGACGCACGACTTCAACGACGCGGCATCTGCGCTTCATTCCGAGCAAACTCTCTGTTCAAACCCCGCTGTAAGTAATATGCTTACTGTTATTTACTCTTTATCTACTATCTCTCACCGATCATCCGGAGGGACCATACAGCCCGTGCCACGAACACCGTACGATTGGTTCCCCTATGGCCTCGTGTCCCCCATGGATGCGTATGCTCGAGGGCTCCGAAGGATGCTGGCGCCATCCCCCCTCACATCTGAATTCGTGGGAATGGCGAGCTACGCTCCTAACACTCTCCATGAACTCCCGGATGACAAGGGTGAGAGCGATGGCTCCAGCATCGACGATGTGGCACCTCACCACCGTCCGTCCCAGGAGTGCGCTATGGCAGACGCTGTGGGACAGCCGCCAGTGGTTATGGAATCTACGTAGACTCACCTAGGCATGAAAATGGATGGGATACGGACGGATATCACCGATATTATATTTGTTTTTATATTTCTGTCCAGAATCGGATTCGAATACGGATAGTGTCAACTATGTCGGATATGATACGATTGGATATCGACATCATAAATATGCGATTTGAGTATTCGGATACGGATACGGTATCGGATGTTGGATATCCGGACTCGGATACGGACAGATCTCAACCCCTCTAAACGGATTCGGTTTCGAATACGGTCGGAAAATATCCGTACCATTTTCATCCCTAGACTCACCCCCCCTTTGGACCCGCATGCGAGGGCCCTCGCATCTGCACAAGCGCATGCCAAGGAATTATGACAACGGCGGCAAAACCAGCCGCTGCCTGCGCCGGCGCATTCGGTATAGCACATTGCGCCCCATGCGCATGGCCCGATGAGTGGTGCCCGGGGTCGCACCCGTCAGGTCCAACACGACATCATAAACAAGGGGAACGATCTCCCACAGTTTGCTCGAGCTAGCCAAAACATCACTGTTGCGGCAATGCTTCTACGCGGCGTTCCTGAGCCCATTGACCCCCAGGAGCGGGCAGTCTACTGGAACCTCTGGGTTCTAGTAGAAGTCACCACTGTTCAACAGGTAGAAAGCTCCGCATCGCGACTCCGACACGCGCCCTCTCTCCCCACTGGGGGAACGGGGATGCGCCAGACAGATTGCTCCATTCGCTCACCGCTACAGCTGCTAGGTGCGGCTCAGGGGGCGATAGTCACGCCTCGGTCCAACCTGGCGCCTGCTCCACACCGACCGCTGAGACACGAGCGACCCGGTCCACACTTGGATGCTCACAGCATCATCAACAACCGGCATCAGGCCCGGCATGATGATGACGTCCACTAGGCGGTGGCAAGAGCAGGCGACACAGATCCTGACCGAACCATCGAGGGGAGCGGTGAAACGCGCCCAGGCACGGTCACCGATCGAACGACCGGAGTCCCAGCCCTGAGGGTCTAGGGTAGCGGGCCTTGGATCGGCGTATACGGAGAGTGCCATTCCCACAGCGCTTCCGACCGCCCACCAACATCACCAAGTACACCGAGGAGACAAACCCTGGTATTTGGCTCAAAGATTTCTGGCTCGCCTGCCGAGATGGAGGGGTGGATGATGACTATTTCATCATTCAGTATCTCCCCATCTGCGTGGGGGAACATGTTTGGGCATGGCTTGAATTCCTCCCACATGACAGCATCTGCGACTGGGTGGACCTCAAGAAGGTCTTTGTCAGAAATTTCTAGGGGATGTATGTCCGCCCTGGGAACTTCTAGGACCTCAAGAGTTGCCAGTCGGAGCCCAGCGAGTCCCTGTGGGACTACATCCACAGGTTCTCCCAATGATGCAACTCCCTCCCTGATGTCGTCGACATGGACGTCATCAGCGCAATCCTCTTCGAGATGACCTGCGAGTCCCTGATCCATAAGCTTGGATGCCTGAAGCCCTGTACCACTCGTGACCTGCTCAACGTCGCCACTAACCATGCCTCCGGTGAGGAAGCGATCGAAGCGGTCTTCAACGGGGGCCAGGACAAAGGCAAGGCCAAGCGCATGGACCAAGACGAGGGCCCCTCTACATAGAGGGGCAAGAAAAATAAAAAGAACCAGTGTTAACTGGACAACACCGCGTTGGTCACCGTAGCTGACCGCACGGGCAAGCAGCCCCAACAGGGCCTGCCTGACCACTTCAACAAACTCATGGATAGCCCATGCACGAACCATGCCTACCCCGTTAAACACCTCTACAAGGACTACGAGCTCCTCAAAAGTTTCCTACGACAGGCCAATGGGCTAAAAGAAGGGGATGGCAAAGAGGCGCCAGCTAAGAAAGGAGGCACGGCGGGCAAGGACGGAGATGGTTTTGAAAGTGCATTTGCCCCCTATGTGGGTTTTGGTGTATTAATGGCATCCAAATTAGGGACTAATGTGATCTTAATGAGATATGTTGCAGCTATTAGTCCCATGAAAGATTCAAAGAGTTGATAAAGATGAAATGGTATCCCTCAATTCTTGAAGCTGTAAAGGCGGACGAATTCAAAACGATCTCCAAAGGTTTTAATTTTGTTTTTGAGTTTAGGATCCGCCGCACTATAAAGAGGGATGCAAGCTTGGTTGGTCTGAGGAAGATAGAGTGCTCAAGCATTTAAATAAAATCAAAATTGTGTCACTCTAGCACTTCACGAGCACATAGAATAATTTTCTGTGACTTTCGATGTCGGAAGTCCCGACGTAAGTCGGAACTCCCGACAGTCGGAAGTCCCGACCTAAGCCAGGGGTCCCGGCACCTGTGCTTCTGACTGCTCGCTGTCTGTGCACGTCGGAAGTCCCGACATTCACCGGGAGTTCCGACCGTCGGAAGTCCCGACGTTCGCCGAGAGTTCCGACACTGACTTGACCCAAGCCGGGAGTCCTGGCCTCAGCAGTGCTGGCTGTTTGATTAACTGTGCACGTCGGAAGTCCCAACGATCGTCGGGAGTTCCGACCGTCGGAAGTCCCGACGGTTGCCAGGAGTTCCAACACTGACTTTCACCCGTGGACTTCTGACCCTTTGGGTACAGTATTTTATGCTAACATTGGAAGTCCCGGGATCTGCGTCGGGACTCCCGACGTAGATCTAAACGGTTGGATTTTCACTTGGAGTATAAATACTCCTCTCTTCACTTCTAACCATTACGGACTCATTTCACAGTTGACTCACTTCGTGCTGAACAGCTCCCAAGCAACCAAAGCACCCCTCTCATTCCCCCTTTGCTCCAATCTTCGATTCCCTTAGTTTTTGAGTAAAAGGAGAGTGGATTAAGTGAGAGCATCACTTTGGAAAGCTTGAGCACTTGATTTCTTCATCAAGCCGGTTGTTTTTGCGTCTATTACTCTTGGGGCTTTGCCCCTAGCCAGCTAGGCGTTGCCCTAGAGCTTCCATCTTGTGGAAGAGCCTTGGGAAGTTTGTATCACCCTTCGATTTCTTAGTGGAAAGCTCAAGTGATCTTTGTGGTCGCTTTGAGAGAGGCAAGGAGGTGGAAAAGACTCCGACCTTAGTGGTCACCTCAACAATGAGGATGTAGGAGCTCCTTTGTGGGGTTGCCGAACCTCGGGATAAATCCTTGTGTCCCGCGTGCTTGTTGTTGTTGTGATTGCTTGAGATTACTTGTATGTGTTTGTCTCCTTGTTTCCAAAATCTCTATTTTAGGGTTTGGACTCGATCTACGGTTTGGAGGCTTTACGGCGTCAAGGGAGTGACCCAACATCTTCACCAAACCACTAGGAAGTGAGGTTGTAAGTTTATTTATCCGCGAAGTTAAATTTGGCACTGCTTTTGTAGTTCACGTAGGCATCGGAACTGCTGACGTTTGTGCCGGAACTTCTGACAACGTCGGGAGTTCCGACCCAAACGTCGGGACTTCTGACAGTGGCTGACAGATTTGAACTTAGCATTTGCAGTAAATTTTTAGATACGCCTATTCACCCCCCCCCCCTCTAGGCATTGTTAGATCCTTTCAATTGGTATCAGAGCGAGGTCTTCTCTTTGCGTTTCACCACGTGAGAAGAAACAATGTCGGAGACCGACAAGATGCAAGCCATTGCCGTCGAAATGGCCAAGAAAATAGCTGAAGAGTTGATGAGTACTCAAGTCAAGCTCTTTCAAGATGAAATGAAAAAGATGCAAGATGAGATGAGCAAGTTGAAGGAAGAATTGAGCAAGAAGGTTGATGATGCAATAAGTGGCAAGAATGATATTAGTGACAAGAATGAAGCAAACAAAGATGCCGCTAGTGATATTGGAGCCGGTGAGCATGCTCATGGAAAAGGAATATATTCACACAAGAGTTTTGACTATGGACAAATCATGAAAAGTTCAACACTCCATACTCCGTCCGTCAATATTGGCAAGCCACCTCACTTTGATGGAACAAGATACACCGATTGGTCTTACAAGATGAAGATGCATCTAATAGCCGCAAGACTTTGGGAAGTTGTGGATGTTGGTGTGATGATTCCTACCGATGAAGATAGAGAGATTACTCCGGAAGAAGTGCACAACCTTCATCAAAATGCACAAGCCATAGCATTGCTTGTGTCAAGCTTAGCTCCGGATGAGTTTAGAAAAGTAAATGGAATGGAAAGTGCAAAGCAAATTTGGGATACTTTGAAAGTATCATTTGAAGGAGATATAAGTGTGAGGAAAGGCAACATAGAGTTACTTCATGGTGAATTGGAAAGATTTGTATTCTTGCAAAATGAAACAACACAATCCATGTTTGATAGGCTCATGGCATTGGTCAACCGCATAAGAGCTCTTGGTAGCAACGAATGGGATGACAACAAAGTTGCTAGAAAGATGTTGAGAACCTATAGAGCCAAGAACAACATGCTAGCGTCCGTGATCATGGAAAGGCCCGGTTATGATGAGATGACACCTCAAGAAGTTCTTTCAAAGCTCAAGCATCATGAGTGTCTAGATGAAGATGCAATCAATGCTCACAATCAAAATCCTAATGCAATGGGATTCAACAAGAGTGTCGCCCTTAAAGCAACTCAACAACATGAAGGTCAAGTTTCAAGTCAAGAAAAGAAGAAGAAAGTGAAGGATGATTCCTCAAGTGGAGAAGAAGATTCCGATGCAGAGGTTGCATTTGTGATTAGAAATCTTAGAAAGTTTATGAAGAAGAAAAGCAATCACAAGACCTATGGTGATGGTAAGAGAAGGTTCAAAAAGAGATTTTGCTATGGATGTGGTCAAGTTGGTCACTTCATAGCCGATTGTCCTAATGAGAAAAAGAAGCACAAGCATGACAAGGATGAAGATAAGAAGAACAAAAGCAAGAAGAGAGGTGAAGCTCATATTGGGGAAGAATGGGAGTCAAGTGATAGTAACTCAAGTGATGATGAGAAGAAGAAGAAGGGAGCCGCAAACATCGCCATCCACCACTCTTCGTCACCGACCATGATCCTCCCCTACTCAACTTCACCACCAAAGCTCTTCGCCAACTTATCTTCATCACCGAGGCTCTTCTCCAACCTCATCGACAACGACTACTACACTCCAACTTATCTCATGGCAAAAGGGGAGAAGGTACATACTACACCCGTTTCCTCTAGTGATGAGTATGATAGTTGTGATGATAACATAGAAGAAATTGAAGCAACCATGATAAAGAAATTTGGTAAAAAGGCATTCACTAAAATAAAAATGCTAATGAAGAAATTAGAGAAGAGGGATAGATGCTTAGAGTTGCAAGGAGATATAATTACTCAAGAGAGAGAGAAAAACCTTGCACTTGAAGCATCTATCACCGAGGAAAAGATGAAGGTTGAGAAGTTAACCGTTGAATTGTCTTTAGCCAATGACTCAATTGGGAAATTGACTAAGGAACATTCCACGGTTAATGATCAAATAGCTAGCCTTAAGAATGAAAAGAGTATAACTCAAGAAAGCCTCACAAGCTTGAAAGAAAAATATCAAAATCTTGAGCTAAACTATAGTACTCTTTGGGCTAGCACTTCAACTTCTCCTAAGGCAACCGAAGTCTCAAATGTCTCCACTAGTGATGGTTGTAAAAGATGCTATAAAATTGATGTAAATGCATATGCAACTAACCTTGTTGAGATAGAGAAGAAAAACAAGGAGATTCATAGGTTGGAGATGATATTGAAGAATGGGTGTAAGTGTCAAGAGCAATCTAACAAAACTATATACAAGTCATCAAGGCACCCATCGATCAAGGAAGGCATTGGCTACAATAGGTATGATGGAAAGGCAAATGGAAGGAATATAATAAATGGTGTGCCTTGTGTGAAGTTCAACAAGGGCGTTGCTCTTGATGAGCTTATATGCAAGGCCAACAACAAGGTATACATTCCAAAGATTCAACCTACAAATACCAAGACAATCAAGACAAAGCAATCCGATGTCCTCAAGCCACAAGCACCACTTCCACCGGTGCTATGCTAGTGACTATATGTGTTGTTGGGGCAAGGATGGCAAGATCATGGTTAAGTATGTTGGTGCCCAAAAGAGAAAGGAAATTATGAGGAGTGTTTGGGTGCCCAAGTTTTATGTGACTAACCCTCTAGGACCCAAATCTTTTTGGGTACCTAAAACAAAAGCATAATTTGTTTTTGTAGGAATATTCCTCCGGTGGAACAAGTTGGGTGTTGGATAGTGGATGCACCAATCATATGACCGGAGAGAAGGACATGTTCACATCATTCCAACCAAGTCATGATCAAAGTGGAAATATTGTGTTTGGTGACAATGGAAAAGGTGAAGTACTCGGGTTGGGTAAAATTGCAATATCAAATGATAATTCCATTTCCAATGTCTTACTTGTGAATTCGTTAAGATACAATTTGTTGTCCGTTTCACAACTTTGTGAGATGGGTTACAATTGTCTCTTTACGGATAAGGGTGTGAAAGTCTATAGAAGGGAGGATTCCTCTATTGCATTTATGGGTCATTTAAAGGGGAAACTCTATCTAGTTGATTTCACATCAAATAGAGTAAATCCCGAGACTTGTTTAATGGCAAAATCTAGCATGGGATGGTTATGGCATCGCCGACTTGCCCATGTTGGGATGAGGAACTTGGCCAAACTTCAAAAAGGCGAACACATCCTTGGACTAACAAATGTTTCTTTTGAGAAAGATAGGATTTGTAGCGCATGCCAAGCGGGAAAACAGTTGGAGCTAAACATCCCGTCAAGAATGTTGTGACAACCGAAAGGCCATTGGAATTGCTTCACATGGACATATTTGGACCCGTCGCTTATATAAGCATTGGTGGTAACAAATATGGTTTTGTAATTGTTGATGATTATTCTCGTTTCACTTGGGTATTCTTTTTGCGTGAAAAGAGTGAAGTCCAAGGAATCTTCAAGAAGTTTGCTAAAAGAGCCCAAAATGAGTTTGATGTCAAAATCAAGAGAGTTAGAAGTGACAACAGGACGGAGTTCAAGAACACCAACATTGAAGAGTTTCTTGATGTAGAAGGAGTCAAGCATGAGTTTTCGGTTCCATACACTCCACAACAAAATGGTGTTGTGGAGAGGAAGAACCGAACGCTCATAGAAGCCGCAAGAGCAATGTTGGATGAGTACAAGACCCCAACTAATTATTGGGCGGAAGCGGTCAACACGGCATGTCATGCCATCAACTGCTTATATCTTCACAAGATAAGAGAAAAGACCGCCTACGAACTTCTAACCGGTAAAAAGCCTAAGGTGCACTACTTTAGAGTTTTTGGATCCAAGTGTTTCATACTTAACAAGAAATCCAAAAGTTCTAAGTTTGCACCAAAGGTTGATGAAGGTTTCATGCTTGGTTATGGTACTAACGAACATGGATATCGTATTTTCAATAAAACCACCGGTTTGATTGAAATAGCGGTAGACGTGACTTTTGATGAAACCGACGGCTCTCAAAAAGAGCAAGTCAATGTTGAGAATGTAGGTAATGAGGAAGCCCCACATGAAGCAATCAAGAAGCTTGCTATTGGTGAAGTGAAGCCCGTTGAAGACGAAGATGAAGACCATGTTGTGCGTAATGATCTTGATCCAACCATTCATCATGTTTCATCAAATGAACATGGTGAAGCCTCCGCAACAAGAAATAATCAAGATGGGAGATCAAATGAAGCACAAGGTCAATCTCATGAAGATGGTGTCAACAATGAGCGAGCTCAACCACAACTCAACAATGAAGAAAGAAGTGAAGTCAACCCTCTGCAAGCTCATGATTGTGATCTTCCAATCAATCATGACTGTGATGATGATGATGATGATGGCCCTATCCAAAGATCAACTCAAGTGCCACATCCTAGAGTGCATCAATCCATTCAACGGGATCATCCCGTTGATAACATATTGGGGAGCATTCGACGAGGGGTAACTACACGTTCCCGTTTAGCAAGTTTTTGTGAATATTACTCGTTTGTTTCTCCTTTGGAACCTTGTAGGGTGGAAGAGGCACTTGATGATCTGGATTGGATGATAGCCATGCAAGAGGAGTTAAATAACTTCACTTGGAATGAAGTCTGGTCCTTGGTGGAAAGACCCAAGCAAAATGTGATTGGAACCAAGTGGGTTTTCCGCAACAAGCAAGATGAGCATGGCGTGGTAACAAGGAACAAGGCAAGGTTGGTGGCTCAAGGATTCACTCAAATTGAAGGCTTGGATTTTGGGGAGACCTATGCACCGGTGGCTAGGCTAGAATCAATTCGTATTCTACTTGCCTATGCCGCCCATCATGATTTCAAGTTATATCAAATGGACGTGAAGAGTGCATTTCTCAATGGCCCCCTATCCGAGTTGGTGTATGTGGAGCAACCGCCGGGCTTTGAAGACCCCAAGTATCCAAACCACGTCTACAAGCTTGATAAGGCGCTCTATGGGCTCAAACAAGCCCCTAGAGCTTGGTATGATTGTTTAAAGGATTTCCTACTCAAACAAGGTTTTGAGATAGGAAAGGCCGATGCTACTTTGTTTACTCGCAAAGTCAATAATGATATCTTTGTTTGCCAAATATATGTCGATGACATAATATTTGGTAGTACTAATGTGGCTTTTTGTGAGGAATTTAGTAGGATTATGACAAATAGGTTCGAGATGTCCATGATGGGAGAGTTGAAGTTCTTTCTTGGATTTCAAATCAAGCAACTCAAGGATGGCACGTTCATAAGTCAAACCAAGTACACCAATGACATGTTGAACAAGTTTAGCTTGGACAAGGCCAAGCCCATCAAGACACCCATGCCAACAAATGGACATCTTGATCTTGATCAAGGAGGAAAGGACGTCGATCAAAAGGTATATCGCTCCATGATTGGATCACTCCTTTACCTTTGTGCATCTAGGCCCAATATTATGCTTAGCGTGTGCATGTGTGCAAGATTTCAAGCTAATCCGAAAGAATGTCATTTGATGGCCGTTAAGAGAATTTTTCGGTATTTAGTGCACACTCCTAATCTTGGCTTGTGGTATCCTAAGGGCTCCACTTTTGAGTTACTTGGCTATTCCGATTCGGATTATGCCGGTTGCAAAGTAACCCAAAAGAGTACTACCGGAACTTGCCAATTTATTGGTCGTTCCTTGGTGTCTTGGAGCTCTAAGAAGCAAAATTCCGTTGCTTTGTCCACCGCCGAAGCCGAGTATGTGGCGGCCGGCGCTTGCTATGCCCAATTACTTTGGATGAAGCAAACACTAAAGGACTTTGGATGTGAGTTAACCAAGATTCCACTTTTGTGTGACAATGAGAGTGCCATTAAGTTGGCAAACAACCCCATAAACCACTCTCGAACAAAGCACATAGACATTCGGCATCATTTTTTGAGAGACCACGAAGCCAAAGGAGATATCGCCATTCATCATGTGAGCACCGAAAAACAATTAACCGATATCTTCACAAAGCCCCTAGATGAGTCAAGATTTTGTGCTTTGAGGAGTGAACTAAATATTATTGATTCTCGTAACGTGGCTTGATCCCTTGCACACACATTTTGTTTGATCTAGTTAAGAGAAAAGAATTGTGAAAACATTGTATGTCACTTTCAAAATCTACTTTGTAATTTTCATGAGTGACTATTGTTTTGTATTGGATGAATGAAATCTAGTCACCTGTGAAAATCTTAGTGTCCATCATATTTTTGCCCCACATGATAGAGCGAGTGCAGGTTAAGGTGTTTTTCTGTTTCCCTGCGTCGGAAGTCCCGACTTTCGTCGGAAGTCCCGATGGCCGGGAGTCCCGGCTCGCGCCGGAAGTCCCGACCGCCGGAAGTCCCGGCGTGCGCCGGGAGTTCCGACGCAGATCTGACTGCGCCGGATTCGTTACCCACCTCCTTTATAACCGGCCCCCGTTTTTTTACTGCGGTTTCTTTTCCTCTACTGACGCCGACGCCGCCCTGGCTCCTCCTCGCGCCGCCCCATCGCGCCCTCCCCTCCCACCGCCGCCCCACCTCGTCCTCCGGCCTCCTTCTTTCTTCCACCGCCGCCGGAGGTTTTGCCGGTAGTGCCGACCGCCCTCCCTCCCTCCCTTCCTCCTTCCACCGCACATGCCCTCATTTTCTTCGGATTGGGGTGTTCTTGTCGTTGGTGTGGAGGAGATTCCATTGGTGGAGGAGATTGTGCCCGTGGATTTGTTCGTCGACGACTGCGATTTGGTTCTCTTCATCTATTCCGTTCTCGTTTCAAGGTACTACCATGGTGTTCTAACCCTAAATCCAATGTACCTTTTGTTTTGCCTCTATTCTTTCTTCCTCTCTACTCCTCTATCTCCCTTGTTTGGATGTGTGTCGTGATTTGAAGCCCCATGAATGGGATGGTCACCGTGTGCGCCGGAAGTCCCAGTGACCGTCGGGAGTTCCGACTGTCGGAAGTCCCGACGTACGCCGGAACTCCCGGCTGTCGGAAGTCCCGATTTTGGCCGGGACTACCGACCCTATGGTGACCACTCCATTCCTGTTTCTTCACTTCTCAGTGTTCGTTCACCTCTCCTTGTTTTGTTTCTTAGTTCCATTTTGTGTTCTACGCAGTCATGGAAGGTGGTAGTAGTCCCTCGCGCCATCGGGAAAAGCGTTCCAAGAAGACTCAAGATCGTGCCGCTGTTCCCAAGCCGCCTGGCCGCACCAAGGCGTCTTACTCGCGTGGTGGTGCTGGTGGTTCCCGTGGCCGTGGCCGTGGTGACCAGGGGTCTTCTGCTGCTGCCCCTCCTCCTGCTCCTGCTCCTGCTCTTGGGGCTGAGCCGATGGTTGATGAAGAAGAAGAAGCGTTGGACCGTGTCGGATGCACCATTGCTGTTCCACCGCTTCGCACCCCGACTCGTGGTCCGCCGGGAACATTTCAGCTTGTTCCATTCACCGATGTGTCGCCGGTCATGCGGGAGCCCTCCATGGCTCCGAATCCGGCTGGTGGATGGACGCCTCCCCTTCCTGTGGATTATCGTCACCGAGTCAAGGACATCCGGTACCACAGGGCAAGGAACCTGTATGCAGAGGATGAGAAAGATCTCCGCCTTGAGTATCGTTTTTGGCACCTCTTCCATTATGATTTCTATGATTCCATTCTTTATCGGAAGTTTTTGAAGAAGAAGGAGCCACCGGTCCTTCAGATGAAGTGCATTGATGCATATTCTCTTGGCAAGTACAAGGAACCTGAGCTGGAGCAGATGGTTCGAGATATAAAATCAATGGGGCTGTACTACCTGCTACAGTTTAGGAAGAATTGGAACAACGAGCTGATTTGTCAGTTTTATGCTTCTTATCATCATGAGAGAGACCAGACCGGTGCCGTGGACATTATTCACTGGACCACTAAAGGCAAGCACTATAAGGTGGACTTTGTCAATTTCTCTCGCCTTCTAGGTTTGGGTCACAGCGACCGGACTGCAAATCAGCTAACTGAGTATGAGGATCTTGCTTTGGAGGAATATCGACACATGTATCTTGAGGGTCACAGGGCTGATGGACAGACCACTTTTCTGAAGCCATATTATTATGTTCTGAACAACATCCTGAGACAGATATTGTATCCGAAGGTAGGTGACTCCACCTTTCTTTGTGATGATTCCCAGAAGGTGCTTCAGCGTTTTGGAGATGAGTTTGAGAAGTTCTCCATCAGTCGCTATATCTGGTATAAGATTCATGATGCTTCTGAGGATCCGGTGAAGCACCTGCCCTATGCACCGTACATCATGCATATCATAGAGCATGTGTCTGGCATCCGTTTTCCCTATGACTCTGAGCATAAAGTCCTCAAGATATCCAACAAAACCTCTATCGTTGCTGCTCGTGAACTCAAAGAAAAAGCTGGGGCAGCCTGTGCCCTAGGGAAAGGTCCTTCGGGTTCTCGCTCTCGCCGTGGTGCTGCTGCTGCTGCTACTGCTGCTGCTGCTAGGTCATCCAGTGATGAGCCCCTCTCTTTGTCCTCCTCCGAAAAGAAGCCCAGCAAGTTCAAGTTTCTCATGACCTACATGTTTGGACAGTGTTGTGCTAGTGCTCAGCGTGAGCACGACATACAAGAGAGGCTATATCGATTGGAACAGCAAGCAGGAATTGTATCTTCTCCTCCGCCGCCATTTGTGCCTCCTCGTGATCCGTTGGCTTTATATGATGAGGCTTGTGCAGCGTACGACGATGATGCTTCTTCTCGCCCACATGGCAAAGGGAAAGCAACTGAAGACGATGAGGAATATCAAGAGGAAGAAGATGATGAAGAAGACGACGATGGTGAGGAAAGTGACCAAGGCGATGATGATGACTCCGATGATGAGTAGTTGGTTTCTCATGAGGCCTACCCCTTTTGGCACTTGTTGACAAAGGGGGAGTGTTAGGCTTTGATTTATTGTAATAAGTTAGTTGGTCTTTATGTTTTGGAACTTTAAAACCTTTAGCGTGTATGAACTATGTCGTGTGGTGGCAACCGTGTGATGGACAACTATCTATTTATATGTGTGTGATGGATGATTATAGGATAAGTAATGTTTTAATTTATCTTATTTGCTTGTGCTTATCTCTACTTGTCATGATGAATGTTTTTTGTATGGCCATGTATTGCTTCAAGTTTCTACTTTGAAATCTTGGCCATCATATTTACTTGTTGTGTGAAATAACATGTTATATTGCATCTCTTTTCACGTCTATATACTTGTTCACACACACTTGTTGCACCCCACGGATTACAAAATTTAGGGGGAGCTTTTGTCTTGGTGTAGGCAATCATGTATACATGATTTTAAATTGAAATTCAAATTCATGCATACATCAAGGGGGAGCTCTCCATAAATTTTGGGGTTCAAAAGTTTTAAAATCTTTCATTCTTATAAAAGCCTAAGTTGGTTGTCATCAATTACCAAAAAGGGGGAGATTGAAAGTGCATTTGCCCCCTATGTGGGTTTTGGTGTATTAATGACATCCAAATTAGGGACTAATGTGATCTTAATGAGATATGTTGCAGCTATTAGTCCCATGAAAGATTCAAAGAGTTGATAAAGATGAAATGGTATCCCTCAATTCTTGAAGCTGTAAAGGCGGACGAATTCAAAACGATCTCCAAAGGTTTTAATTTTGTTTTTGAGTTTAGGATCCACCGCACTATAAAGAGGGATGCAAGCTTGGTTGGTCTGAGGAAGACAGAGTGCTCAAGCATTTAAATAAAATCAAAATTGTGTCACTCTAGCACTTCACGAGCACATAGAATAATTTTCTATGACTTTTGGTGTCAGAAGTCCCGACGTAAGTCGGAACTCCCGACAGTCGGAAGTCCCGACCTAAGCCAGGGGTCCCGGCACCTGTGCTTCTGACTGCTCGCTGTCTGTGCACGTCGGAAGTCCCGACATTCGCCGGGAGTTCCGACCGTCGGAAGTCCCGACGTTCGCCAGGAGTTCTGACACTGACCTGACCCAAGCCGGGAGTCCCGGCCTCAGCAGTGCTGGCTGTTTGATTAACTGTGCACGTCGGAAGTCCCGACGATCGTCGGGAGTTCCGACCGTCGGAAGTCCCGATGGTTGCCGGGAGTTCCGACACTGACTTTCACCCGTGGACTTCTGACCCTTTGGGTACAGTATTTTATGCTAACGTCGGAAGTCCCGGGATCTGCGTCGGGACTCCCGATGTAGATCTGAACGGTTGGATTTTCACTTGGAGTATAAATACTTCTCTCTTCACTTCTAACCGTTATGGACTCATTTCACAGTTGACTCACTTCGTGCTGAACAGCTCCCAAGCAACCAAAGCACCCCTCTCATTCCCCCTTTGCTCCAATCTTCGATTCCCTTAGTTTTTGAGTAAAAGGAGAGTGGATTAAGTGAGAGCATCACTTTGGAAAGCTTGAGCACTTGATTTCTTCGTCAAGCCAGTTGTTTTTGCGTCTATTACTCTTGGGGCTTTGCCCCTAGCCGGCTAGGCGTTGCCCTAGAGCTTCCATCTTGTGGAAGAGCCTTGGGAAGTTTGTATCACCCTTCGATTTCTTAGTGGAAAGCTCAAGTGACCTTTGTGGTCGCTTTGAGAGAGGCAAGGAGGTGGAAAAGACTCCGACCTTAGTGGTCACCTCAACAACAAGGACGTAGGAGCTCCTTTGTGGGGTTGCCGAACCTCGGGATAAATCCTTGTGTCCTGCGTGCTTGTTGTTGTTGTGATTGCTTGAGATTACTTGTATGTGTTTGTCTCCTTGTTTCCAAAATCTCCATTTTAGGGTTTGGACTCGATCTACGGTTTGGAGGCTTTACAGCGTCAAGGGAGTGACCCAACATCTTCACCAAACCACTAGGAAGTGAGGTTGTAAGTTTATTTATCCGCAAAGTTAAATTTGGCACTGCTTTTGTAGTTCACGTAGGCGTCGGAACTGCTGACGTTTGTGCCGGAACTTCTGACAACGTCGGGAGTTCCGACCCAAACATCGGGACTTCCGACAGTGGCTGACAGATTTGAACTTAGCATTTGCAGTAAATTTTTAGATACGCCTATTCACCCCGCCCTCTAGGCATTGTTAGATCCTTTCAGGTTTCCCTAACACTGATGAATGCATCATGATCTTTGGTGGATCTGACGTCGTCTGGTCCAAGCGCCAGCATAAGGTATGCTATAGGGAGGCATGCGCCGCTAAGACGGCCGTCTCCTCCTTCCTCAGCTGGTCAGAATCTCTGATCACCTTTGATCAGAGGGACCATCCCTCCCACATCGTGAGACCGGGACGCTACCCGCTCGTCGTCAATCCCATCATCCACAAGAAGTGCCTCACCAAGGTACTGATGGATGGATATAGTGGCCTCAACATTCTCTATGTCGACACCCTCGACACCATGCGCATCCCCCGATCGGAGCTCAGCCTGGCGGGCTTTCCCTTCCATGGGGTGATCCCGGGAGCACAGGCATACCCGCTCGGGCAGATCGACCTGCCCGTCACATTCGGCAACTGAGCCAACTTCCGCTCGGATGTCCTCACCTTCAAAGTGGTGGACTTTATAGGGTCCTACCACGACATCTTAGGGCGGCCATGCTATGCCAAATTCATGGCAATCCCCAACTACACCTACCTCAAGCTGAAGATGCCAGGACCGAACGGCGTCATCACCATGAGCAGCGCCTTCTCGCATGCCTTCATGTGCGACTGCGAGCACTATGAGCTCACCACTATGGTCGTCAACTCGTCCAAACTCACGCGGCTCAAGGAATCATCGATCTCGGTAGTCCTAGACTACAACAAACCAACCTCCTTGATGGCCTTCCGACCGCTCGAAGAAACCAAGGTGGTAGGAATCAACCCCACCGACCCAACCAAGACGGTTTGGATCGGGACCTAGCTCCTGGCCAAATAGGAACATGAGCTCGTCAACTTCTTGCACGACAACCGTGATGTCTTCGTATGGTAGCCTTCTAACATGCCAGGCATACCATGGGAGGTCACCGAGCATGCACTACGCCTCATCCCAGGCTCGAAGCTCGCCAAGCAGCGCCTGCGCTGCTTCGACGATGAGAGGCATAGGGCCATAGGCGAAGAGATCACTAAACTCCTAGCAGCCGGATTCATCAAAGAGGTTTTCCACTCCGACTGGCTTGCCAATCCTATTCTTGTTAAAAAGAAGACCGGGAAGTGGAGAATGTACGTTGACTATACTGGCCTCAACAAAGCATATCTAAAGGATCACTTTCCTTTGCCGTGCATAGACCAGATAGTCGACTCCACCTCGAGTTACGAGATCCTCTCCTTTCTAGATGCATACTCAGGCTATCACCAGATCACAATGAAAGAGTCTGATCAGCTCGCAACCTCGTTCATCACCCCGTATGGTTCGTACTGCTACTAACCATGCCATTTGGCTTGAAGAATGTTGGCGTCACCTACCAAAGGTGCATGCAGCAATGCTTCATCGACCAAATCAACCCGCTCGATCAGCCTGACCAAACCGAGCGGCCAAGACCAATGATCGCCATCTATGTTGATGACATAGTGGTCAAAATAGCTCAAGCTGGTGACCTGATCACAAACTTGGCCACAACGGTCACAAACCTTTGAAGGTTCAACATCAGGCTGAATCCTGAAAAATGTGTTTTGGGGGTTCCAAAGGGGAAGCTGCTAGGATACATTGTGTCTGAGCACGACATCAAGGCCAACCCCAAAAAAATCATGACCATCTCCAACATAGGTCCCATACGCAACGTCAAGGGCATGCAAAGGCTCACCGGCTGTCTAGCTGCCCTAAGTTGATTCATCTCCTGGCTCGGTGAACGGGGGATGCCACTCTACAAGCTCCTCAAAAAGATGGACACTTTTGTCTGGACTGAGGAAGCCCAGCAAGCCCTAGAGAGCCTCAAAGCGTCCCTAACATCAGCCCCGATCCTCGTTGCTCCCGAACAGGGAGAACCCCTTCTCCTCTACATCGTGGCCAGCAACCATGTGGTAAGTGCCACACTGGTCATCGAAAGGGAGGAGCCGGGATACCAACTTAAGGTCCAGCAGCCCGTATACATCATCAGGGAAGTGCTCATCGACCTCAAGGTCCGGTATCCCCAGGTGTAGAAACTCCTCTACGTCGTGCTAATGGCGACCTAGAAGCTCCTACACTACTTCACCGACCACAAAGTCATGGTCGTCACTTCATACCCACTTGAGGACATCATCCACAACCGCGACACCGCAGGACGGATCTCTAAGTGGGCACTCAAACTCATGGGCCACGACATGAGGTATATCACCCGTACCGCCATTAAATCTCAGGCTCTCATGGATTTTATCGCCGAATGGACACAGGTATAGCTACCAACCCCAGACATCACCTATGAGTACTGGACAATGTACTTCGATAGGTCTGTAATGGCGCTCGGCTCAAGGGCTAGAGTGCTTCTGATCTCCTCGGATGGGAGTAGGCTCTGCTACACCATCCGCCTCCACTTTTTAGCCTCAAATAACGCCATGAAGTATGAGGCCCTCATAAACGGACTACGCATCACCATCGAGCTCGGTGCTACGTGACTCTACATTTGTGGTGACTTAGAGCTAGTCTTTGATCAGGTCATGAATGAGTCCTCCTGCAAAAGCCCCTCATGGTAGCATACTGCCAAGAGGTGCGCAAGCTCAAGGATAAATTCTAGGGGATCGAGCTACATCACATCCCTCGAAGGGACAACGATGCCGTCGAATTTCTTGCAAAATTAGCCACTAGGCGGGATCCATCCCCAGGCGGGGTCTTCATCAACGATGTCCACGAGCCATCCGCCCGCATCCTGGAAGGTCCGATCCAGAGACACCCCAATGCCCAGCCAACGCTCGGGGACTCTGACCCCGACGCCAAGCTAGCTCCCGTGGGCTTCGACCCCAATGCCAAGCCAGCGCTTGGGGGCTCCGATCCCTGTACCTCCATGATGACATCACCCACAAACGTTGCCGTATTGGCACTCGATCAAACTAACTAGCGAGCGCCACCACTCGCCAACCTCCTCAAGGAGCTTCTCCTACCTGAAAGGACTGAAGCCCAATGAATCGCTCTACGCGCTAAGACCTTCATCGCGCTCGGTGACGAGCTTTACAAATGGAGTCCATCAGGGGTACTCATGAAGTGCATCCTCACTAACTAGGGGAAGTAGCTCCTCCTCGAGATCTATGCCGAGATTTGTGGACATCACATGGCCCCAAGGTCGCTGGTCGGAAAAGCCTTCTGCCAAGGTTTTTACTGGCCCATCGCTCTATGAGACGCTGAGGAGGTCATTCATAGGTGTGAAGGATGCTAGTTCTATGCTCGGCAAACCCATTTGCTGGCACAGGAGCTCTGAACCATCCCCATCACCTGGCTATTCATGGTCTGGGGCCTCGACATGATGGGACCCCTCAAAAATGGCCCAGGCGGCTTCACTCACCTACTCGTAGCAGTCAACAAGTTCACCAAGTGGATAGAGCCTAAGCCCATCACCAACATCCATTTGAAAGAGGCAGTCAAATTCTTCCTCGGCATCATCTACTAGTTCGACATCCCTAACTGAATCATCACCGATCATGGGACTAACTTCACCAAAAAGAAGTTCCTAGACTTCAGTGATGGATACGACATCAGAATCGACTAGGCCTCGGGTGAACATCCATGAACTAACGGTGAGGTCGAACACGCCAATGGCATGGTCCTCCAAAGACTTAAGTCACACATCTTCGGCTGACTCAACAAGTACGTCGGGCGAAGGGTTGTAGAGGTCCCAGCAATCCTCTAGAGCCTGAGAATGACCCCAAACCGATCCATAGGGTTCACATCCTTCTTCCTGGCCTACGGAGCTAAGGCAGTGCTGCCCTCCGACCTCGACCACGGCGCCCCAAGAGTGAAAGCTTTCGACCGCGACCGAGCTGCGGAGGCTCAGCAAGACGCAGTCGACCTACTCGAAGAGGCCCATGAGACAACTTTCATCCATTCCGCTTGCTACCAACAAACCCTACGTAGGTACCACGAAAGGAAGATCCGGGGGAGGATACTCGAAGTCGACGATCTCATACTCCGGAGGACCCAATCAACAAAGAAAAAACACAAACTCTCTCCACTATGGGAAGGGCCCTATACGGTAATCAAAGTAATCTGATCAGGCACCTACCGACTAGAGGACAACAACGGCAACGTTCTCACCAACACTTAGAACATTGAACAGCTACATCATTTCCCCCCCCCTAAATTTGGTCTTACCGCTTTTTTAGTCAAACACTTGCCCCTATAAAGCACCCCAGCCTAAACACTTTCAGCCCGGGTCGCTCAGGGGCTCCATAAGGGTACAATATTGAATACTACCTCTCTTTTTACTGTCACATGGTAAACAACTTTATCCCCGAACAGAAGCATTTTCCTTTAATTATCCTGCGTAACTTTGTTCTTACTCCTAAACCGAACGCACACCGCCACGACCTACGGTTATGAGCAGTCGAGCCCCACGGGCCATGCCCAGGTTCTTAAAAAAGTTGTAGCCTACGGAACTAACGGGCATGTCCAAAAAAGAAAGGACAAAAACAATAGCTATGCTAGGATAAAAACAAAGAACGAATAGCGATTCTATCTCAAAGGCAGTACTGATGTATTCATTAGTACAAAAAACTGTTCACACGGGGACTTACCCATGAATTCAAATATTACATTTTCTACTACTACTCCAAATACTACTACGACCGATTGACGACATCGCCTAAACGCCGCTGGACATAACCACCACCGCTGGGGACCCGCCTGGTTCCGCTCCTTTGACTTCGGCAAGCGCAATGGGTACCTCAAGGGACCTACCCGGTTCCACTCCCTTGACTTTAGTGAGCGCAACAGGTACCTCAAGGGCGTCGCACCCATAGATGCTCAGCAAAAGAGCATGGAGCTTGTGACCTTCTCATGCAGTCAAGGCAGCTCCTGGGCAGGGACACCGCTACCGAGGTATGGCCACCATGGCTGGAAGAGATCTCATCAAACTTTATGAACTGGCCAACCTGAGTAGCTACAGGCGCGGAACCCTCCACTAGCACGATCCTAAGTGACCTCCCCTCCGACAAGGCTCACCCAGTGAAGATCCATCAGAGAAAGTCCACACACGACTCCATCCCAAAGAAGGCCTCACAGATGAATCCACCGTGCCACCCCCTTCATCGGAAGCCGCCCCTTCTTAGGCAAAGATGGCCAGCATCACCCCGGGCAACCTTTAGCTCGACATTGCACTCTAGATTTATGAAAGGATCTATAAGTCCTCCCCGTCGCTTACCCTCTCTCTCACTCAGGAACCATCGTGGCATATAGGTACTCTTAGTGAGGATGAAGGAGGAAAGACAACATTTGGAGAACAAGTAAAAAGACTACGATGGAGAGCCCTCCCCCCCTATTTAAGGAGAAAACATGACAGATCGAAGAGGGGCAAACGATTAGAGCGAAAAACTCTCTCCCTTCCCCCATTCAATGCGGATGGGAAACGATGGGACACACCATGATCGATGGGACGCACGCTGACCGACGGAACGACGCCTGGTCAGGCGAAACATCGCCTGATAAGGCGAGACGTGGCCTAGGTATGGCCCACCACTATCGCACAACTGGATGCAAAAATCGAAGTGTCACCACACGTAGGCAGCTCTCCACATCCCTAGGCGGGACTTGGAAACACCCAAAATAGGATCTCCACCGGAAGAGACCATCAGGCTTCCTAAGTTGATCGAACGGTTCCAAAAAAACACACCGAGAGACAGGTAGGGAGTGAAGGGATGCCCCATGTAGGCCATGCCCACGAACGACGAGCACGGGTCCTGGTCAGACATTTCTGACTAGAGATCTCCAAACCCCATCACACGAGTCATCAAGGTAACACTACCAAACCCCCTCTATTTCTTTATTTAAATCATTTCATACATCCATACGCGCATTCATTCCATACACCCATGCCTCTCGAACGATTCGGGCCTTGAACCATTGGGGGCTCAAGAACTAAGCATCGCACGTGCAATGAAATGCATCACAACTCTTTGAGTTGCGTCACAAAGCGGTAGTTGCCTCATGAGACATGAGCAACAACAGAGCCAGGGGAGAAAAATGAAGATGAGCCCCGTGCAGCCCTCGCCTAGTATGGCAAACAGGGTCATCTCAACCTTCTCGTTCGATCCTAAACCTCTTGCCAAGCCCACAGAATCTCCATCGAGAGGAGGCCGTTAGGCCACCCGGGTCGGTCTTCGGAATGACCCAGGCATCTGCCGGGTTGTAGGCAAAGGAGCAGTGGAATGCCATAAGAGGGCTATGCCAACTCCGTCATGAATGATGGACCTGGATTCCACTCGATCATACCCATTAGCAAACTCACCGAGCGCGTCACTCTAGCCCGAGCGATCGGGACAAGTGACAAAACTCAGCCCCTTCGGTTGTGAGGAACCGAGGATGGGGTAACACACACAACTCACACTGACCCCTACTAAAGCCCAATAGGGCTCAGGGGCTCTAGACACAAAACACCTGGGTCTATGACCCCAAACTCGCCCCATCCGGCTATGCTCCAACTGCACTCCAAATACCTAGGTCTGTGACCCTGATGTCGCCCCATCCGGCTATGCTTCGACTGCACTCAAAAAACACCTAGATCTGTGACCCCGATCTCGTCCCATCTGGCCATGCTTTGACTGCCCTCCAAAACGACATGGGTCTGCGACTCCAAACTCGCCCCAACTGACTACGCTTCGACTATACTCCAAAATGTCTAGGTCTATGACCCCAAACTCGCCCCATCAGGATTCACGACTCCGACTTGCCCGATCCCACGGCGCGCACCGACGCTAGGATCATTGAGCCCCATCTCAACCGATCCCTAAACTAACTAACTAACTGCCTCGGCTGCACAGGCAGCACCAAGGCTAGGATCCATGACTCCGACTCGCCCGATCCCACGGCGCGCACCGATGCTAGCATCAGTGAGCTCCATCTCGTCCGATCCCTTGACTAATTGCCTTGTCCTATCCCATGATGTGCACCGACGCCAGGATCAGTGAGATCCGTCTTGTCCGATCCCTTGACTAACTGCCTTGCCTGATCCCACAGCGCGCATCGATGCTAGGATCTACGAGCTCCATCTCGCCTGATCCCTAAAAAACTAAACGCCATGGCTGCGCAACGACGCCTTGATTAAACAAACTCTGCCTCGACTAAAAAAACACACACACACGCCTGTTAACAAACATCCCCTAGACGGTTCTGCCCGAACCGCCCGAGGGCTCGGGGGGTACACCCGCGCGTGTGCTCACGCGCTCCTATCGATGAAACAAAAACCTCCCCCACTGACAACACAAAAAACCCCCTAGGCAGTTCTGACCGAACCGCCCGGGGGCTCGGGGGCTACACCCATGGGTGCGCCCGCCGTCAAGACAAAAATCCCCCAGACGATTCTATCCGAATTGCCCGGGGGCTTGGGGGCTCCTGTCGGGTTCATAAACCCGAGGTCCCTCGCGGACCGGTTTCCCAACAAAGGCTCGGCCCAAACAGACAGCGAGCAACTCATGGGCCAGCCCAAGTATCCGAACAACAGGCCAGAAGGGCGATTCAATCACCGATCGAAAGGTCTGACCGAGGCGGAGCGGCACCCGTTTTCTGACTTTGGCCCACCTCTCCGACTAGAGTGCTCGCTCTAACTCCAGCCGCCTCCGGATAGCCTCTCTGATTGGAAGGTCTGGCCAAAGCACTACTTCCGACTCTGACCCCACATCTCTGACCGGGGGTACGTAGAAGCCCTACTCACCGCTCTTCTCTAACTGACGCAATCAGAGCTGACTGGGACCAACCGACCGAGGATGCCCGCCCGGAAAGGACCAAGGAACGAATGGAGAAAGCAAGGCAAGGCACTCAAGTCAAACCATGATACCAGGGATCATACCCTATACACCTACAGGAACAGTACTCTGCAACCGCTCTAACATAAATAGTGTTGTAGCGTGTCGACATTTTCCTCAACAGTATTGTGGGCGTCATTAACTCCCATACGGTAAGGCCCCCCACATGTCTCTGGGCATCGACAGTGTTGTGGGCGTCGGGATTTATCGTACCGAGCGAACATGGTGAAACTCCTCACATGTCTTTGGGCATCAACAGTATATGCAGGTACCGACATATGCCATACCCGAAACAAGACGACGTAAATGTCTCACAAGCATCCGACATCCAACAGTGTTGTGGGCGCCTTCCATCATACTGTATCTGCCGGCGTGGGCAATAAGGTTTAGAAGCATACGTACTCTCTCCCTCTCACTTGTAAGACCATCCCCTTCATCTATAAAAGGGGATACGCTCTCTCCCAAGGGAGGCCAAGTGATTCCAGATTCATTAGATCGATTAAGTTCACTAGTTCACAACCACAGAACCGCCAGGTTCGGACCTCAAGCACACGCTTGAACACTTAGCTCATAGCGGAGCTCCTGTCGCTCTCGGCCCTTCCGACCGGAGCTGACCGGACCTCTTGTACACCACATCTTTCTCCTTCTCGTTTGTAACCCCACCGCAAACTTCGAGCACCTGAGCTCATGAATAAAGTCGCCGACGACCCAGACTGGACGTAGGGCACGTTGCCTGAACCAGTATAAATCCTGTATCATTGAGTGCTAGGCCACCTCCGATCACAACGTACGGCAAAACTATAAATATTTACTTATTGGTCACTTTCTGCACCGACATATATATAAAGAAATATTAATACTTATGGTACAAAATTAATATCATTAGATACTAGATCGTTGAATCTATTTTTATACTAAATATATTTAGAGATACAAATGTTGCACGTATTTTGTACAATCAAACTTATGGCACGGAAACAAAAAAACGACGAACAGTTAGAGACAGATGGAGTATATACTATGAATATTGATATTTTTCGAAAGCGAGAAAACACCTATTTTTTGGACGGACGGAGTACTTATTCAGGGTCATAAAACACTATGTAGAAAAAGGTTTTTAGGGGCGGCTGGTAACCCTCTGTAGGGGCGGTTTTGCCAGCCGCCCCTATGAAAGGGCGGCTACAAATCACTGATTTATAGGGGCTGTTCCTAGACCGCCCCTACAAATCGATTTGTAGGGGCGGGGCAGCTAGATATTGAGCCGCCCCTACAAATCAATTTCTAGAAATCACGAAAAAGGGGCAAAAAAATAGCAAATTTTTTTAATCCGAGGAGGACCCCACCAGTAGCCACACACACCCTCACTGTACGGTTGTAGCATTTTTTCATGGTTTTTGCACACTTTGCGCCAGCCGGGTTTCGAACCCGCGACCTCTCGCTCACGCATAAACTCCTCTACCACTGCACCTTATGATCACTTGTGTCTACGTTCCATTTTGGTTCCCCACATATTATAAAAAATGAGCATAAATTAATTATTTGAGGCCCTAAACTAATTTAAATGAAAAAATTGTCAACTACAAAGTTTATAACTTTTGGAGATCTATAACTTTTATTTTGGTAGTTTCTCCATCCGAGGTCGTTTACAAAATTTAAACTTCAAATTTGAGAAATTCAAACGTAGTTTTTGATGACAAGATGATTTCAAATAAAAAAGTTATCAACTACAAAGTTTCATAACTTTTTGAGATCTACAAATTTCATTTTTGCTGTTTGTCCATCCGAGGTTATTTAAAAAATTCAAATTTCAATTTTTTTAAAATTCAAATGTAGTTTTCCTTGACAAGATGATTTCAAATTAAAAAGTTGTCAACTACAGAGTTTCATAACTTTCTGAGATCTACAACTTCTATTTTAATCATTTATTCATCTGACATAGTGGTAGTAACATTGTTCACAAATGTTACATATCCCTCTTATTGTTTATGAAACTATAAGAGAGATGTAAATTTTATGAACAATGTTATTACCACTTTATCGGATGAAGAAATGATCAAAATAAAACTTGTAGATCTTGATAAGTTCTATAACTTCTATGTTTATGATTTTTTCATTTGAAATCAAATAGTGTTCCAAAATAACATTTGAAGTTGTTATTTTTTGAAATTCAAAATTCAAATAGATAAAACACAGTCACATGAAAAGATGGATAAAATAATAGTGGTAAGAACACAATAAATTGATAGGGCATGATTTTAGAAATTTTAGAAAAAAAAAATCATCAAATTTAAAGTTAGTACGAGGGAGAAAGACTAGTTACAACTTTTAGCCAGAGATTAAAAAGAGAAATCAGAATTCTTCAACAATTTCAAATTTTAATTTCAAACAGTATTTTCAAGTAGTAAATGATCTCAACCGAAAAAGTTGTCAACTACAAAGTTTCATAACTTTTCTAGATCTACAACTTTCATTTTGATTGTTTCTCCATCCGAGGTCGTTTACAAAATTTAAATTTTAGTGTTTAATTTTTAATACTCGACGTCTATTTGTAGAGGCACTTCAATATTAAGCCGCCTCTATAAATCAGGCCATTTGTAGGGGCGGCTGATAACACCGGCCGCTCCTACAAATCCATTTGTAAGGGCGGCTCAATATAGACAGCATGTTCGGTTGACTGGTTCGTATCGTTGCTGGTTCGTAAAGAAGTACTGCTGGCTGGTTTGTGTGAGAGAAAAATACTATTCCGGCTGAAAATTTACGATCGTTTACGATAAGCCACAGCCAAACGAACAGGCTGAGAGCCGCCCCTACAAAGAAAGCAAGGCGTTGCTATAAATCATTTTTGTAGTAGTGAAAATCATATTGTTATGAATTTATAATTAAATTATTGTTTGATATTTTGAAAAAAATTTGGTCAAACACTATATATATTTTAAATTATATATATTAAAGTTTTTTTTTGGTGAAACTACTTTTTGACCGCTAGTGGGAGTACAGAGGGCGGCCAGACTCAAATCCACCGACAGACGCCAAAGAGGCGTCCAGCTAATAGCCGCTGCGTCAGTCGTGGTAAGTAGTGATGCAGTGATGCTGCTGCGCCGACCACCGGGCCGGCGATGCCATGCATAGACTATCCCTCGGCGGCCTGCCGGTTACGGAGAGGGCCAGGACAAAGCTAGAAAAAAATTTAGTAGAGGCTAAACAAAAATACTATAACAATTTAGCTCTACTGTAACTCCTCATAATTGATAAATATGATAGAACGATGAAATTCACAAAATACATTATGAAAAATAAAGGAAGCAGTTCATTCATACCAAAAGGCCAAATCATGAAACTAATAGACGGCGCTTGACGTTGACATATTATTCATCCGAAGTAGCAGTCTACACAAATAGACATAATTGATTAGTCAAACATATATGGACCTCTAAATTATAAATTTTGAAGAGAATAGTGCATACCACTAATTGCGCAGAGTTCTTTTCGACAACATACTAAAAATTTGAAAATTAAAATCCATCAAGAATCACACGTTCCATCGTTCAATCAGAGTCACAGACTTAATTTCATAATTAAAAAATCACCAGCTCCGACGCTGCTCGGCTGCTCCTCGCCTGGCCGCTGCTCCCACCGCGGCGCTGATGCGGACTATGCTGCCTGGCGCCTACAGCCTGCTCCCGGCCGCCTGACGCTGTGCTGCTGCCGTCTGCCGCCCCGCACCCCTCGGCCCTCGCTGCAGCGTGCTGGAGCCGCCGAGGAGCCGCGTAGAAGCAGGCCGCCACCTCCGGGTCTCGGGAGTCGCCGATTCGGGACTCAGGACCTCGGGCCTGGCCGCCTGGGTCGCGGACTCGTGGCCAGGAGTCGCGCCGTGCGCCGTCCGCTCGGGAAAGGGAGATACGAGATAGTGAGTCGCGCCGCCCTCAGCTGTACGCCTGTACGGGAAGGGGGAACGACATTACGCTCTTACGGCTTACTGGAGATAGGGTTTCCTTTCATTTTTCGTTAATTCGGCTTGGGCGTCTAATTTCTAACCAACTGAGTTATTTCCCCTTTTGGCCCAACAAAGAATAGAGTTTTTTTTTTATTTTTTTCTTAACCTTAACCCCTCCTATCTAATACATATATATGTACAAAATTTTAAGGAAAAGCTTAGGGGCGACTCCACGTGCGGCCTCGAGCGCCCCCCCCCCCCCCCCGACCGCTGTGCTGCTGCCGTCTGCCGCCCCGCACCCCTCGGCCCTCGCTGCGGCGTGCTGGAGCCGCGTAGAAGCAGGCCGCCACCTCCGGGTCTCGGGAGTCGCCGATTCGGGACTCAGGACCTTGGCCCTGGCCGCCAGGGTCGCGGACTCGTGCCCAGGAGTTGCGCCGTGCGCCGTCCGCTCGGGAAAGGGAGATACGAGATAGTGAGCCGCGCCGCGCTCGGCTGTACGCCTGTACGGGAAGGGGGAAACCGACATTACGCTCTTACGGCTTACTGGAGATAGGGTTTCCTTTCATTTTTCGTCAATTCGATTTTGGCGTCTAATTTCTAACCAACTGAGTTATTTCCCCTTTTGGCCCAACAAAGAACATAGTTTTTTTTTATTTTTTTCTTAATCTTAACCCATTCTATCTAATACATATATCTATAAAATTTTAAAAAAAAAGCTTAGGGGCGACTCCACGTGCGGTCTCGAGCATACGTCGTCCGATTCCGATCGTATAGCATTTCAGCGCTAGCTAGTAATTGCTAGAGTAGTATGTACTACCTTGAACCCGTTCGACTGGTATTGTTTTGGCTGAGCTGCCAGGACTGCTGGTCAGCCAATAGTGTTTAATGAGGCAGTTTCAGTCGAGAAAGCAGCCGGCCCAGCCATGGCTGGACACAGCAACATTAAATGTCATTCAAATTTGAAACTGTTGTAACTAAATCAATTTAAATTCTGGCGCCAAACAAGGACCTAGTTTCATACATTACAAGTTCAATAATCCCCACTTCAATCCAACAGTTGACAAACAAGTTTAATAATGGTTACTTATGAATACTACTAAAAGTTTCATACATTACAAACATGGACCTAGTTCAACTTCGAATATTGGACAAGTTTACATACAAGTTCTTACATGCCTTAATAGGTTCTAAGCATAAATAGAAATTACAGTCCAGTTCAATATTCCATACAACAAATTAATACAACATAGCACTACCTACATATTGGTCCATTCCAACGTTATACAGTTAGGCATACATGCAACATTTACAAAACTTGTAGCCTTCATCAAGCCACTAAACAAACTGCACAGACAAGTCATGCACTTTTCAGCTCGACACGTTCACATGCAACCTGCAGCTGCACATACACCTTCGTCTTCGTTTCTTCGCCTGCATGCACCAACAAGTCTCATACATATAATTGAAACCACAGTCCATCTATCTTTAATTGAACTACTTTGCATGTTAAATTAAATCACCTTTGCTGAATCATTATCCCCAGAGAGCCTAAGATATGAACTCCCTCATTGCTGTCGTACTATTATTTGCATTGAGATGCACCCAACTGGACAGTGGGTACGTACGTGAACCAACTCCATGCTCACACATCCACAAAAAATGTTCATTGCAAAGCATGATATAATCATCATCGAGTGCTTTTCCCTCTCGCGGTAAGGTACCCCTTCCAAAATGTGCCAACGGGCTTTCAGAACCCCAAATGTCCGTTCGACGACATTGCGGAGCCTCGAATGAGTCAAGTTAAATTTCTCCTGTCGAGATAATGTCTCAAGGTCTAAGCCCCTGAAATCGTCTAGATGGTACCTTGTATTTTTGTATGGACCCATGTAGCCATACTCCTGCGCGTATCCAGCATCCACTAGATAGTAGCGTCCTGCAACACAACAACCAATTGCATAATTAGTTTTAATTCTGTGCCCAAACAACTACAAAGTTGGTCCATCAATTGCATGCCAGTAATCACTAACCGTGTGGTGGATGCGGAAAGCTTGGTTCCTCCCAACAATCTCTTAGGACCGACATGTCATGCACCGACCCCGCCCTTCCGGCATCGACAAATGTGAAGCGCATATCCATGTCGACAATGGCACAAATGATTGTCGCATTTTGAACGGAGATTGTAGTGCCTGGCTTTAGGTGAAAGAGCACGATGAAGTGGAGGACGCTGCCAGTGTGTGTAGCGTTGAGCAACAATGGTTCGCACATGCAGGAAATTGCTACAACGTTAGTAAAGAGCATCAGTGATAGTTCGAATGAGAGCGTTGCACTATGAAAAACAAGTGAACACGGACGCAGGTGGAAGAGAACGAACCTTGGGTCCCCGGATCCGGTGAGGCGGTAGGTTCTGGCGTCAAACTGAGGCACGGATCCGGCGAGGTGCAAGGCGATTTCAGCAACCTAGGAGGCAAAACCGTGGTCAGCGCTCGGGGTAAACCTACAACACGAGGACATGGGGGGTCAGATCTAGACGTGGGTGACGATGGCGGCCTTGGATCCGGGGATACCTTGTTGGTGGCGAACGGGCGTCGATGGCAGCGGGTTGTGTGAGGGATGCGGAGCTCACGGTCACCGCGGAGGGTGTCGACGGCGAGGGGATGCCCTCACTGTGTAAGGAGGCGGGCCAGGAGGGATTCGCTCATAGTCATCGGGGCAGGCAAGGTGAAGCAGCGCTCACGGCGGCCGCGGCCCGCGCGGAGAAACGAGGATGAGGGGCGAGCGAGCAAGCGCAAACCCTAGCCATATGATGAGCTGGGGAACGGAATGAGGGAGGGAGCAGAATGCGACTGGGCAGTAGACTTTTAGGTCAGCCGATCGGCTAGACCTAGGCTGCCAAACGGATGGGCTAATGTAACACCCTCGGTGTTACACCCTAAATCATTTACTAAAACATATCTTGAGCATCATGTTTATGTGTTAATGCATGTGATAGAATGTGTAGATTAATTTCTTGTAACTGAAAATGGTCAATAAAAATATTAAACGAAAGTTGATTCAATAGTTCATGTATATTAAGTAGGGTTTAAAACTAATTTTTAGTGAACAAGAATGCTATAGAACATGTGTGTGATACTTAAATAAAGTTTGAAGTACAAACTTTGTAGATGGTAGTGAAATACTTGCTGTCAAAAAATGATATTACTAGCTAATATTCCTACTAGCCCAGAAATTGCAAATTGAAATCAAGTTCTGTTCAAAAACTTAAAAAAAATTCCAAGTCTGTCAATAGTTAGACATTGCTATGTTTAGCAAATTATTTTGAGAGATTGGGTTAATGGGTGGTGCAGTGTTATAGCTCGATTTGGTAGTCTCATATGGCCTATTGAGTATGATGAAGATGGTTTAATTCCAGAAGCAACCGTTTAGTTTTTATGGATGCTTTAAAATTCATGCACGACACGGTCTCGGGCTAGTTGGCCGCATGGGCGCGGTCACCACCCTCCAGCGCTTGGCATCACTGCGTTGGTCGTGCGTGCGTGCACTGCTACAAGTGGACGGCCACGGCTGCTCGGGCCTGGCTGTGGCCTGGCCGTCGCTGACTCCTGGCGCGCTGAGCCGCTACCGCTGCTGCTTGTGCAGCTAGGTGGTGCTACCTCTAGCCCCGTCGTGCTGCCATACTACCACCCGCCCCATGTCATGGCGCAGCCGCTGCCGGTCCCGTCCCCTCACCATGTTGTTCGTGCCTCCCTCTGCATCTTTGAGCCGCTGTCGACCCAGTTCAAGGCCGCCACTACCACGCGCACATGGCCGAGCTCGCCGTTGCCTTATCATTTAAGACACTACGGTGCACGGGCCATGCCGGTCATGAACGTGCATGCCTGTCTGCTTGCGCCTACGCATGGATCTCCAAGATCTCGCCGAACGCATCCTGCCAAGGCGAGGTCGAGCCGAGCACACTTACCATGCCCTGTCTCTCTCTTTCTTTCTTTCTCCCTCTGTTGTCGCCACGAGCCGCACCATCCAATTTACCCAGCAAATGATCACCTCCATTCAGTTCAGCGCATCCATGGCTTCACCATCATGACCTCTCGCTGCCTGACCCCACCTAGCTTTGAAGCGAGCACGACCAAGCTCCAATTTTGGAGTTTCCCCGCCGCCATGCTGATAAGGCCGCGTCCGACCGTGGATGTCAGCAACCCTCCTACCATCTCCCCCGAGCCAATTCACTTGCACCACCAGCATCACATTACCTCCCTCTCCACCCTATGCGCCTTAGTCGAACCACTACCACCTCCCCATCATCGCTGACATGACCGTTCTACTGTGGTGCACCACCGCATGGCTCGGCCGCATGTGGTCAGCCCTTCTCCATCATCCTTTGCCCCAACTGTCACCTCGGACTAGTCTAGGATAGCCTCCTAATGCTCACGTGCTAACCAATTAGGCCTGTAGCTACCCCAGCCCACCGAAACAGTAGCATCGCCATTGCGGATGGCCACACGCCGCTGCACCCTTCCCTAGCCAGGCGTGTCACCCTGCACCACCACTTAGCGAAGCCACTTGGGTCAGAGATGGTGATCGGCCTGTTAGGTGGGCCCGTGTAGGTCCTAGGTGGCCGGCGTAAGCACCTAGTGCCGTCGCTTGCCACGCCGCCGTGCATTGAGTCATCGAGGGTGCGTGCGGGTGAATTAGGAAAAGGCCAGGGGTTAAGTGAGAAGTTCTGAGAGAGGGGGAAATAGTGTTAGGACTTATTTGTAATTTGGGAGAAGTTTGAGGTCTCTTTTGCAAAGTCATCGACGCGCGCGGGCTTTCCCCGGCATGGGTCGTCTCCGCATGGGCCGTCTCACGTGGGCCGCACCGTGGGCCGCCGCGTGCTCGCGCACGCTACGTCGTGTGGTCCACGGTTGTGGGCCGCGCGGGAAAATTCATTTTTCTTTTTCATAAGGAATTAGAAATAGTTTTCTAATTTAATTTTTGAGCTGATCTTTTGTAAATCATATAAAATCATGTAGGTGTCGAAAAATTATGAAACGAATTTTGTTAGGTTCCTAAAATTGTGCTCTATTTGTTAGTGTATTTAGTTCATATATACATGTTGATACCAGGAGATATTAAATCATTTGAGAGTGCTCAATATTATTAGGTTAAATGTTATAGGAATTTTTTGTGGTAAATTGGTGATAGCTTTAGCCCTAAAAATTTTATAGTAGCATCGTGGTATTATTATGTGCTCACTGTAATTTTTGTAGCTTTAGAATAGACTAAGCATTAGGGTAGTTAAATGCTCTTTATTTCAATATGTATTAAATCATTAGTTGAAATAAAGATATATCCTTCATTTGTAATGCTAGATGTTTGTTAGTTGAACCCAACACTTTGCTTGGTAAAGATGATAGTTAGCTTAACACCTTAGTCATTAGAGCTAGCTTAGTAGCTTAGTATGCGTATTCTTTTTTTAAGAGTTGTTGCATAAATGCTAAGTGTTGCATCACTATCGTATGTATGTAGAGAACGAGTTGGCGGAGATCATGACCACTGACGATCACGAGTTCAAGGAGATCATCGAGGAGTATGAGGAGGAGATTCTCGTGTAGGAGGAGGTCCTAGAGCCGCCACTGACTGACTCAGCTGACACCGCGCTAGCCCAAGGCAAGCCCCGGTGCATAACCCTTATTTTTTATAATCACTGAATATATATATATGTGATGTGCATTTATGTTATATGATTCTATGAAAACCACATGCATAGATATAACTGTCCTATGAGTCCTACTAGTATAGGTTTGAGTAGCTGCTATTCTTAGGTTTTCAATAGTGTGGGTAACCTACCGTTACTCACAATAGGTGATTATTATTACTCTCATAATGAAATGATGAAAGAAAAATGGAGATAGGGCAGGGATATGGTATGGGTATTGGTGTGTGTAACATGTTGTGTCCTACGGCCAATAGGGCTTAGCTTGGTTACACTATTTTCCCTGTTAGTGTCGATTAAGGACCGCCCGTTGCTGTGGATGGTAGTCAGGTCATAGACTTATTATCCTGAGCACATACTTGCTTATGGGAGCAGAAAAGATCATTATGCTCTTATCGTGGGTTCTGGCTCTTTCTGGACCGACTAATGGGAGGCAGGGAAAGGTAGAGGTCTAAGCACCATACTGAGACTGGGTCTCAAGTGTGGGGACTTGGAGTCCAAGTTTAGACGGGGACCTAGACCACGTGATAGGAGTGGAATGGGTTGGTCTTGTTTGTGCCTAGGGTACAAACAGGGCATGTGTTTTGGGGTACCTAGCTGGGATACATTGGTTCATGAATCGCTGTGAGATGGTATGACTTGGCTATGGTCTAGCACCATAGTAAGAACTGGAAGATGAAAGATAGTAAAATGGTTTTGATGGCTCAACCCTTGCTTGAAAGTAGAGCAGGTGCTTACCTGGAATGGTTAGCTAAGGAAACTATTCTCACTAGTTGGGGTAAGTCTTGCGAGTACATTGTGTACTCAGGGTTTATTTTACCCCTGTTGTAGGTGTAGCTTGAGGAGTAGCTCTTGTGTGGAGGATTCTTCTGGTGGGCATAGATGGATCCTTGTATCATTTCCGCTAGATACTTATTTTCATTCCACTGTTTAATTATCGCACTCTAAACTCTGGTATTGTAATAAACAATTTTTAAGAACTCTTGTTGTATGAAATAGACTAAGTATTGTAAGCTCGTACTTGTTATTAGATTCTGGATGTAAAACATAGATTGTTTTGAGTTCTCCTTTAGGGTGTGCTCGATGAAACTATTTGATGTAGCTCCCTTTCAAGGTGCTTAGTGTCTAGTGGAAGACAAGCGCCTCCACAAGCGTGTTATTTCGGGCGGTTCTATCATAGCTGATCAGCCCAGCCAAAACCAGCCTAGCAGGCCAATTTTAGCTCAGCCGAACGGAGCCCTTGTCCAGAAATACGATAGAGGAAACAAGGAAGAAAGCTTTAGGGAGTACTACATGGCTCCATCTTCGTATTCTGTTTGAGTACTACTAGTAGTACCAACCTTGGCCACAATTTTTTTAAGAGAGAGAGAGGAACCAAGCTTGTCCATTAGGGTGTATTTACTCAATGGAACCCAAATCCTTGCCAACTTGACGTCTTCTGGTGTAACACCCTAGGTGTCACAGAAGCCCAAGATGTTACTAACGTCCCTTCCCAAGCATGAAAACTCGGCATCAAAACCCCTTCATCAAAGTAAAACACAGAAGCAACGACAAGAACAAAACTATGATTAAGATAATTTTCGCCGCTATATTTTTTAAAGCATGAAGGATCTCCATGACTGATAAACTAGTTTATTATAGTAAGCCAAAAACATCGTTATTATCTCTAATAGTGTGTGAAACAGTGAAAATGTGTCGCTAATTCCCTCCCTTCAAGCAAAGCATACAAATCAAGCACCTGAAAAATATAATGGGGTGAGAATAAATCTCAACAAGCAAACTATCTGAACATGTCATTCAAACTACTATTTAATTAGACATCAATTTAATCATAGAAGAATACTTGTCATTATTATAAATAAAATGTTCATGATAAGATTATTAATCCGATAAAATTTCCATAAAGAAATTAAGGATATGATATAAAATAAATGAACGACCACCACATACGAATAAGACAACACTCTTCATATTATAAATGAAACAATACTCCTCATATAAATAGAAACAATCCTCCTTATATCCATTTCATTCCAACATAAAACTTCAATATAAACAAAGTTCAAAGTGTGCAAATGCAATGCATATGTATGTCCACTGCCTTCATACCCAGCAAGGTATGAAGATGCATCATACCCCTCCTCGGGCAACGTACGATGTTGTACCAGTACGGTCATGACCATAGGTCAACGACATAATCCATAAGAGCACTCCGGAATAGTCATATAACTTTCTCACCGACCTGCCTCAAGAGCACTCTGGAATAGTTATATGACTTTCTCACCGACCTAGCTCAAATGCATATGCTCATGACAAGAATGCACATGATGCAATGATATGGTGCAACTAGTGCAACTGCATAAATACTTACCACATATGCCACATATATCCACCATTATAAAACATAACACTTACCTCATGATGATAGACAATAGACAAAAGATTCAACAATGAAAATCATATATAAATTACTTTAAAGGATAAGTGATTTCATAGTTAGTTATATCATCTTGCTTTCATTCATGTTATGATAGAGTGTAGGTAGAATAATTATCATGTCAAGCTGTAGCAAACCATCGCTACGTTTACTTGCCTTCATTGAGGATCAAACATGTTTGCTAAGAATGATCCATAAGCATACCACCTATTTTAGAACAATGATCTCAGCAAAAATACTCCAAATATCACTCATAAACAATATATGAAGTGTTTCTACGTTCAAACCAACAACCGATAAAAACAGCCCCACTTGACCCCGATAAAACAACAGTAGTGCTGTTTGTGATTTTTTATCTTTAAAACCATAATAGCAATGATACCAAGTAAGTACTCCACAAGAATCTACACAGAACAAGCTACAATTTTGGTATTCAAACAAAGTTCAAGTTATGCAATCTACTATTTTTCAAATAGCCTACAAACTGACAGACATGTTCTATCTTTAATAGCAGATACATTTTTAAACAAAAACCGTATCTCCCAAACCATCCAACCAAAACTTCTGAAATTATGTCATAACATAGAAAATTCCATTCTCTATGACTTTCGTATAATGAAGATTTGCAGTAGAAGCATCTAACACAACGTAGTTAAGCTCTGAACAGGACTGCCAATTTCCAAAATTCGTATATGGAGTTATACTTAATAAAAAATTATGTTCTTTATCATTCTGGAAAGCTTATCAAATTACATACAACTTTTGTTCATATATAAATCTTCAATTCAGCAAGTAAGAGGGTGTAAAAGGCGTTAGATCTAAACTGCTCTGAATTTTTGACAGACTTGTACAATAGAATTCAGAATTTCATATCTCCTAAATCATTTGGCCTGAAATCTTGAACTTGGACTTCGTGGAAAGATATTTGAGTCCTCTACAACTTCTTAGTCCAATTGAAAACATAATTCATCCTCTAAGATATCCAAAACTGTCAAACAATATAAATTGCTTGATCTAAGAACTGCAGAAAAACATGGATTCAAGGTCTAACACTGAAACTTTACCCCTAATCCTTTCCTACCACGATTTACCACAACAAATCCACCTTAAATCAAGTCCTATGGCAACGGATCAAACCTCACCTAGGGTTTCCTCTTGAAGAACAATGAGAATAAGTTGGGGAATCCACCGATCTAGAACCTCTCCCTGATCTTCTCTTCACCCTCGATCCGTTTTGCTATCCACCTTAGAGTTTCTTTCACCTTTGGAGAGGGAGATTAGAGGGAATAAGGTGATGCCATAGTGGAGGGGAAGGAGATGACGTGATGAGGAGGGAAAAAAGGGAGGACGGCTGTGAGAGGGGAGTGGGGCGAGTACTGTTCACGTGACTCTTTCTCTCCCTACATCTTCCAATGATCATAGCCTTTTCATCTTAGCTTTGAATGACGCATATGAGTAGTCAAACGAAATGTGTTTGACGAGCTCTACACATCTATGGTCTTTGATCGTCCATCCGAATAATGGACAAAAACATTTTTTTGCCACTCAATAAAGCTCCTGTCAATCCATTTACCACTTTGCGTTTTCTAACACACAAAACGTATTCTGGGTGTTACATTCTACCCCCTTAAAAGAATTCATCCTCAAATTCCTCTACTTGTAAGCAAGCAAAAATTATAATACTCTTATCAAGAGCAACAATTACCTGGTAGCTTGGCAAGACCTCGATGTATGAAGCGAGAAACCACTATTGAAAAGACAAAAAAAAACACTACCAAAAACGCAAGCACCAAGAAATGACGCTCATATGCTCTAGAACAATAAACTCATAAATTCAGATTCTCTATAAACAGTAAATGCTTGAACTCAAACTCAAGGTCTCGATAAAGACATTCCCATATCAAAGAGGTGAAGAAAAAATCTAGCACCACACTTTCATATTTTTTATGGCTCATCCTACAATAGCAAACTAACATGTAAATATCCACCACAATTGTCAAACTTTCCTACCACACCAAAGAACAACATGGCAAAGTGTGCCACAAATGTGCCTTAAACACATAGTTTACTTCTAAGACAAGCTTAAAGTGGCCCTTCTAAAAAGCTGCCTTCTGACATCCTCGATAAAATGGTAAAGCCATTGGATGTTTCGTTCCTTGATAAAAGAAACAAACTATGAAATTTCATAAGCTCCAATGGAATAAACCAGCTAGGCGCTAGACATTATCATCCTACGAGCTCTAATTACTTGATAAAGCAACATCTAGGGAACAACCAACTACAACTTAGTGACTATACATCACACTTAATTGGCCTAGAGGACGTTACCAAACTTCTGGTTAGAACAATCATCAATCAGATAATGATCCGTGACTCCATGGGTCAACATTTGCCTCAGACGAGCTAGTAGCTTGAAGTGGCACCATGAACTATGAAGCACAAATTCGTGCCAAAACTAGTTTTTCTTTATACACCATAGACTATGCATCCATCTATGAGCGAAGACAACACATTTGCTTCCTTTCACCTCAAAACTTTTTCTCATGGAATGAGATCGACTGGCATGGCTACCAAACTCTTAAAAGATGCATACATCAAAGGGTCAGGTGTAACCTTAGCTAGTCTCCATAGTGACAAACACTATATCAAGCTTGACCAACTTGCCAGACAAACACAACAAAGAGAAACCTTGATCCAACCTACAAGTTTGTCTTTGTCTTATAGGAACAAGCACAAACATATATGAATAACAAGTAAAGCATCACTACACTCCAACCCATTGAGCAAAACAAAACTATCAGCACTATTTTTGGCTAACAATAGCATATTTTTTTGATATTTATGTGTCTTTAAATATACAAAAGCAATGATAGTAAATAAATACATATTCAAAAACTACAAAACAAGGTCTACAGCTTTCATGAAGACACACTATTTTTATTCTAAACTTAAGCATGCCTAAACTTCAGTTGAATTCAGACAATGAAATCTACCCTAAATTCTAATAGCCATTGGTTGAATATTGATATCTATTAAACCATTTGTCTAATAGTTATGAAACTTTACCAGATCATGGAGAACTGTGTTATACAACACTTTCATTCTATAGACACTTTCGATAAAAGTCATCAAGATGTCCTAATCAAGGTAGTAATATCGAACACAGAATCTGCCAGCAGAAACTAACAACCCACTTCAAAAGTATAGATCTAAAGTTATATTTTAGATATAACAGTGTATTATGCACCGTTGGAAAAATATTAAAAACCTCTACAACTTTGGTATTCATTTGAGAAACTAGTTTAACCATTAACATCATCAAAAAGTAAATCAATCTACTACTGTTTAGAACTTCTTTGAAGTAGCAACCGCCACACTTAAAAAAACATAACTCCTAAACTACATAGCAAAAAATCATGAAATTTTACGAGCAGATGTATCTAGGAAAACTCTATAACTTCTGTATTCATAGGTTTCGCAAATTTGGCCTCTAACAAAACCAAAAGCCACAACCTACCCGTACTACTCAATCTAAAAATCCAAAATTATGTGTAGCGATTGATCCGACCTAACGACGACTTAGATATTCAATTATTTAGACTTGAACATTACAACGACAAACTTGGATCTATAAGGAAAAGGTTGGGGACATACACCTGGAACTTACATCGCCTAGAACTTGTCATAGCCAGATTGACCAAGATACCACTCAAGTTAAAATTGCTTGTAGAAACATAAAGCCAAAACCACCATTACCGCACAAGTGGGCATATTCGCCAAATGAAAGCACACAAGATGGAAATCATATATCACAAATTTAAAGAAAGAAAACAGTAAAATAAGCAACCAATCAACACCAACGCCTAAGGGATCATGTGTGATAAAGAAACCCACTAAGGAATGTACACAAGTTGAAAATGATATATCACTTTTAGAGAATGAAATTAGTTAAGTGAGCAGCCGGACAACACCCATGACTAATGGATGAGACAAGACAACTTTGCGTCTTTGAAGAACTGAAACATCATGTTAATCATGACAGACTCACTAAAATAAAACATAAGGCTTAATTCAACCAACTCCTCCACCTTTCTATTTATGCACTAGCAAACAAATATGATTTCTAGAGCTTATGGACTACTCCACTTAGTTAACCAAAAACATACTCAAAACCAAGGCATAGACATAAGGCAACTAGAACAAAATACTCTTGTAATAGAACACAACAAAACCATGACTTCATGCAAACACTTCACCCTAGTTACAAAATGCAAGCTCACATGGATGGATACAATCTATTAAACATCAAGACTGTTCTACACAGAAGGCACATGACCACATCTAACCCTCAAACTCGCTTGGAACTATACTTAGGTACTCCTCTCAACTCACCTCTATGATCAGCACAATGTTTACCTTGTACTCTATGGGAAAAACACCTAGACCATTCTAGGTCAGGCTTAAACATCGCAACACCAACATATAGGACAATTCACACAACAATCCACCAATCTGATATGTTAAGAGAGAATAGCTAGAGTGCACGGCATGGGGGCCAATCCACCAGTCACTCTGCTATTTCCTTCGAATATGGATAGTTGGGTCGCAACTTATCTCTCGGGCAATCCTCACTTAACAGTGCAGAAAAAGGCATCATGGGAGCCCGCCACTCTACCCATCTGCACTACCAGACTATAGCTACACTGAGTTTCCAAAACCGTTTCATATCAACAAAAACAAATAAAACATTTTAGCATCTTCACCACTCAAGTATTCAAAACTACAATAGCATAAAGGTATGAATGAACATCCTAGTACTCAGACAAACATATACTTGCAAGGGAAAAGTAACATGGATAAAATCATCATATTTAATCATGTACAATATATTGCAAGATCAAGTAAAGAAGATACAAACCAAGCAAATAACACTTGCACTTGATCATAATTAACAAAAGTAACAATATACAACATGAACATCAAGCAAAATAAAACACCTTAATCTCAATTGGCATGCATGATAAGCAAACCCATAACCACCCTACATGTGCAAGTGTGTCATTTTAAACCTTACTTTTCCAAGAATCTAAAGCCTGCTTTGATACCAACTATAACACCCCAGGCGCCACAAAAGCCAAAATGTTACTAACGTCCCTTCCCACATGCCAGAGCATGAAAACTCAGCATCAAAACCCCTTCATCAAAATAAAACATAGAAGCAACGACAAGAACAAAACTACAGATAAATTTCCCCGCTATGTTTTTTTAAAGCATGAAGGATCTCCATGACTAATAAACTAGTTTATTACAGCAAGCCAAAAACATCGTTATTATCTCTAATAGTGTGTGGAAAAGTGAAGATGTGCCGCTGATTCCCTCCCTTCAAGCAAAGCATCCAAATCAAGCACCTAAAAAATATAATGGGGTGAGAATAAATCTCAGCAAGTAAACTACCTGAACATGTCATTCAAACTATAGTTTAATTAGACATCAATTTAATCATAGAAGAATACTTGTCATTATTATAAATAAAGGGTTCATGATAAGATTATTAATCTGATAAAATTTCCATCAAGAAATTAATGATATGATATAAAATAAATGAACGACCTCCACATATGAATAAGACAATACTCCTCATATTATAAATGAAACAATACTAAACATATAAATAGAAATAATCCTCCTCACATCCACTTCATTCCAACATAAAACTTCAATATAAACAAAGTTTAAAGAGTGCATATGCAATGCATATGCATGTCCACCGCCTTCATACCCAACAAGGTATGAAGCTGCATCGTACCCTCCTCGGGCAACGTACGACGTTGTACTAGTACGGTCATGACCATAGGTCAATGACATAATCTACAAGAGCACTCTAGAATAGTCATATAACTTTCTCACCGACCTGGCTCAAGAGCACTCCTGAATAATTATATAACTTTCTCACCGACTTGGCTCAAATGCATATGCTCATGACAAGAATGCACATGATACAATGATATGGTGCAAGTGCATATATACTTACCACATATGCCTGATATATCCACCATTACAAAACATAACACTTACCTCATGATGAGAGACAAATGACAAAAGACTCAACAATGAAAATCATATACAAATTACTTTAAAGGGTAAGTGATTTCATAGTTAGTTATATCATCCGGCTTTCATTCATGTTATGATAGAGTGTAGGTAGAATAATTAACATGTCAAGCTATAGCAAACCACCGCTATGTTTAATTACTTGCCTTCATTGAAGATCAAACATGTTTGCTAAGAATGATCCATAAGCACAACACCTATTTTAGAACAATGATTTCAGCACAAATACTCCAAATATCACTCATAAAAAATATATGAAGTATTTCTACGTTCAAACCAACAACTGACAAAAACAGCCCCACTTGACCCTGATAAAACAACAGCAATGTTGTTTGTGATTTTTTTATCTTTAAAACCATAATAGCAATGATAGCAAGTAAGTACTCCACAAAAATCTACACAGAACAAGCCACAATTTTGGTATTCAAACAAAGTTCAAGTTATGCCATCTACTATTTTTCAAACAGCCTACAAACTAACACACATGTTCTGTCTTTAACAACCGAGACATTTTTAAACAAAAACTGTATCTCCCAAACCACCCAACCAAAACTTCTGAAATTATGTCATAACATAGAAAATTCCATTCTCTATCACTTTCGTATAATGAAGATTTGGAGTAGAAGCATCTAACACAACGTAGTTAAGCTTTGAATAGGACTGCCATGGTGGAGGGTTTCCTCTTGAATAACAGTGAGAATAAGTTGGGGAATCCACCGATCTAGAACCTCTCCCTGATCTTCTCTTCGCCCTCGATCCATTTTGCTATCCACCTTAGAGTTTCTTGCACCTTTGGAGAGGGAGATTAGAGGGAATAAGGTGATGCCGTGGTGGGGGGAAGGAGATGACGTGATGAGGAGGGAAAAGAGGGAGGACGGCTGTGAGAGGGGAGACGGGGTGAGTTACTGCTCACACGACTCTTTCTCTCCCTACATCTTCCAATGATCATTGCCTTTTCATCTAAGATCTAAATGGCGCATATGAGTAGTCAAATGAAATGTGTCATGCAAGTAATATAAATCAAGCACAAGTGACACAATGATTTATCTCGTGGTTCGGCTCACCACCAAGGCTTGCCTACCTCCACGTTGCTGAGGTTAGCGACTAAGGCTTAGAGCTTTCCCGCCCTTCCTTGTTCTCAAGTCAAGAGACTTAACTCTTGAGATAAGGGATGAGTTTACTAGCTTCAAGATATGGTTACTGTAACACTCTCGGTGTTACATTATTCAGTTTTTGCTAAAACAGTGCATGAGCATTGAACTTGTGTGTAAATGTGTGTAATATAAGGTAAACATAGATGTTCAGAACTTGAAACGTTCATTTGAAACAAGAAACAAATGTTACATTTCATGTCGCTTTATATCGTTTAGTATTCTAAGTGAATTTTTATCGAACAAAAATGCTATAGAACGCTTATGTGAAACTTTGATAAAGTTCGTAGTATGAACTTCATAGGTGATGATAAAATACGTGCAGTCGAAGATGGGATTCACTAGCTAGTGTATCAAGTAGCTTAGAAAAGGAATTCGACACGAAACCGTTTGAAGCTTAGTCGTTTCGCGTAAGTTTGAAAATGGGTCAACAAAGCCATGTTCGGCAATTTTTGTAGAGCGATCGGGTTAAGATGAGGCGAGATGTCTTGGCTTAGCTCGATAGCCCTATGTACCCTCTTGAGGGTAGAATGGCTGGTCTGGTTTTGGGATCATCGAATTGGGTGTTGTTGAAGCTTTAAAAAGCATGCACGACACGTTTTGCACCACCAGGTGCGGTCACCGCCCTGTTTGGCCTGGCACTGCTGCTCTGGCTTGACCCACGTGTGGTGCCACGCTAGCCATGTTGCCACCACTATGCTTGTGCAAGCACGTCCACGTGCATGGTCCCTACGCTACTGGCCACAGCCTTCTACCACCACGCTCTGACACAGCTCGCGCATGCCACACGCGCCCAGTCGCGTCACCTGTCGTCGTCGCCATGTGCTGGCCGCTCGGCCTTCACTACCACCGGGTCCACACCATTGTTGCATGCCTGGCTCGCAACTCGCGCACACACACATGCACTAGGGCCCGATGGGCCTAGATGCTCTACCCTTCCATCATGTCCACTTGCGCCACTGCTCACAGTCACATCTATCGATGTGTTCAGCTTGTTCGAACCGGTGTCGCCACTCACCCAAGCATGCTCACGCACATCGCCTGCATGGCCGTTGTTGCCGTTGACACTTTGGCTGCACGCGCGTGGCCTTGCCCTGCCTAACTTCACCGTCCCATCCACGCTTCACGCCATGCCACTCTATAGTTTCCTAGACAAGCCAGCCTCTATGGCGCAGCGCCATGTCACCCTTGCCTTATGTGTCATGGAGCTATGGTCGTGCGTCGGAGTGCCGAACTCATGCGCATGTTTGGAGGTTGCATTGATGTCCAGCGTCGTGCCAAGCCCGCTGCTGTTGCAGCCATACGGTGCCGGGGCCTCAGTTGGAGTTTTCTCCATCGTCGAACCCATTTAGCTGAACACCATTGCCCACCAAATTGGCCAGGTGTAGTCCATCCCTTTCCAATTCACTGTGTGCCCAAATAGCTAGAGTAGTTAGCTTTCGAATGGAGTCATCTCGACGGGTTTCTTTCCTACGGTAAGATAATGGGAAGAATTTTCCCCTCAGTGATCCACCTTGGCCGGTGAGATGAGTTCTCAGCCCAGGGCACTACTCCTTCCTCTGTTGTTTTAATTGAGCATGGCTGTTGCCTCTCCTTGACTCATTTGCCTCGCCCATGCAGTGGCCCCACCAACGGTGCAGCAGGTCACCAGGAACGTCTTCTCTGTAGCCGGTGTGAACCGGAGCAACCTCGCGCACATGGCCAGCCCATTACCGTTCCTCATGACTTTGCCTAGCCCATCCGTCACATCGCTGGTGAGGTCCTCTTGCTCCTAGAGTAGCTAGTTGACTCAATTAGGGTCGAGGTTCGCCGAAGTGCGTGTCCATCCCTAGCGGATGTGGGTAGATGCTGTTTCTATGGCCGACGCGCTTGAATGTAGAAGTGGTTCAAATAGGACTTCTACATTGTTTAACGCAGTCTGTAGATGGTTAAGGAGTAGCGGTTGAGGCGTTAGGCAAGGCTTATTCACTGGCATCAACGCTATCGCGGCCAAACATCGCCGTGGTGCGTGGCCATGCCTCTGTGTCACCAACCGGGTTGTTTAGTACCTCTATCGGATGCTCATGGGTTGAGGAGTGTCGAGGTGGTAAGAATCGAGGCCATGGAGGTGCGTGCTTGCCGACGTTAGGCTGGGAGGGTCGCGGTCTCTGTTAAGTCCAGCCAGGGATGTCACAACGTAAATTCGAAGTAAACCAGGGGGTTAAGTGCTAGAGTCAGTGAGAGAAGGGAATAGTGGAATGGACTGTGGTTCCATTTGATTGGAATCTGAGGGCTCTTTTGCTTAATGTGGCGCGCGCGTGGGTTTTCCCTCCATGGGTTGCTGGCTTGCGTGGGCCATACCGCGCTGGGCTGCATCGGCGCGCTGCGCAAGTGCGCGCGCGGGCATCGCGGGTTGGGCCAGGTCGCTTGCGTGGGCCGCGAGATAGAAATCAGTTTTCATTTTCCTGTAAATTCATGAATGATTATTCAATATTAGTTTGAGTTAAACTTTAATAAATTATAGTAAATCATGTAGATGTCCAAAAATAGTGAAACTAAGTTTGTTAAGTTCAGAAAAATACCACCTACTTGTTAGTGTAGTTAGATTATAGTTAGCTATAACAATAGTAGGTTCATAAATTCAAACTAAAGAGCATAGTATTATGTAGATTAATAATTGTAGGAATTTTTATGGTAAATTGGTGATAGCTATAGCTATGAAAATTTTACAGTAGGCTCACTAGGTTATTATGTACTTGCTATAAATTTTGTAGCCTTAGAGTGAGTTGATAAATAGAGTAGCTATTACCCTTGCTTTATCGTATATAGCGTAAATCAGCATTAGGAGTAATAATACATGTAGTTGCTATAATAATGTATACCATATTTCAAACTTGTTATCGATAACAATAGATAGCTTAGTACTATAGTTAGTAGCACTATCTTAGTAGTTAAACAAATGTACTTTTATTTTAAGAGTTGTTGTTGCTATATTACTAAGCATTGCATCATCATTTCATACATATATATCACGAGCTGGTAGAATTCATGCCCGTCGACGAATAGGAGTACGACGAAGTCATTGAGGAGTACGAGAAGGAGATCCTCGTGCAGGAGGGAGCCCCGGAGCCTTTTGGTGCTGACCGTACTGACCCATCACCTGCCCAAGGCAAGCCCTGGTGCATAATCCCTATTTTATTATCACTAAATATATATATATGATGTGCATTTAAGTAATAGGCATTTTATGGAAACTACGTGCATAAATATATCCACCCATGAGTTCTACTAGTATAGGTCGAGTAGCTGCTATGCTCAGGATGACGGTAGCATGGGTAACCTATCGTTACTCACAAATAGATGATAAATATGATCACTCATAATAAAATGGTAAAAATGAAAAATGGTGACCGGGTAGAGATATGGTTTGGGTACTGGTGCGTGTAAGAGGTCGTGTCCGATGGCCAATGGGGCATAGCTTGGTTACACTTTTTCCCTGTTTGGTCGGTTAAGGACTGGTCGTTGCAATGGACGCGAGGCAAGTCACAGATCTATTGTCCTGAGCACATACCTGGGTATGGGCGTAGGGAAGACTTGTTGCCTTCTTGTCGTGGATCCGGCTCTTTCTAGACCGACTGATTGGAGGTGGAAATGGTGGAGGTCCTTGCACCGCCCTGAGTCTGAGACTCAGGAGTGGAGGCTTGGAGTCCAAGTTTGGACGGGGACCTAGACACCCAGGATAGGAGGGTGATGGGTTGGTCCTGCTTGTGCCAAGGGTACAAGCGGGGTATGTGTTTTCGAGGCACCTAGCTGGGCACATTGGTTCATGAATCGCCGCCAAGTCGGTATGACTTGTCTTACCTCTAGCATCGTAGTAAGAACTGAAAGTTAAAAGAAGAAGAAATGGAACTGATTGCTCAACTCTTGCTTGAAAGTAGAACATGTGCTTATATAGACTGGCTAGATAATAACTTAATATGGCTAATAATAATAACATAAATAAGGACTCACTATTAGTATTGTTTTCTACTAAAAGAAAATCAGCAAACCATAAAGCTTCTCATATTCCTTGGAGTCAGGAAATTATTCCCACTAGTCGGATAAGTCTTGCGAGTATATTGTGTACTCAGGGTTTATTTACCCCTGTTGCAGGTGATACTTCAGAAGTACCATTGAGTGGAGGATTCTTCTGGTGGGCTCAGACGGATGCTCGTTCTTATCGTTAGATGCTTATTTGAAATTCCGTTGTTTATTATTCCGCACTCTAACATTTGGTAATGTAATAATGTACTTTTAAGAACTTCTAATGTATGAAATGGACAAGTATTGTAACTCGCTCTCATTATTGGATCCTTGGGAAAAATGTGGATCTTTCGGATTCTCCCTTGGGGTGTGCCCGACGGATATCGCCCGCTGTAGCTTGCTTTTGGGGTGCTTAGTGTCTGGTGGAATTCGAGCATCTCCATAAGCATGTTATTTCAGGCGGTTCTACCATAGCTAGTACTAGAGCCAATAATGGTTACAAGTTTCATCACTCTTTTTCAAAACTTAAAAATTTGACCAACAAAAGTTTTTCAAAAAGTAGGATGCGATTAAGTTAGATAAATAAGTATAAGCCCTAGCAATATGCTCTATCTAGGATAGCGGCACTGGTTTTATCTAATCAGTTTCTATAGGTACACTAATTTACGTTGTGTAAGAAATCGTCTAGCATACGAAAAGTGAGTGTGCGATGTGCCGAAAATTTTATGAATGCCACTATATTCCGGCTTGAGTGAACATATAGGCCAAAGCATGCATCATGATAATAGCATCTTGCTTAAATTAAAATCCTCCTACACGTATAATTGGATTAGTAAAGTGATAGGATTAATTAAAAGAATGCTTTAACTAAATGTGTTGTCATTTCTCTATCCCTTGTGTCTGATCAGGAAGGTTGTTCTAAATGGATGGTTCCTATCTCTTACAGATGAATCTAAGGTCCGGACGTGGGAGTACAAGTGCTGGGGCGGCTCACGGTCTTGGCGAGGGCCAAGGTGAGAGTGGCTAGGCCCATGAGCACAACGGGGAGTGCCATGGGGAGCCACTTCTGGCTCCTCCTCCTCTGCCACCGCTGCCTCTGATGACTCATGCAGAGATGATGGTGGAACTGTTGGCTGCTCACCGAGAGTCAGCTCATGCCATGGAAATAATGGCACAAGCTGTCGTTGGCTTCGCCCACAGAAGCCTTGGGGGAAATGGTGGGAACAGGGGTGGTGCCCGCTGTCCTAAGGGACCCTCCTCTTACCAGGATTTCCTCAAGACCCATCCACCCACTTTCACACTAACAGATGAGCCACTAGATGTGGAGCACTGTCTTCACATTCTGGAGCAGAAGTTTCTGTTGCTCAATGTGGCCGACAAGCAGAAAGTGCGCTTTGCAGCTCAGCAACTATTGGGGTCCATAAGTGCATGGTGGGATACCTTCCATGCCATGCAGCAGCCAGATCATCTGGCAACCTAGCAGGAGTTCACCACAGCATTCAGAGAGTTCTATATTCCTGCTACTGTCATCAACTGGAAGCTGACCGAGTTCCTGGAGCTGCGATAGGGGAGTATGATAGTGATGGACTATGTGAATAAGTTCAATCACTTGTCCTAGTATGTTGGCATTCATGTGGACACTAACGAGAAGAAGGACTGCTTCTTTCACAGCATCTCTTATATCCTTCAGGAGAGGCTGTACACTATAAACTATTAGACTTTCGGGGCAATGATGAACGCTGCCATCACCATGGAGAGCTTGCAGCAGGATTCCTAGGCAGAGTGGAAGAGGAAGTAGGTGGCTACGGGGTCTTCTAGCCACCCTTATGCTCAGAAGGTATAGGTTGTCCGACGGGGGCTCTATCAATTATCAGGCGGGCCTTCGTTTTGGCAGCCCCAGCAAACTTCTCAGACTTCTTCCATATAGTACCATGCTCCCACTCAGCAGGTGTAGCCCCAACAGTCTCGGGGACAGTAGGTCCCACCTCGCCAAGGATTTGGAAACAAGCCAGGCGCTTGCTTCAAATGTGGCAAAGATGGCCAGTATGCCCGAGCGTGTCCCCAGAACCAGCCATCTCAGTCTGCTCAACCATCGGTGAACTCCAGGCTAGTCAGGAGGACCATGATAAAAAAGAAAGTGCCCAGCAGATCTGGATAGGTGCATTTCATAGATGCGGAACAGATATTGTGGCAGGAACCAGTGATGGCTCGTATGTTTACCATCGATTCCCATCCAGCTTATGTGTTGTTCAATTCTAGTGCATCACATTCATTTATGAGTATGGGATTTGTAGACTAGCATAACTTACCACTTATGGCTATACCTTATGCCTATAGAATCCATACTATGGGTTCGCAAATGTTCATCAATACCCGAACGGACACAGTAAGCTTGGTATTAGCCACCCACACTTACCGCCTATAGTTCATGGTAATGCCTGGGCAAGGCATTGATGCTATTCTTGGAATGAACTGGTTACAGGTGTATGGGGTAGTCTTGGATTTGAAGTAGAGAAGTGTCGAGTTATGACTTTCTTCTTCTGAGGATAGGATGTCTCTGCTTGTACCCTTAGATCTAGTCTTACCTGTTGCTACCCATGCTGAAGCATCTCCTGATCTTACCCCCATCCCTGTGGTATATGAGTTCCTAAATGTTTTTCCTGAAGATCTTCCTAGGTTGCTACCGGACAGAGAGCTAGAATTCTCCATTGAGCTAGAGCCTGGTACTGCCCCTATCTCTAGACGCCCATACCGCATGGCTCCAAGGGAATTGGCTGAGATGAAGAAGCAACTAGAAGAGTTGATGGAAAAAGGTTTCGTCCATCCTAGTTCTTCACCATAGGGTTGTCCAGCCATTTTTGTGAAGAAGAAGGATGATACTCTATGGATGTGTGTGGATTACCGCCCTGTTAATGTAGTAACAGTTAAGAACAAGTATCATTTGACCCGCATAGATACTTTGTTTGATCAACTAGCCGGTGCCAAGGTGTTCTTGAAGATTGACCTCCGATCAGGCTATCATCAGATCAAGATCAGACCACATGATATACCAAAAACAACTTTTTCTACTAGGTATGGGATGTATGAGTATCTAGTGATGTCTTTTGGTCTCACCAATGCTCCTGCCTTCTTCATGTACCTAATGAATTTAGTCTTTATGCCGGAGCTGGACAAGTTTGTGGTAGTATTCATTGATGATATCCTGATATATTCCAAGAATGATGAAGAGCATGCCCAATACCTTCGGATAGTACTAGCTCAACTTAGGGAGCACAAGCTATATGCCAAATTCAGAAAGTGTGAATTTTGGTTAGATCAAGTGTAGTTTTTGGGGTATGTGTTGACACCTGACGATGTTTTAGTAGATCCCAGCAAGGTGCAAGATATGTTGGATTGGAAGTCTCCCAAGTCTATGCACCAGATTCGTCAGTTCCTTGGTCTAGCTAGGTACTATCAGTGTTTCATCCTAGATTTCTCCAAGATAGCCCAGCCAATGACCAAGCTACTCCAAAAAGAAGTTAAGTTTGATTGGAGTCTAGCCTATGAAGAAGCCTTCCAAGCTCTGAAGACATTTCTGACCACTGCTCCTGTGTTGGCCCAACCGAACATCGATAGACCCTTTGATGTATATTGTGATGCCTCGAAGATGGGTTTGGGGTGTGTGCTTATGCAAGATGGGCGTGCGATAGCTTATGCTTCGCGCCAACTGAAAAAGCACGAGGTGAATTACCCCACACATAACCTAGAGCTGGCTACTATGGTCCACGCTCTGAAGATTTGGAGGCACTATATGTTGGGCAACAAAGTGCATATCTTTATAGATCACAAGAGCCTCAAGTATATTTTCACTCAGTCTAAGCTGAATATGAGGCAAAGGAGGTGGTTAGAATTGATAAAAGATTATAACTTAGAAGTCTATTATCACCTAGGAAAAGCCAATGTAGTGGCTGATGCTTTGAGCAAAAAGTCACACTAAGTTGAGGAAACACCTTTGTCTCTCAACCATGTAGAGGTATTGGCTCACATTGCATTGACCTCAGAATTGCTGGAGCAGATTATTTGGGAGCAAAGGGAAGACCCTAAAGGAATTCCCCACATCAGAAAATTGATTGCTGAAGGGCGTGGCCCTCACTTTAGTGTTGATGAGCATGGTGTAGTAAAATACAAGGATAGGCTAGTGGTTCCATTTAGTGAGGAGCTAGGAAGGAAGATTTTGAATGAAGCCCATCATTCAAAGCTATCTATTTATCCTAGCAGCAACAAGATGTATCATGATCTGTGCCACTTGTACTGGTGGTCCAATATGAAGCAGGACATCACCCAGCATGTCACGAAGTGCGACACTTGTGGTAGAGTTAAGGCAGATCATATGCGTACTCTAGGATATCTGCAGCCCTTGCCTATTCCTATTTGGAAATGGGAGGATATTTCCATGGCTTTCATTGTGGGTTTACCCCGCACATTCAAGAGCTATGACTCTATTTGGGTCATTATGGATCGCCTCACCAAGTCAGCTCATTTTCTCCCAATGAATTCTAAATATTCCACCAAATAGTATGCTGAGTTGTACTTGGACCGGATTGTGACTCTACATGGAGTTCCCCTCACTATCATATCCGATAGGGGATCAGTTTTTGTCTCTCGCTTCTAGGAGCAACTCCAGGAGTGTCTTAGAACTGGTCTCCTCCATAGTTTAGCCTATTACCCCCAGACTGATGGCCAAACCAAAAGGGTGAACCAAGTGCTTGAAGACATGTTGAGAGCGTGTGCCATTTCTTTTCCTGAGAAGTGGGATGGGTGCCTAAAGTTAGCTGAATTTTCTTACAATAATAGCTACCAAGAGAGCATTCGCATGGCACCATTTGAAGCTCTATATGGGAAGAATTGCTGGACGCCGCTTAATTGGGTTGAAGTGGGAGACCATGGATACTTTGGGCCAGAATTCATCAAGGAGGCTTAAGAGCAAGTTATAGTTATCCAATGTCATTTGAAGGTAGCTCAGAGCCGACAAAAAGCCTATGCAGACAAGCAAAGAAGGCCTTTGGAGTTAGAAGTTGGGGATTATGTGTACCTCAAGGTATCTCCTATGAGAGGAGTACATCGGTTTGGTATCCATGGCAAGCTAGCTCCCCAATACGTGGGTCCTTATAAAATTTTGAGGCAATGTGACCCCGTTGCTTATCGTCTCTAGCTTCCTGAGATGTTATCTGCGGTACACAAGGTGTTTCATGTATTGCAATTGAAGAGATGTTTGCGGATACCGGATGAAGCTGTAGAAGTTGAAGGGCTTCCTCTCCAACCAGATTTGACTTACGTTGAGCACCCTGTCAAGATCCTAGATGAGAAAGAAAGAGTGACCAGAAACAGTGTGGTAAAGTTCAAGAAAGTGCAATCGCAAAACCATTCAGAGGTCGAGGCCACATGGGAACAAGAGAGTTACCTATTGAAGCATTACCCCCACCTCCTCTCTAGTTCTGATAGTTAGTTGCTACGTCGAAATGTAACTCCTATCTTCTCACACTAGGCGCATGAAATCTCAGGTCAAGATTTTATTTTAAGGGGTAGATTTGTTACACTCTCAGTGTTACATTGTTCAGTTTTTACTAAAACACTGCATGAGCATCAAACTTGTGTGTAATATAGGGTATACATAGATGTTCAGAACTTGAAACGTTCATTTGAAACAAGAAACAAATGTTACATTTCATGTCGCTTTATATCGTTTAGTATTCTAAGTGATTTTTTATCGAACAAAAATGCTATAGAATGCTTATGCGAAACTTTGATAAAGTTTGTAGTACGAACTTTGTAGGTGATGATAAAATACGTGCGGTCGAAGATGGGATTCGCTAGCTAGTCTATCAAGTAGCTTGGAAAAGGAATTCGATGCGAAACCGTTTGAAGCTTAGTCGTTTCGCGTAAGTTTGAAAATGGGTCGATGAAGCAATGTTCGGCAATTTTTGTAGAGCGATCGGGTTAAGATGAGGTGAGATGTCTTGGCTTAGTTCAATAGCCCTATGTACCCTCTTGAGGGTAGAATGGCTGCTTTGGTTTTTGGATCATCAAATTGGGTGTTGTTGTAGCTTTAAAAAGCATGCATGACATGTTTTGCACCTCTAGGCACGGTCACCGCCTCTGTTCGGCTTGGCACTGTTGCTCTGGTTTGACCCACGCATGCTGCCATGCCAGTCGCATCACCACCGCCGCACCTATGCAAGCACGTCTATGCGCATGGTCCCTGCGCTGCTGGCCATAGCCTTCGACCGCCACGCTCTAGCGCAGCTCATGCACGCCTCACGCGCCCAGTCGCGCTACCCGCCATCATCGTCGTCGCGTCTGCCAGTGTGTTTGGCTCATCCAAATCGATGTCGCCACTCGCCCAAGCACTCTCATGCGCACCGCCTGCACGGCCGCTGTTGCCATTGACACTTTGGCTACATGCGTGTGGCCTTGCCTCGCCTAACTTCACCGTCTCATCCGCGCTTCGTGCCATGCCACTCTGTAGTTTCCCGGACATGCCAACCTCTATGGCGTAGTGCCGTGCCACCCTCGCCTTGTGTGTCATGGAGCTTTGGTCACATGTCAGAGTGCCATACTTGTGCGCACATTTGGAGGTCGCATTGATGTCCAGCATCGTGCCAAGCCCGCTGCTGTTGTAGCCATACGGTGTCGGGGCCTCAGTTGGAGTTTTCCCTACCATCAAACCCATTTAGCCGAACACCATCGCCCACCAAATTGGCTGGATGCAGTCCATCCCTTTCCAATTCATCATGCACCCAAATAGCTAGAGTAGTTAGCTTCCGATTGGAGTCATCTCGATGGGTTTCTTTCCTACGGTAAGGTAATGGGAAGAATTTCCCCTCGATGGTCCGCCATGGCCAGTGAGATGAGTTCTTCGCCCAGGTCACTACTCCTTGCTTTGTTGTTCCAATCGAGCATGGCTGTTGCCTCTCCTTGACTCGTTTGCCTCACCCGTGTAGTGGCCCCACCGACGGTGCAGCAGGTCGCCGAGAACATCTTCTCCACAGCCGGCGTGAACCAGAGCAACCTCGCGCGTGTGGCCAGCCGTTGCTGTTCCTCGTGAATTCACCAAGCCCATCCGTCACATTGCAAGTGAGGTCCTCTTGCCCCTAGAGTAGCTGGTTGACTCAATTAGGGTTGAGGTTCATTGGAGCACGTGTCCATCCCTGGCAGACGTGGGTAGATGTTGTTTCCATGTCCGACGCGCTTGAATGTAGTAGCGGTTCAAATAGGACTTCTACATTGTTTAACGCAGTCTGTAGATGGTCAAGGAGTAGCGGTTGAGGCGTTAGGCAAGGGTTATTCACTGGCATCGGCGCCACCATGGCCAAACACCACTGTGGTGCATGGCCATGCCTCTGTGCGTCACCAATCGGGTTGTTTAGTACCTCTATCGGATGCTCTTAGGTTGAGGAGTGTCACGGTGGTAAGAATCGACGCCATGGAGGTGCGTGCTCGCCGGCGTTAGGCCGGGAGGGTTGTGGTCTCTGTTAAGTCTGGCCAGGGACATCGCAACGTAAATTCGAAGTAAACCAGGGGTTAAGTGCTAGAGTCAATGAGAGAAGGGAATAGTGGAATGGACTGCGGTTCCATTTGATTAGAATCCGAGGGCTCTTTTGCTTAATGTGGTACGCGCGCGGGTTTTCCCTCCGTGGGCCGCTGGCTCACGTGGGCATTACCATGCTAGGCCGCATCGGCGCGCTGCGCGAGTGCGCGCACAGGCATCACGGGTAGGGCTAGGTCACTCGAGTGGGCCGCGAGATAGAAATCAATTTTCATTTTCCTGTAAATTCGTGAATGATTATTCAATATTAGTTTCAGCTGAACTTTAATAAATTGTAGTAAATCGTGTAGATGTCCAAAAATAGTAAAACCAAGTTTGTTAGGTTCAAAAAAATACCACCTACTTGTTAGTGTAGTTAGATTATAGTTAACTATAACAATGGTTGGTTCATAAATTCAAACTAAAGAGCATAGTATTATGTAGATTAATAATTGTAGGAATTTTTGTGGTAAATTGGTGATAGCTATAGCTATGAAAATTTTACTATAGGCTCACTAGTTTATTATGTGCTTGCTGTAAATTTTGTAGCCTTAGAGTGAGTTGATAAATAGAGTAGCTATTACCCTTGCTTTATCGTATATAGCGTAAATCAGCATTAGGAGTAAGAATACATGTAGTTGCTATAATAATGTATGCCATACTTCAAACTTGTTATCGGTAACAATAGATAGCTTAGTATTGTGGTTAGTAGCACTATCTTAATAGTTAAACAATTGTACTTTTATTTTAAGAGTTGATGTTGGTATATTACTAAGCATTGCATCATCATTTCATGCATGTATATCACGAGCTGATAGAATTCGTGCCCATCGACGAACAGGAGTACGACGAAGTTATTGAGGAGTACATGGAGGAGATCCTCATGTAGGAGGGAGCCCCAGAGCCTTTTGGTGCTGACCGTACTGATCCATCGTCTGCCCAAGGCAAGCCCTGGTGCATAACCCCTATTTTATTATCACTGAATATATATATATATGATGTGCATTTAAGTAACAGGCATTTTATGGAAACTATGTGCATAAATATATCCACCCATGAGTCCTACTAGTATAGGTCAAGCAGCTGCTATGCTTAGGATGATGGTAGCATGGGTAACCTATCGTTACTCACAAATAGGTGATAAATATGATCACTCATGATAAAATGGTGGAAATGAAAAATGGTGACCGGGCATGGATATGGTTTGGGTACTGGTGGGTGTAAGAGGTCGTGTTCTACGGCCAACGAGGCATAGCTTGGTTACACTTTTTTCCTATTTGGTTGGTTAAGGACTGGTCGTTGCAATGGACGTGAGGCAAGTCACAGATCTATTGTCCTGAGCACATACTTGGGTATGGGTGCAGGGAAGACTTCTTGCCCTCTTGTCGTGGATTTGGCTCTTTCCGAACCGACTGATTGTAGGCGGAGATGGTGGAGGTCCTTGCACCACCCTGAGTCTGGGACTCGAGAGTAGGGGCTTGGAGTCTAAGTTTGGACGAGGACCTAGACACCTAGGACAGGAGGGTGATGGGTTGGTCCTGCTTGTGCCTAGGATACAAGTGGGGCGTGTATTTTCAAGGCACCTAGCTGGGCACATTGGTTCGTGAATCACCGCCAAGTCGGTACGACTTGTCTTACCTCTAGCATCGTAGTAAGAACTGAAAGTTGAAAGAAGAAGAAATGGAATTGATTGCTCAACTCTTGCTTGAAAGTAGAATAGGTGCTTATATAGACTAGCTAGATAATAACTTAATATGGCTAATAATAATAACATAAATAAGGACTCACTATTAGTATTGCTTTCTGCTAAAAGAAAACCAGCAAACCATAAAGCTTCTTATATTCCTTGGAGTCGGGAAATTATTCCCACTAGTCGGATAAGTCTTGCGAGTACATTGTGTACTTAGGATTTATTTACCCCTGTTGTAGGTGATGCTTGAGAAGTACCATTGTGTGGAGGATTCTTCTGGTGAGCTCAGACGGATTCTCGTTCTTATCGTTAGATGCTTATTTTAAATTTTGCTGTTTATTATTCAGCACTCTGACATTTGGTAATATAATAATGTAGTTTTTAAGAACTTCTGATGTATAAAATGGACAAGTGTTGTAACTTGCTCTCATTATTGGATCCTTAGGGAAAATGTGGATCTTTTGGGTTCTCCCTTGGGGTGTGCCCAACGGATACCGCCTGCTATTGCTTGCTTTTGGGGTGCTTAGTGTTTGGTGGAAGCCGAGCACCTTCGTATGCATGTTATTTCGGGCGATTCTACCATAGCTACAAACCTCCTGGGACTACCACACAAGTTGGCAAGCTCCACGTGTGACGCTCTAGCCGGCTAGGAGCCAAGCTCCAAGAGTAAAAAACACAACTGTCGGCTAAAACATGAACCAAGTGCTCTTTAGAGTTTAGGAATCAATGGAGTTGCTCTCTAATCAAGTTGCGAACCCTGTTTCCTCAAGGATCGATGGGGGAAATCAATAGATTTGCTTGGGGTTTTAGGTCAACAATGGAGTGAGAGAGAGAGCTCCTGCTCTGTTTTGGGTGTGCTGAAGTGAGGAAGAAGGGAGCAGGGTGGTTTGTTCGAAAGGAAGGGGAAAGGTATATATACCCCTCAGCCCCCAACGGTCACTTTAAATCACAGATAGTCGTTGGAGAGGAAAGGGAATGGTATAAATACCCCCAGCCCACAATGGACACCGCACCCAAGGGGTCGGGTGAGAGAAAGCCCATGGCCTCAAGGTCAAGCAAGATGGAGCCCTCAACCTCGTGGTTGGGCGAGCCAGATCCCGTGACCCTAGGGTCGGGCGAGCCAGAGCCCATGACCTTAGGTTTGGGTGAGATGGAGAACGTGACCAAAGGGTCTAGCGATCCAGAGCCCATGACCTTAGGGTCGGATGAGACGAAGCCCGTGACTAAAGGGTTGGGCGAACCAGAGCCTACGCCCAAGGGGTCAGGCGAGTCGAAGCTCGCACCCAAGGGGTCGGGAGAGTCAGAGCTCACACCACGTAAGACAGCAATGGTAATAGTGAAGTGTAGACTATCTTAGCTGTGAATCTGAGGATGCTTGTGGTTGTTAGAGCACTTGGTAGCACATATTAGCTTAAGCATTATGTCCCCCTTTATAGTATGGCTTTTCCTGTACTCAAATTCATTATATAAAAGAATCTTAAACCTCTTTTGAGTTTGAAGCCATCTATATTTGTAATTGGGGGCTCCTCCATTTTGTGTAGCATCCATGAATATAAGTTCCTTGCTTGTTATCTCAATAAATCTCATTAGTTATCTAATTGTGTGGTCATTATCACTAAAACCCACAATTAGGGCTTGATTGCACTTTTAGAAACCCTTTCTCCATGTTGGCTTGCTTTTTTGGGGTCTCTTGTGGTGGCTAAGTCGTATTCGCTAACCCTGGTTGTGGCGTGATCCAAGATGCCCTCGTTAGCTAAGGATTAACGCATGGGTTTTGAAGCAACTCTCATCACATGTGAGCAGGGCATGATCCATGTAAGCATAGGCATTCTCCTTGCAGAGGCACCTTTGTGAGTCTTTTAGTTGTTGGTCTGGTTAGTCTTTCACAATGGGGTTGTTAGCCTCCATTGGTTCATGAGACTCCAACATGGCAGCGGGTTAGTGACCTAGGATGTGTGAAGGAGGTGGTCATGGCTTGGCCATGATCCCTATCGGGGTCACATGGGCCCTACTCCTTTTTTCCCTGACGTCCCTCTCGACCTCGAGAGGTCGTGATGCCTATTCACAAGCATCTTCGGTTTTGACCCACACGGGGAGAGGCTTGTCCACCGTAGCCACATGGTTCAAGCGGTGTGCCTCTTCGAGGTCAATGGGTAATTCTAGTGGGACCCGATATCCTCCCCAATCGACATGGAGTTTAGCTATGTCTCATCGAGAGATGTCCCATACATCGTTGGCCATCAAGCCTATCGGTCCCTAACAACCTCCGCAGCGGCCAAAGGGCAAGATGCCTCCCCCCAAAGGGGGTCAACCCAGGTGACTTTGAAGTGAATGACTCGAACATAGTAGGAGATGGCCGTGAGGTTCCGTACCACTATTTGGAGCCATAGGGGGCCATCTCGTCTTGCCCCTACCTCTTTTGTGGCCTCAAGCCCGTCTAAGGGCCGGCCAAAGAGTGGGTTTCCTAAGCATGACATGGGGTCGTGGTTACGGTGGGCTACTCTACATGTGGACGTAGGGGATTGCTGCCTTCTCAGTCGCAACATGACTTAATGGCTCTCGTCCGTGTGTGAACACATGATGCACCATGCCATGCGGTTGCTGCGGTGCGGTGATTCGCTTGCCAAGGGTCTATGGGACTCGTTCTAGGGCAAATTTCACAAGGGTGTAGTTCGCACCCCTAGTCACCACCACATATATGCCCCCTCGGCTTGAGTTCCCTTACCTTGTTTTTACCTTCTACTGTTGCACGCTACAATCAAGAGAGGGGCGAAAGGGAACCGAACTCAAGGGATTTACCTAGGTAGTGCGTAGTCGCCAGTGATCGCTCGGCGTTGTCTCCCTCTGTCGCTACCTCTACCTTCGCCCTTGCCTGTGCTATGGATGAGTGAGTGGGTACCTTCTATGGTGACGGAGGTGCGGCTACTGTGGCTCATCGAAGATGGTCTTCTCCTAGTGAAGTAGCCAGGTGGAGGGCCACCACCGGTGACGTGCTCCCTAACCCATGACCTAGGGAAATGGTGTCTTTCACCAATTTCCATGAGTGCGGGTTTGGGATTTTAGCGGCGGAATTCCTCTAGGGATTCCTTTAGGAGCATGGCATCCAGATGCAGCATCTTCCTCCCAGCAGCGTGTTGCAGTTGGCGTTCTTTGTGGTCGTCTCTAAGGCCTTCCTTGGGATAGAACCCAAAAAAGACATGTTCCTATGGCTCTTGGAAGTCAAGAGTTGGTGGGTGCTAGGGTCCCTCGGTGGAGCATTGGCCCCTATGGGCAGGATGAGTATCGAGATGTGCTCTAGGGCATCTCATCTCTACCTATGCCTGTCATTGAGGAGTTCGAACTCTGGCTGGCACAGAAGTTGGTTCTACATTCATGACGATGCCTCCACCACCCTGCTTCCCTTCTCGATCGCTCCCTCAGTGAGGTCAGCCTCCTAGGGTCAGGGTGCAACTGGAGATGACAGGCAGAGGTAGCAGAGATCTTGGAGATCCTCAAGGGCCGAGTGTCAGCCAGTTTGGATGGTGTTATGGTTCTCTGGGTCATGGTTGAGCATTGGGTTCTTCCATTGAAGCGGCGGGCTCATCTGCTATGCGACTATTTTGGGGCTAAAGACCTAACCTGGGAGGCTACGGAGGAGCTTGAGGATGATGTGACCGTGCAGCAGATGGTTGGGTTGGTCGACGGAGGAGTCATGGTCTCAACTGAGTGTGCCATCATGGCATTCTTGGTGAGTCATCATCCTGACCTGGTGAGTCGCTCTTTCCTATGCTTTTCCCATTGTCCATGGTTGACATCAGGTGGGTGGTTGCTGATGCAGCTTGTTTCTAGCAGCCTATCTCATACTTTTGCTCTTACTTTCACATCCCCTGTCCTGGGGCGGTGATCACACCACCTAGGAGCAGGCAGCCATCGGTGAGCAGAGGTGGCCTTGGGTGGAGAGATTGCTCAAAAGGGCAGAGTGGCGAAGGCATGGGGCTCTACTGCTGGATGGAGCTGGTGTTGATGAAGGCGAGAATCCAGGGAGCAACTCTAATGAAGGGTCAAAGGCACTCTAGCATGTCCTTGCCAAGTCCCAAAGATCTGGAGATAGGGCTGGGTCGAGCAACAGCGGTAGTGCGGCATGTGCCACGAATGAGGATGAGGCCACATGGAAGCTTTTGGCTTTGTTGCCATTGAGGGAGCCAAGGTAGAAGCGCCCTTGCACCACTGGTGGTGGTGGTCATGGCCTTTTGTCCTCGACCCCATCCAGCCCATCCTTGGTCGATTTGTAGCTATTCGACCATGGGGTAGGGGTTGGTAGGCTGTCGGAGGCCCACACTGTCATCGCAACCTATGGTGCCTCATCGGTTTATGATCTTGCGGCGTTAGGTGCCATGACCTTGGCTATAGTTTTGCTCCCAGGGAGGGGCATGATGAGTCTCGTCGTCTCCCCTTCAGTGAGCCACTCTAGGAGGTACGTTACCCCTCGGCCTTTTTCTTTTAGCGGTAGAGCCTATATTGTCTTCTTTCTCGTGTCTTTAGGGAGTTCTATTGTAGGGAAATTCTTCCCGGGTTCGCGACTGCCAAGCCGTTGGGTTTTGTGAATCCACCTATATGGTTGGGCCCTTCGTCAGTCCACGATGAAGCTGAGGTGATTGTAGCCCGACGCCTTCCTCTCGTGACTATGTGTTCATCGGCCGGGGTGAGCACTGCTCTAGTGTTGGAGCATCGGTAGGCATGGTCGAGGGGGTTGCACTAGGTGTCAGTGAGATTGAAGTGACTATTGTCTTGGAGGAGGGAGCAAGCTCACCGCCCGCTGTTAATCCCTCATTCGTGGGGACGGTGGCCGGTCCTATTGGTGGGTCTACCCTGGTTCCTTGCGATGAGGAAGTTAGTCCTAGCGAGGATCCTTTCATTTGGCCGCACCCCATGGATTCCTATGAGGCTTTGTTTGAGGTGAACGACGTGGCTGAGCAGGCCACATGGGGTGGCACCTCAAAGAGTCATGAGGGGGTCCTTGTGACCCTATCAAAGCTGTTTAATGTAGCCGCCGCCATCACTGGGTTGGGCGTGGAGGCCCAATGGCTGATGACCGAGGAGGTTGCACCCTGTGAACAGGTGCAGCCTCACTGCTCTGCTTTTATCTTTTGGGCTTGTTGTGTAAGTCATTCTTCTAGCTGAATGGTGCGGTTATTTCTTTCTTCTCTTACGAGAATTGATGAGGACTTCAGT